>NC_088853.1:50566145-50888645 GCF_963853765.1 Magallana gigas | reverse complement strand
AAAAGGAAGAATAAATTTTTTGTAAAAATCATAATTTTGTTTTTTGTTATTAATTACTGTAACACATGTTTTTAACTGCATATCACTGTATATATGAAATGCTATGACAAAGGTCCCTATTCTTAGGATAAAGTAAGACATGTAAATTTTTAAAATGGGTATAAGTACTAAGATTGACAAAAATTGTTATAATAGAAAAAAATATGTGATATATTTTTGCATTTAAAAATTGAAAAATGCTAAAAGCATTCAATTGGTATAAAGAGGGGAAAAAAACTTTTTTTTGTTTGTGCTTTTTTTTTTTTTTGGTTTTTTTTTTTTTTACAAAAAACTCATTTTTTTAAAGAATATATATTTTGTCATTTAAATATTTAAAATGAAAGTAAAATTTACTTTGAAGACCCAATACAATTATTTACCTTTTTCAACTTTTTAGGTCACCTGAGTCACTCATGAATCTGTTTTTGTCCGTTATCTGTTTTAGATGTAAATGTAATTGGTTGTAAAATTTTTAACATTTTTCTTCTCTGGAACCACAGAAATAATTTCAACCAAATTTGGCATATATCATCTATGGGTGAAAGGGAGTAAAAATTATGAAATTCATGGCCCCTGGGTCAGGAATTCTGGTGTTACGACAGGGCTCTTATTATTATTATATTGTGAAATGCATCATAATTCTTTGAAAATCTTCTCCCCTGCTCCTAACTGCTGTGAACTAAATACACAGTAATAATGAGGAATAATGCCTCTTCCAAAATTGTGAATGTCATAGCCCCTGGGTCATGGGTTCTGGTATTAAGGTGGGGCTCTTAATGAATGCAGTGATTCTTCGAAAATCTTCTCCTCTGCTCCTGGGTATTTATTCGGTGAATTAAGTACAAATATGTGTACTAGTTATGATCTGGAAGAGTTCCTCTTTAAAAGTTATTTATTTTATGGCCCCTGAGTCAAGAGTTCTGGTGTGAGTGCAGGACTCTAATGATTGTGATGGGTAACCAATTTTTTTTTGTACTTAAGATTTGTTCAATTATGTCACTGTACATTCTGCTACAATTTTTTTTTTTTTAGAATTTAGAAAGTTGATTGAATCAAACAATCCCAGAATATTAAAAAATATTTTATTAGCCTAGTAATTGTAATGCTCATGAATATACATTGCAAAAGCCACACTGCAGTTACTCAGGTGACCGATAAGGCCCATGGGCCACTTGCCAAAAATTAAAATTTATTGAAGATATCAATTTTAATATTCAGTTTAATCATATTGTTATATTTGAGTATTTATTTAAGTAATTCAATTGGATATTTTCAAAGAAATAATCCGTATTCGAAAAGTCATAGTGCGTGGAAAATGAAATAGATTCGGGTTCGACACACTAAATAATCAAAAACCACAACAACAAACACAGACTGGTCCACGTGAAAAAAAAATATGACAGTGACAAAGTTTTTAGTGTCACAGTGTTAGTGAATTAGAATGGAAAGGCGGAAAGTCGAGTTTAAAGAGGATGTCAGGGATTACTTAGAGGCATCGTTTGCAAACGAAGCTCAGGTGATGAAAACCGAAATCAGAATATGTTTACGTATTAATATTACAGATAGGCATGATAGAGATGGTCAGTTGTGTAGTGTTAAAGTAGTGCGGAATCAAAAGACTCATTTAAGGCTGTGCGCATCTATATCTATTTGTTTATTTTCATTTCCAGTTCTTATCTAATTTTGGTCAAGACCTTGTCAAGATGCTATGAATAGATCACAAGCTTGCTTTTGATTGTTTCAATTTCATTTGAAATTTCACTAGAAAAATTAAGAAACAGAATTTCTTTTGTCAATGTGCAGGTCGATCTCATCATTTCAAGATTTCTTTACATGAAAATGTCAGTCTTTAGTGCTAACTGCACATGTTAATATTCATGTATTTTTTAAATGTATAATATTATGCAGAATAAGGAAGTATGCGGATCCTATTTTGATGTGCAACAAGAGAGGCTTGCTTCCCCTCCTATGTTCACGACACTAAGACTGAACACAACAAAACACAGTAGGGAGGAAATACATGCAATTATCAGCCAAGAACTACAAAAGGTACAAGAAACTGTACATGTGGGAGTAAAATATCGGTGATGGGACATGGTGACATTCATGCATTTAATATGATTATTTTTAAAATGAAACTTTGATTGAAAGATTCTCTCAAAATTTTTTGTGTGTGATGTAACTTTTATCTAACTCATGCATTTCTATAAAATTATCCTCTTCCAGATTAGGACATTGAAAAACTTACAATTTGTTGAATAAGGTTACAGTTCATACAAGAAAGTTCCTTTGTTCATTCACATAAAAATCATTTTGATATTTTGTGAAGGTTTACATGGACAGAAAATGGGATCCACCCAAGAGTTTTCTCCACCCTGAACTAGACGATGTCCTAGTCATAGAAAATAGGGGCCCTCGGCCAATCAAAAAGGTGATTTAAGATTATTTTTGTCCTTCTCAGATACTTTTAAAACTGTATTAATTGAATTGATGTACTTTGGGATGAGAGTTTTGAATAGACAAGTTGTTGATTAGACAGAAGTCAGTTTAGACATGGTATTCAGATTAAACAAATTGTCGGATTAGACAGGTTGTGATATTAGACAAACAAATTATTCAAGGCAAACTGTTTTTAGTTATGGAAATTCAAAGTGCAGTTTGAATGAGCAGTAGATATCTCTGAGATATAAAAATGAACTTGTGTTAATCCTAAAAAAAAATTGTAGCCTGTTTTACATATTTTAAAAGATGGAGAAGGAAGTGATTATTGACCAGAGTTGTGGGATGGCTGTGATGCGTGGGGCAGACATCTTTGTGCAGGGAATTCTGGGAGCACCTACCAGTATATTGTCATCCAAGTTTTTGTTATCAGAAATTTATGTAAAGTTTTGTCAGCAATTCTTTTACTAGGAAATTCGAAATAAATTTCCTGGGTATTATTTTTTTTTGCAAATTGGTCAAATAAATTTTGCACAGGAATATTTTCTTTATATATATATATATAACATAGACTTATCATAACAAGTACTATGGTTGTAACCCTGCAGAAAACGACGCTGATTAGTAAACTTTTGCTTTTATAAATTAGTATTTTTCTTTTGAATTTTAAATTTTGAATCATAAAAAATAAAAAACAATTTTTCCATTGCTCCAAAGAATTTCCATAATTTCTGTTATATTGTACAAATTAAAATGAGAATAATTTTTGATTTGAATTCTCTAAATGTAATTTTAAAACAAACACACTCTCTCTCTCTCTCTATCTCTCTCTCTCTCTCTCTCTCAATATGGTTGACATATTTTTTGATTGACAGACATGATGTTGGGGGACCTGGTATCTGTGGTGGTGGATTTGGAGGGACGGGTTCTTAAGGGGGACACCCAGCGTCTCTCTGGGCCCAGGCTCCATGTGGGAAATGGTGTGGCACAGTTTGACAGGGACGGCATCTTCAAAAGCCAACCACCTCCAAGGTATTGCTGAAAAAATCAAAATTTTTGATTTTTTTTAATTAAATGCATGTTTGTAAAATGTAACAGTAATTGTTTTCAAGTTGCTACACTGCTGTCTTTTCTAATTTTATGCATTGAAGAATGCATGGAGGCAAAATTTGTTATGTTTTCACTGCAATATTTTCAACTAAATTTATGATTGTCTGCATGTTGAGTTTTTATGAAAAAAAAATTCATATTGCTTTTTACCGTAGATTTGCAAACATATCCATGGCCATAGATTTATGGATAAATTTCAATCTCCTAAATACATGTACTAAAGTTTCATGACCAATTGTTTAAATTATTTGTAGTACATGTATTTTCTGTAATGGACTTCATCAATGATTAAATCTTTGAAATCATCGTCATCGACTCGATAATAAATAAAATGAATAATTGTCGCTGCAAACATGTATTTATCATATGGTTGTTGTTACAACACATGTTTAGATAAGGTTTTGTCGTGAAAGTTAGTTGCCGCAAACCATTTTATCTTAGAACCATTTTAACAAGAGCTTGGACTTTGGGTAGTTGGTGTCAAACAGCAATGTGATGTAGGCCTGTCTATTTCATCGAAGGCCACTCAGCCATTGCTTTTTGAAATCAACAAGATCTGTCTGGCTTTTGAGCTAAGACTACGCAATCGGCATATATATGAAGCAACAAATAGATAGTTACGTCGTACTGAAAGTCCAAGGCCTTGTTAAAATGGTTCTAAGTAAATTACGAAATTAATCAAGTTGTCTGGAATAAGAGTTTGTTTACAATATTGACTGAGAGATGTATTGTAACAATAATTGTAGTGGAGTTGGAATTTTGATGACGGAACCCCTCTATGAGGCCCCATGTCTCAGTGACCTTCGACCTGACCTGATTATGGCACAGAACCTGCCATCTATAGTGTGTACTTATGTCCTTGACCCCAAACCAGGGGAGAGGATTCTGGATATGTGTGCAGCCCCTGGGGGCAAGACGACGCACATAGCCAGCAGGATGCAGAACAAGGTAATACTAGAATTTGTTGAATCTTTTTATTTCCTTATTCTCATTTAGTATATGTTCATTCTGCATTTATGGATGTACTGAACAAATCACATTGTTTTCTTTCCATCCATCTGTCTCTCCATCCATCCATCGATCTAATATCTGTCTGTCTGAGGTCCGAAAATAAAACGGGGGCAAATACTTCCCTGTATAAGGAACTTTTAATTATTCCTTCCTGACCACTCAGATGGCACTCAAATCAATACATGTAACACCTAAATGACTAATATACAGTAATGCAAATGAAATTCGTTTTGAGTCTATTTGCACTGTGTCAGGTCTTTGCTTTATCAAGAAATGTTTATATTTTAAAATGACAAAATGATGGTTCACTTCAATTAATGCTAAGAAACCTTTTAGCCAATGTACCAGTAATTGCTGAATATATCAGCTGGAATTAAGTATTTGGGTTTACAAACTGAAATCAATGGATGTAAATTTTTCTTCTTGGAGCTATAGCATGCATGTGTAAATAAGTATGCTTTTATTTATAACAAAAAACACAACAACTTTAAACACATTATCCTTGGTATTTATAATGGATTTTTTTGTTTGGTAGGGTGAAGTTATAGCCATTGATCGTTCTGATGTCAAGGTGGAAAAAATCAGGTCAAACCTGGAGAGGTGGGCTCTCACCTGTGTGACATGCCATGCCTGTGATGCTCTCAAGGTCACTGTGGGTCAGCGAGGTAGTACTAATTAACCAGAAGATCCCTGTCTGGTCACCGCATTATCCCCTGGATTTCATTTTTATATCACGAAAAAATTGAAGTCTAGTGGGTTCTTGCTATGCTTTCATGTGTGCGATGTATATTGGGTAATTTACACAGGTTGCAAAATTTTTATTTTGGCCATTTCTTCTTTATACTATCAAATATTTGTTTAACCTGTAATACATTTTCTGTATTGATTTTTTTTCTTTATTGTATTAATGGCTCCATCCTTGGGCATTCAAGATACAAAATTGAATCAGAATTTTCATGCCAAAAGATAAAGTAACAAACACCATATATGCAAAGCCTATTATTATAATGATAATAAATAAAACCCAATGGTTTTTATTTTCAAAAAAGATGGTGGCCAACGGACATACTTATTTTGGAAATTGTTTATTCATCTTCTATGTTGAATACTTTGCATAGACATGTAACTTAGTTTTATTTGTTAGGTGGAGATATAAATTTCCCAGAAATCCCAGCGGGTTATTTTGACCGGATTCTCCTGGA
The DNA here is from genome assembly GCF_963853765.1 of Magallana gigas. Lineage (NCBI taxonomy): Eukaryota > Metazoa > Mollusca > Bivalvia > Ostreida > Ostreidae > Magallana > Magallana gigas. The sequence continues at coordinate 50,882,844 of NC_088853.1, read as the reverse complement.
TGTTCCCTGCAGTGCGCTGGGACAGAGACCGTCCATAAAGAACTCTATGACCCTCAATTCTCTCAAATCCTACCCTGGCTACCAGAGGAAGTTCATACGAAAGGTTTTGTTTAAGAAGTATCTTATTCTTTACATAGCTGTGTTTTTGTTTATAATCTTTTATTTTCTTCACAGCCTCTTAAACAAATGTAATATAACTTACCCTTATCATCAACCTATAATAGATCACCCTACATGTGTAATAAATTTTTACATTCTAAACTAATTTTACAATTTATCCTTTAAAAAAATACTTCTAAATAAATATTTATATACTTCACAAAACAGTACCTCACTTTTACAACATTAGCTACTTTACAATATAACTTTACAATATTATTTAGCTTTACAGTCTAATTTTACTTTACTTACCATAAAACATTTAACATATATTTACAATATGATCTATTCTTATCCTATCTTTTAAGGCTGTTCAACTTCTGAGACCAGGGGGTGTACTTGTGTACAGCACATGTACAATAACTATGGAGGAAAATGAAAAACAGGCTGTGTGGATGTTAGAAAATTTCCCTGAGTTAATCCTTATTGCACAGGTATGCTTATTCAAGTTACAGTAATCCTAATTGCCCAGGTAAACTTGTTTAAGGTGATCCCTTCTGCTCAGGTAAGCTTTATTAAGTTATTCCCTACTGCCCAGGTAATCTTATTTAAGTTAATCCTTACTGCCCAGGTAATCTTTTTAAAGTTAATCCTTACTGCCCAGGTAAGCCTTTCCAAGTTAATCCTTACTGCTTAGGTACCCAGGTTATCTTATTCAAGTTAACACTTACAGCCCAGGTACCTAGGTAAGCTTTTGCAAGTTAATCCGTACTGCCCAGGTAATCTTATTCAAGATTATTCCAACTGCCCAGGTAATGTCATTTAAGTTTATCCTTACTGCCTAGGTAAGCTAATCCAATTTAATGTAATCCTTACTTCTCAGGTAACCTAATTTAAGTTAATCCTGACTGCCAATGTAAGTCGTTACTGTTTATGTAGGGTTAATCCTCCCTACTGCTCAATTAAGCTTCTCTGACATTGATTACCAGGTACTTAAGATAAGCTTATCTGAGTTTAACCCTAACTGCTTAGGTAGGCTCAGTTTCTTGCATGGCCTACTCAGGTTAGCATCTGAGGCCTTCATCAAAAACCCATTCCATTGTCAACAATATATCATCTCTGTTTTTGATTGGAAAGACAGTCATATGCATGCCGAGATAAACTGCTGTTTAATTAACAAGGAAGAGGTACATGTATATTTTGCCTATAAAAACTAATATGATCTATTTAAATTCTGCTTAGATTATGTCCAACAATATTCATTTTTTTCAATTAAAAACATATGTGTAAAATATTCATTTTATTCAATTAAAAACATATGTGTAAAACATTCTAAATTTGATTTTTTATATTCGCAATTAGTGCGCATTTATCAACAATTTGGAGACTTTTACCATTAGATATAAATAGCTTTGAATTTATTTTGATTTTTAGCCAATTCTGTTAATAAGGTAATTAAAATATGAGCTATTTTTATCATGTTTACACCTTGGGTACTGAACCTTGGTCTTTCCTCATTTATAGGAAAAGGTGCAGTTTTGAAGTTATTAATTACTAATATATTAATTGCGAAAATTAAAATTTTATGTAATGTGCTTGAAGTATATTTGACGTATGTGAAATTATTTGACAAGAATGAAGGTCTAACATTCTACATTTGCATTTGGGAATATTTGACCTTTCTTTAATTCATCAATGTTCAAGTGCAGTATTTTTCATTTTGAATAATATGAAAAGATGTGTGTGTGGTTTATAAAACAAAGCTGAACATAGCCTTCGATCACAATTGACCACTGATAACGCAGTACATCTGGCAAAGTGAGGATAATGTCATGTCTATATCTTAATTGATGGCTATAGTCAGTATATTTCATGTACCGGTAACTTTTTAGGTATCTTTACAAACCAATGTTTTATTAAGTACAAATAAGTGTTATTTGATGTAACTTTACATGTATCTATCCAAACCAATTATTTTTATTAAGTAGTAAGTATAGTAAATTTAATATCACACAGGGTAATCCTAAAGCTCTAATCCTATTAATTAAATGTTTTCATGCACATTTATGCATATTTGAGTGTGTAATTAATAGCTTTACCGAATATGAAGCCTGCAGCTCTTTTGATTACGGTTTCAGTACTTGATGTAGGCCTACTCATCACAACTTCCTTTGGTTCTCGATCTACTTGTTTTCATGTTTTTTCCTATTACACGGAAGTTTTGTATAAAACGGAGGAATAACAAACTAGCAGTAACTAATGATGGATTAATGTGAAATAAACCTCGTTTTCCCTAAACAAAATAATAATCACATGCGACCAAGCCTTATCCAGACCTGTATTGTTATAAAAACTAGAGACAAAGGATTAGTTCGCGGCGAGAAGTATTCGCGACGACAAGGCTCTCGCAAACCTTGCAAAAATTTCTCGCACGCGAATAAAAGTTGGTTTACAGTATTCTTAACTCCTTTTATGATCAGAGGTTAATTTACTGATAATACATGTACATACATTCATCCATTGGATAATATATACGTCGTTCTGCAGAATCTTTTCAAAATTTTTACAACAAACATGTCTTTTGTTTTTATTATAATGTATGTATATATGCCATTTTTCTTTCTTATTTCAGCACCCACACCTAGGATCACGTGGGCGGCAATGCCGCGGATTATCAGACGACCAGAGACAGGCGCTTCAGATGTTCGACCCGGCGTGTGATATATCACGTGATGGGTCATGTGACAAAATGGCAGCTTATAATAGAGACACGATAGGATTCTTCATTGCAAAATATACGAAAATAAAGAAATGAAAATGAAATACAATGTTGCTTTCTCTTTTTTTTTTTTTGACGGCGCGGTTTTGAAAACATTGGAAATTTATGTTAGTTTCGAAAATACTTCATCATGATAATGGATCAACTCTCACATTGCTATGCATTCTGGCTATTTTTCGGGTGAAAAATGTATGAACTAGCGCACTGAATATACCAAAGCTTAATTTTACGTTCTTTAAAATGGTTTATTGAGACTATCACGAATGAATCCTGAATTGTATGAATACGTAGTATCGTTGTGTTATAAAATGGGTGGGTTAGGTGAAAGACAACCACGCCCTTTCTTAATTAACCTGAATTTGATTTAGCAAAACTATACATCATATTCACAGGGAAAAATTAATTCCCAACGTTTCAGCAGGAAAAAAGTATTTTTTCAGCCTAGATCACATTTCATTATACTGAGCGTTGACAATTCACACGTGATCTCAAATGCGAGTTCGTGAGTTAAATGTCCTGTGTACGACGTAGTTTCCTTTTATTTTTTACTTTAACTCATCATCGATATTATTTTTATTCTTGTCTTATATAGTCTTATGCATTGTTGAAATGAATTTTAATAAAAACTACAAGCAATATTTTCAACCATGTTAGAAAATGAATTACAGTAATCTGGAAGAACTTAGAAGAAAAAAAAAACCAAGAGAATAGATAAAGTTCATACTTTGAAACAATATTTCAACAGCATGCGTTTCATTGAAGAGTCCTATCGAGTAATTTTGATTTTAAATATGACCATTAAAAACCAAAACACTTATCAAGCCATCGATAAAGTATCGCTTTACTACAGGATATTAGTACTTCATGTTCAAGAACATAGCATGTTTATATGATCTGCCAGCATTTATAAATAACACATCCTAACATTATACGTTTTATAAATAAGATGCAATGACCCTCGTTTGCTTTACCTTGGCTGTAAAATTTGTCAAAGTGAAAAAAAATTTTAAAATATGAGAAAAGATTTTCGTTTCTTGTCTCTTTAGGGCAACAAATAGACAAGATGCTTGTAATTATAATTTCCATTGACAACACAATGACATGAATTTATTAATAAATATCTTTTAATACCTTGGATTTATAAAAAACAAATTATACCACAGAAAGGTTACCTATATGTTTTAAAATAGAGAGTCATTTTATTTTCACAACTACATGTGATGTGTATGAAAAAATATTTATTTGTTGCTACAACTGGTATTTTCCCACCCAATTTGTCCATTTCTTTGGTTTAAGGTATCGAAAATACCAAACAAATCTTCGATTCACCTCGGGGGTTTTTAATACTCGGTAAAATTTATTTGAGAATATATCTTAATTTACTGCAAACGTTTTAGTTTTTCCAAAATAAAACAGAAAAGACTGTTTCTATTTCTGCATAATTTATGATATAAATATTTAAATGTGACATTTTGTTAATATCTGCCTGTCAACAGTTTTTGAAGTGTTTTAAGTGTTTTAGCTCGTAAAATTATATTGAGGCCTTTTGAGTTATGTTTGGCATTCACCGCCAAAATTGGTACAAACCACTTTCTGAACCCTGTTTAAATGTTTTGAAATAGTTAAAAGCAAATTCACAAACGACATTATGAGAAAACGCCTACATTATTTTGGATGATAACCATTAAAGAATATGAAAGTTAAATATTACATATATTTCGTATTTTAATAACTTCTGAAATCCAATTACATGTATATAAATTTAAAATGTATCTTATTTGAAAACCTTTTTGTGAATAACACTTATAATATACATGCATTTAAGAATCGATGATGCTTATATCATCTTATGTAACCGTGTAAAAGTACATATTAAATTGTTTCATTTTTTCCTTCTTTAAATTATCCATACAGATGTATTACTGTGGTTTCATTAATATTCAAGGGTATCAATTTTCGTGGTTAAAGTGCAAATCTCAGTTTCAAGGATACGTAAATTCGTGGCCAATGATCCTATCAATACAAAATGTTAGTAGAAATTGCACTTCAATGAACATTTTTTTTTCATGGATAAACTTAACAACGAAATCCACGAAAATTGGTATTCAGCGAATATTGATGAAACCACAGTATTAAGATTGTTTTGGATATTATTTTTGTTCTACCAGAAATGCCAACACTTCATTGACAACACATAATGACAGTTGCTATATCCTAGTAGATTCGATTATATTGGAGTCTCTTGTTCTACTTTTCCCACTGGGTACAGTGTTACTTATTTCCTTGGTATCAGAAGACAAAGGCTCCGTAGCCTTGATGCTTCTACAAACGTCCGAATCTTCATTCCTTCTCACAACACCGGTCTTATTACTTTCACTGTGTAGTGATACCTTTGTTGTTGTCTTTTCTTTTGTTTCACTCGAAATTTCCTTCGTTGAAGGTGGTTTCCGAGAGCTAGCAGCACTCTGTGGGTTTTGTTTTATCTCTTCCGTTTTCTTGTGAATTTGAACGTGATTTTGTGAATTATCTCGACCAGAGCTAGATACAACTTCTGGTTCCTTTCTTGTGTCTTGACTTCCTGTTTTATTCTCTTTAGAGTCTTTACTACTGCTGCTTGATGAACTAGTTTTCTTCGATGAGGAATTTGAAGTTCCAGCGGAAATTTCTTTCATACCAGGCGATTGTGATGTTTTTGAATCCGAAATCGGTTTAGCTTTTGCACCATTTTCATTATTTGAAGTTCCTGAAGAGGACTTCATACCTTTTGTGTCTTTCTCTTTAGAGTCTTTAGAGCTTTTTGCTGATTTGGCCTTCTTGGGTGACGATTTGGGTGTCCCAGTTGCCTCCTTTCTGTCAGACGATTGAATTGCTTTAGGTTTTGTCACACTCTCATTATTAGAGTCTGGTGGGGAGCTTGAGGATTTCTTATCCGATGATTTGTCTGGTATTGTTTTTGAAGTAGGCACTTTCTTGGACGTACCTGATGTTTCTTTGGTTGATGAAACAGATGATGTATCCGACTTGGAGACTTGAGTCGCCATAGCTGGAGATGATGTTGACTCTTTTATCTTCATGTTTGCAGTTGCTCCTGATGAAACCGTTGTCATTTTCGGGTCTTTCGAAAGCGACGGCTGTAGCGTTGTTGTGGATAAGGTTGAAATAGAGGTTTTAGGCACCGTCGTGCAAGTTAATGCGGAAGACGTTGTTATTGATAATGGAGATTGTTCCATTGTTCTTGATGAATTCGTCAATGCGTTCGTTTTGCGAAACGTAAAGGGGGAGGGCATCCCAGAATTAAAGTTGGTCATTGATGTCTTTAAAGGCAGTGTAGCCGCCTTATTCAAAGTGGTACTCGAGGAATGCAAAGGATTAGGATTATTTGTAGGTACCGCAGTACTTTGACTGGTCATAGCATGTACCTGCTGAGGGGTCTGTGTTATTTTCTTGTTGACACTTCCTCCTTCTCCTTTTTGTTTTGCTATAAAGGCATTTAGATTTGGGACAGACTGGTTCCCTCGAAGACTCTGACTCTTCTGAATATTCACCGCCACTTGTTCTTTCCTTCCGAAGTCAGCCATTGTAGAAATGCCTTTTTCTGTGGACGATCGATGTAAGCTTAGTGAACCACTCGGATGATTTCCAACACGGACCCGTTCCGACATTTGTGTTTTTTCACCACTACCAGAAACTCGGTTTATCTCTAATGACGATAAACTATTAGACCTTGAACTTTTCCTATCTTCAGTAGACACTTGCTGTCTGTCCAACTTAAAGATTTTGATCCCATTTCTGTCTCCAACGAACAATTTCTCATTCTTGCTCATGGATAAAGCCACTGGTCGATACAAGCCCGAAGACTTGTTGAGCAAAATGTACAGAAACTCGCCGTTCACTGACACAAGATGCAGACAATCATTGCAACTGTCTGCCACGATTATGTTCAGTAAGGAGTCGCAGCAGACGCCAAACGGCAGGAAAGGCACGGCGTCGGGACGATTGAGTTTATCGGCTGTGTACGTGAAGCGGTATCGTCCCCACCGGTCGACGACGATCACTGCCCGCCTCAAATGATCGGAAACCACGATGTCTCCGTTTCCATTTTCAGTAACAAAGGCGGGAAATGAGTACAACTGATCCCCGTGGTTGTCGTGTTCCACGGCGGAAATGACGTCACCGTCTTCGCTATATCGGGTGACACGGCCCCGAGCGGAGGGGAGGAACAGTCCGACAACAATGTCGCCATTTTCCGCGAAGCAAATGCCGATTGGAAACCAATCGTTCGTGGACATGACTTTTTTGGTGATGATGTCACCGTCAAACCGGGTGTATATCAGTCGCTTGTTTTTCCCGTCTGTAAAGATGAGATCGTCTTTCGAACCGGCGGCGAGACCACAAATCTCTATCTTGACCTCTAGGAGCAGCAGTGTTTGCCCTTTCCGATCCAGTTGAAGAATTTGAGGTCGTCTGCAAACCCAGACGGTGCCGTCTGCGCTACAACACAGGTGCTGTAAGTTGTCACATGTCATTTCCATCGTCACGGAAGGTGTCACGTGTTGACCTTGACTTTTGCCCTGGGTCATGTTGTACCTGTAACATCTCGGGGATGGTTGGCTCTCTGTGCTACCAACCGAAGAGTTATCTTGCTCGACATTATACTTAAACGAATGGCGAGGCGCAGTGTTTCCCATGGCGACTGGATATTTTAAATGTGTGCGTTATATGGATTAATTGCACTTTGTATCACATTTAACGTGACCTGATCGATTTGATGTATACGCATATATGCGGAAGTGTATTTTGTTTCCTGGAGTCAATTATTGGGGAAGTTGGCCTAAAATACAAAGAAATTAAAAGTGATGCTGTAGTTTTGAAAATGCGTGCTTTCAACTTCCGTCATTGAATTTAAGTGTATAAGTAAAATGTACATACGCAAAAACGCGAAAATAAATTGCTTTCTCTCTCTCTCTCTCTCTCTCTCTCTCTCTCTCTCTCTCTCTCTCTCTCAATAGATTTATTACACGAATTGATGGTAAATATAGCTTAAATGAAATCAATTTCATTAATACTATATTGAGATCAATATTTAAATTTCCCGACATGCAATGATAATGTTTCAATAGTGATATATATTCTTATATTGTTTTTAAGGTACCTCACTACACCCAGACTTATACTTTTCAAGACACTACGTCACAAGATGGCGATTTAAATATTTTGTTAAACTGTTTATAAGGAATAATTAAGGAATTATTCTTTGAGTATTATGAGGTGATAATTTTGGTCGGGGCGTGATCAAATCCAATAAAGCCCGAAGGGCTTTATGATAGATTACTTATTACTTATATAATTTTTAGCCATCGTACGATTAAATATTTAAATATAAATAAGCAAACCCCGCAGGCGCCTCAATTTGGCGTCATTTGTATTATGAATTATATAGTACAAAATCGATACGTAGTGTTATCACAGGCAAAGACACTGGAAAATGTAAATATATATCGTTCAATTCGGTTGTATAGCGTCGTAGCTTAGTGCCTGAAGTATTGGTCTTCTGAACCACAGATCGTGGAGCTTTTGTTCATGTTTACTGAATTATATTTTGGAAAATGTAATTTTTCATCCAAAATTACACATTTTTGCCCATTTGACTTAAATATTTCTTATCCATTATGCTATCTATCATAATTCAGTAATTTTCTGCTGATTTGAGAAACCATTTCAAGGTGTAGTAAGCCACCTTAAAAACAAACTAAATTTAGAATATAAAAAAGATGTATATAGATAAAACTCAAGTACCTTGCAGGAGTTATAGTTTCTCGAAGAGTATGTTCCATGTTCACATGTTTTCAAATTAACAGTAAATGAAAATGTTTGGCTAAAGCGGAAAAAATAGTTTTGAAAAATAGTTCCCCCCTTTCACATCCGGTTATTTCCTGATTAGAATCCTTTCTGACTTCCTGTAGTTCGATTTCAGTATTTGTTGATGTTTTTCAAACCACGGTACGTACAGGTATCGACAACTTTTGAAACTGGCACCCTCTTTTCAGATCACGGTTTCGCAATGAGTGCCTCCACTTCTTAACAAATTCCTCTTAAAACTTTGTTCTTCTAGAGCAGCTGAAAGTGAAAAGCATTGTCCAAAAATAATTTTATTCTTAAAATAAGAGTTCAGATAATATAATGGTCCATCTTGTATACAGTTCAACCATCATCGAGATTTTTTTTTAAAAAACCACATCCGGGAAACTGCACGTTGTTTTGCATGGAATTTACATGACGCAAAGGGTGTAGGCAAAATTGTCCTTATTTTTCAATGAAATGTTTTTATCGGTTACAATTAAACTATGATAGAAATAATTTACGTCTACGCCAGAGTATCTATTTTAAGCAAATACGTGCTCATATTTGTGTGAATTTGTAAACTTCGTCGCTTATTTCCTTAAAAACGCTTTGATTTTATTTCAATAGCCGGTTTTGATTTTATTTCCTCGCCATTTTGTTGACTCTAATTAAGTTCCCAGCATAGCTCGAATCGATCCTGATTTTATGTTAATTTTTCCTTTAACAGATTAATTTAACTTAATTTATCTCTGATACTTTGGTCTGAGCTTATTAATCGCCAAAATCTGATTTTTCCAAGAAATTTTAAAAAGCAAGAAATAAACGAAAAACTTTCAATAAAGATGCTCTTAAAACTTAATTTTTCTTAGACAGTCTGAAATCGCATACAAAAAATATATTCAATATATTGAGATAGATATGCATACCGTACATCCGGCCAAGAAACACAAAAGGTTTTCATGTAGCATCCAAATCCTAATCAAATTTGATCGATTCGGCCTGAAACATCCGTAACTAATGTCATTTTTCTCACTACGTTACCATTAAGATTCAAAACTTATTCAAAAGTTTTTATTCCTTTTAAATAGGAAACATCCACTCTTAAACCTCTGACTCCAAGCGAAAAACGTGTAAAAACACCCACATAAGAATCAGAGAATGGCTTTCACAAAATTATTCCGGCTTGAAAAACGTAGTACTTCCCTTTGAATTTTCAAAGAAATTGGAAGTATTCGTCTGAAGAATCCCAAAAAATCAACGATAATTTGTCTGTTCGGTGTTTGTCAAAAGATTGTGGGCGATTCTTTTTTGGTCTGGAAAAGTAGCGGAAACTTGTTCATTCTTCCAATAAAACGTTTTTCTCATTCTTATCCCAACCACACTAGCAAACGAGTGTGTGGGATTCCTTCTCTTTTTTTTTTTGTCTAGAAACTTACTAGGTCTTCTTCCAAGAAAATATTTCCTTTTTCAAAATGTCTCCAAAACATCCAGTTCCCTGTCGGTTTCTGAAAGTTGATAATCCTATAGCTCGATCACTTTCTTAACGTTTCGTTATGTTCATTCAACATTAATCTCCATTCAGATTTATAACCATGTACAATCTGTCTGTCAATATGGGAACGAAATACATATACGAGACTCGGAGAAGTACTGACGGAATATTATTATATAACGTCAAAACTCTTGCCTATTGAAGATAGCATCAAAAGCACACACTTCCTTGATAGACGCAGTTCTTTTCCTTCTTATCATGGAGATGTGGATACATGTACTTCACAAATACACCATGATATAAACAAGATTTAATTACGTTTACTCCAAGAGACTCTCTTCTAGTACAGAGTATATAGATGGATATCTGCCTGTAAATGTCGACCATTGAAAAGGATTACTTCCGCAAACTAAAATCTATTTTTGAGAATTTCATTTCTGATTCAATGTAAAGATACTGTACAGAAAAATAATTGGCATGCGCTTTTGAGGATGTTTTTTTGATCGTTGCTTATTTTCCCTCCAAAACTTAATACTAATTATCCATTTCATTTTCTGTTTTTGCAGTACACCTCATGTACGATATAGAAACTTCAGAGTCGGAGTATTTTTCTTTTACATTTTCCGTTTTGAAGTGGCTATTACATGTAGACACTTTTGCGTTGACAAATCGAAAATCTGAGACGACTTTTTGAAACTAATGACTCGTTAAAGCCCGTGAGAAGTACTTGATGCATAGAACACTGTCGTGTTGGATACTATCTGAATCTGAATGGGGAGAGACTCGAGTGGATAATTAAGGCAGTAAAGAGATATACGAGATTTAATTGCTTTCATTTCATAACGACGTTTTATAAAGTACTAGTACATGTTACCATGCATGTACACCCGGAGCTGCAAAAATGTAAGTGTGGTTTCATTAATATTCAAGGGTATCAATTTTCGTGGATAAAGTGAAAATCACAGTTTCAAGGATACGTAAATTCGTGGCCAATGACCCTAACAATAAAAAATCTTAATAGATATTGCACTTCAATGAACATTTAATTTCGGGGATCAACTTAACAACGAAATCAACGAAAATTAGTATTCAACGAATATTAATGACATGCGCGGATCCAGAAAATTTTTCCAGGGGGGGTCCGAAGGATAATTGTGTTTGCCAGGGGGGGTCCGAGGCATATTCTCGCGATAATTTTACTATGTAAATTTAATAAATTTTCATTTTCCATGGGGGGGTCATGACCCCCCCCCCCCCGACCCCCCCTCTAGATCCGCGCATGAATGAAACCACAGTAGCTCTACAAGGTAACATTCGGATTGACAAGGGATTTCTGTAACTTAATTTATGCAGATTTTATTAGTCGATTGGAACAGTTCGAGGGGAAGTTGGTATGGGACTTTATATGAAATTACATCATATATTTAAAAATATAATCACTGTTTTGAAAATGTTCATGATTTTTACAGCATTTGGCTAAAAATGCAGCTAAAAATTCTTTTAAAGGTAACCTACTAAAAACTGTAAACTTATATACAGGTTTCAAACTAAAAGTGGATATTGATCGATAACTTGAGAATACTTGCAGCATGTATGTCAGAGAGAGAGAGAGAGAGAGAGAGAGAGAGAGAGAGAGAGAGAGAGGGAGAGAGAGAGAGAGAGAGAGAGAGAGTTTTTACTTATTTATCATATTGTATCATATTGTAACCAAAAGGACTGAAGTGCTTACACAGCCCCCATGCAGTTTCATTCATCAGGCCCGCCTTAAATTACATGTATCGCCAAATCTAATCTTCAACTTGCAAATTGATTTGTGATCTCTTAATTAGAGGGCTAACCATCGTAAACAAATTTATTGGGGAAAACGGAAAAATACATTTCAAGAACACGTTTTTCATTGTAAAAGAAATAAAAGGAAATCATACAGAAATATGGAAAACTATTAATGTCGGTGTATGTATGATTATTATGAGCATCTCCTACAGTCCATTCAGAGTTTCTCAATATTGAGAAAGAATTCATTAAGCAGTTTTATTTTGCTTTTAATTCATTTGAGGCAGAGGTTCAGGTGAGGGTTTCTGATCAAAATCTGTCCGCTGTCTGTCGTCACTAACTTTTTTCATATTTTCAGTTTCACTTGGCAAAATTTTACCTGAAATAACTTAGCACTTAAATGAAGGACTATGTCCACTTTAAAGGGCAGATAAATTAAAATTATTACAAACGTTCCCATTTTATAAAAATTTCAAATAATATTTGGCCAGAAAAGCACGATCATCGGGAGTGTGTGGGGCCACAACGGGGGTTTTAAGGTTAAATTTTCACATGAGAATTAATAGGGATTAAAAATCATCCTCAGGTAGTGTAGTTTTAGGTTTGTTCAAATCATGATCCCCGGAGGTAAAGGATTGGGACACAAAAGGAGGAGGTTGAATTTTTACATAGCACTAAATGAAAATCTAGAAAACTCATCGTCTCAAAAAAACTATTTCGATAGAAAAGCTGAAAATCGGCTGGAAATATCCTCAGGTAGTGTAGTTTTACGTTTGTTCAAATCATGAGCCCCGGAGGTATAGGATTGGGCCACAAAAAGGGGGGGGGGGTGAACCTTTACATAGCATTAAATGAAAAAAAAAATTAATATTAATAACTCTTCTTAATTATCCAAATCTGAAACAACAAATTAAAATTGTACCTAATGTTTAACAGAACTATGAAAATCTTTCTTAACACAACCTTCTCCAGATGGTTTGTATTTCATACACATGTCCCATAAAACATATTTGAACAGAAGTACGGCTCGTTTTTGCTGAGGTGAGCGATGAGGCATCTTGTTTTGTCCGAAGGTGCATGGAGGGTATTTTTTCTGTCTTTGAATTCAAAAAATCCTTAACAACCTAGTATTCTATTGTTGTTTTTTTTTCAATTAAACTATAACATTCAAGTAAATTAATTAATCGGAGAGTTCCTGATCCGCACCGCTTCTCGCGAAGCTTCGTGAGGAGCGGTGCGGATCAAAACCCCTAGGCTAGCGAAGATTACAAAATATATATGAGCTTGCTTTAAAATTTTAGAGTTCAACTGTATTGAGTAATCATTATTAAACTATTGTCTAAGTATACGCAGTATATGCTTTAATTTAAACGACTACCGAAAATTGAAATAGATCTACTGTTGATAATTTCTCTCAATGATATAAGTTAGCGACCAGTAACCGAAGGGCAGTTAATTCCACGAGGATTAAATGTCGATTGTGTTTAAAAAACGAACACACTCAATGAAAACAAACAATGGCTATGAGATAAATTAAAACCAATGTATTGATAAATGCGCACAACAGTTTATTTTTAAAAACCAAACACAATGGATTGTGGTCGCAAGGTGGAAACAAAATCCGAAAGTACTTATGAAATTTTAAAAATCAACATGCATTTTCAATATTTCTAAATAAAGTCGAGCGTTGAAAGAAAGAGGGGAAAGTGCACATGCCATTCTTAATCCGTTAAAGGAACATTAAGGTTATATTGCGGATTAAACAGTGCAGTAATATAATTAGTGAAAGGGGCTTAATTGATTTAGCCTTAATGACAATCGTCAACGGTCAAAACTTTTTGAGGGAGATATTCATAACTTTTACTCAAACTACAAGCTTCTTAAAATGTATATTTTAACGGACAAATGTTGTCAGAGGGAATTTAATTACACGTGCATGTGCTGTGTTGCTCTCAGCGTGTGATCTGTGATAATTGAAGTGGTTTTCAAATAGTGGAATAATCTATAAAACTTCTCCAAGTTATGCGGACATTTGCAAATGTAATCATGAATCCATAAAACTACCTGACGATGTATAGGCCAGGAATCCGTAGCTACAAGTAAGACACGGCTTTGTGTTAATTAAAACCATTTTTAAAGAACACACCCCCCCCCCCCCACCATACCATACTTTTAACCCCTATACATACAATTGTCTGGTCTTTCACCTTTTTATAAGGAGGCTGGGTGATCAACTTATTTATCCATCATATATACATGTACCTAACATTTTAAGATAAATATGATAGTTTCAACGATAAATTAAAACTTATTAATTATATAATCATATAATGTCATATATAATTTTATATATATATATATATATATATATATATATATATATATATATATATATATATATATATATATATATATATATATATATATATATATATATATATATATATATATACACGAAGCTCATTCCTTGAAGGAGGTTAATATGCACTATAGATTGTCTAAAAATTCTAACCCTCTTAATTTGCCAGAACAACGTCCTTCCAATCAATATATAATCGATTGAATCAATAATTAATAAATCTAACAAGTGTTTACATGTATACCCCCCTCTTCAATCATGATGGATGTATAGTTGTATGGTTTGTTTAGTATGTATATATAATGTATATATACATGTATACTTCGTAACATGTTGAAAAATCTCACTAATCTTAAATATATATATGCAGTTTCAGCTATGATAGAAGTCGACCTGTTTCAGAGTATACACCACCGAGAAGGTAGAGCTAGAACCTTCTCTCTCTCTCTCTCTCTCTCTCTCTCTCTCTCTCTCTCTCTCTCTCTCTCTCTCTCTCTCTCAATGAATCTTGAGGTTGAGGCAACCGGAAACATCCAGTCAATTACATAACGTTTAATTTCTTTTTCACAAATTGGTCTCTTAAATTTTGAAAAAAAAATGCTCAAGTGCTTGATAGAGTAATCATTTCCTTTTTCTTTCATTCCCTTGTTTTTGCCTTGCCCAGACTGGTGTCCATACCAAATGATGCTAAGCCCACGGACGAACTGATGATCAGAACAGCTCAACTAGAATGTGAGCGGAAATTACGAAAGGAATCTGACGAGCGGTAATTATCCTACCAATGAGCGAGGTTTGAAAGTGAGCGGTAATTATACATGTACTACCAATGAGCGATGTTTGAAAGTGAGCGGTAATTATCGTAAAATAAGCAGTTAGGGAATGAAAATAAGCTGTAATGATCCAACAAATAAGCAAAGAATGTACTTTTGAGGACTGCACACATGCTGCATGTCAATAAGCAAAGTAATTATACATGCACTACCAACGAGCGATGTTTGAAAGTGAGCGGTAATTATCGTAAAATAAGTAGTTAGGGTATGAAAATAACTTAAAGCTGTAATGATCCAACAAATAAGCAGAGTATGTACTTTTGAGAACTGCACACGTTCTGCATGTCAATAAGCAAATGTGCGCAGTAATATGAACGTGTGAGCGGTAATCAGCCCTAAGAAGGTTAATATCTCACAACTAAGTGGAATATTCATGAATGTGAGCGTGTGTGTGAGCAGTATCCCCCCCCCCCCCACAAATAAACAGGATTTTATAAAACGACAATTTATATTATTCATGCAATAATTGTTTTAGATACAAACAGCTTCTACTGAAACTAGAGCACACACAGGCCATTCTAAATCTCCGTAATCAGGAGTTAGCACGAGAGAGGGCGGAGCGAAAGGAGGCGGAGCACATGTGTCAATCACTCAAGACCACCATTGATAGACTGGAGCAGTACCTCAAGAGGAAAAACACCACCGAGGATCTTCATTTCGTCTCAAACTCGTAAGAACATTGTAATAAACTTATAACATTAAAGCCGTTCTCGTAATATCAAGTCACCTTTTGCCGTTTTTTCGTTAAGGTTTTCAGGGGTTTGGATGGTCAATATATTGCCAAACAGATCTACCTTAAATTTTAGAATCATACGATTTTTCTTTATTCATTATTCCATTAACACAAGCAAAGAAAAATGTCAAAAATATTTTAGTTTAAAAATTTGAACATTTTCCTGTCACTTTCATTATAGCTCTTTTTCTAAGGAAGATTTTAAAAGTCTAAAAATGGCGACGACTATCCACCTTTTTTTACATAGAGATTAGCGATACATGTGCCAGTATTTTAAGCGTCTTCGTGTTTTTTTTCATATAACAAAATGCATCAAATATTGTTGTTGAAAGTAAACACCTGTTTTGTTCAATATATACTTTTTGGTCAATTTTTATTAAATGCATGTATGCAAACTGATGCTATTTTCTATAGTACAGTAAAACATTGTTATAGTGAACACGTGTATAATGAATTGACGATTACAGCGAAGATTTTCATATCCCGTGACTTTATAACATGTTGTAACTTGACGGATATAACGAATTACGCTTATAACGAAGTAAAATTTCACGTCCCCTGGGACTTCGTTATAATCGTGTTTTACTGTACAACAATCTACCAGAGACAATTAAATATCACAAAAAAATGGCTAATTCTATATAAAATCTTAATTTAATTGTAATTCAGACTTTGAACTGAGTTTAGAAACAATTTATTATTTTTTTTTAACACAGAAATGTAAACAGCATCACTCTCTCCGAAATTACCAGACTGCAAGGGGAGCTAAATCTGCAGGAGGAGAAAGACAAAGTATTCCAAAGCGAGGCTCAATGGAAAAGAACTCGTACACCAAGGTCAGAATCTCGTATTCCTGCCTCATTTTGACAAAATACATGAGGACCCTAGGCCATATTAAGTACATTTACGAAAAGTAGATGGCCCTTGGACAACATGAATATTGTATGGCATAAAAGTGTAAAAATTATTATATCTTGTTTATTTTCAAAACCCATGCATTTGAGAACTGTAAGTTTGTCTTAGAATATAATTAATTAAAGGTGTAATTATTCAAAATACTTGGAACTGAATATAGAAAATTCAAATGCACGTGACAAGGAAGATAATTCAACCTGCATAAACAAAATTGTGTGTGATAGAAGTTACTATTCTCTTTGTATAAAATTTAGCATTTTCCATATAACTATAACCTTATCTGTAATATTCACTTCAAATGAGACTTCATTTATATTTCAGAGCTTCTCCCTTCACGTCCCCTGACTTTACTAAAGGCCGAAAGATGACGTGTAAATCTCCCAAATTCAGGAACTTCCAAAATGAAGATGAATTTGAAACTTGATAACAACGTTTACAAGTTTACAGACTGCATGAATTCTAATCTATCTGTATGTGTTGATGTCCATGATTAACAATTTATAAGCAGTAGCAGGCCTGTTTTTGGATTAACAGCAATAAATCACCATTTTTTATGATGTATAGTATGTAGGTCAACATGGAATTCAAAATAAAAAAAAAATCACCATAAAACTTTCAAATCAAATTTTCACCCCATTACTTGTATTGTTTCAATTTTGTTTTAACTTTTGAAACATTTGTTTTCAAATTCACATTCAAATAAAAAAAAAACAAACACACATTTATACCATAAAATTATGTCACATTTTCAAAATATTTTATTGTTTTGTTTCATGTTACATTTCTAAATTATTTTGTACATTAATCATAGTTAATTATGTTTTGTAATCTCGCATTAAAAATCATCTTGTTTAATAAATCTTGAAAACATAATTTTATTTCTTTGACAATAATGAGAGCTGCCTTTGGCATTTCATTCTCCTGCACAACGAGAATAATTACTGTAAGTAGTGTGCTTCATTTGATACACCCCTAAAAAATGTGTACAACAGAAGCACACGAAAGTAAAACATATACAACAATGTACACATGTACGCTACTTACTCACAACAGAAAAAAATGGATTTCTAAAAAATGGAAACCAAGAAAATGTAGTTGATTGTGATATTTAAATAAAATCATTATGAAAACATGTATTTTAAGTGAAACAAGTATTAATACATCCAAAAAAAAAACTCCCACAAAAACTTCTTCATCTCTCTTTCTCTCTCTCTCTCTCTCTCTCATTCCATCAATGCATTTTCAACAGACATGTGTAGCTAGGGTTAACTCTTGGACTGAATTAGTCAATAGTCTCTGACTTATATTAGTCTGTAGTCACTAGCCATTAGTCACTTTCCTAGTCACTTCAA
Source organism: Magallana gigas (assembly GCF_963853765.1). NCBI lineage: Eukaryota > Metazoa > Mollusca > Bivalvia > Ostreida > Ostreidae > Magallana > Magallana gigas. The sequence continues at coordinate 50,864,671 of NC_088853.1, read as the reverse complement.
AGTCTGCCACAAATTTGCAAGATTTTTTTTCTTCCAGGCTAAAGTACACTGTTTCAATATTGGTACTTCTCTAGTTAAAATTGCACTGTGAAAAAACAAAATAAAAATGCTAATTAAAGCAAAATTTTCATTAAAATATTTAAAACTGTGCTAAGTTTGATTTCTTGATAAAAAAATTTCCAGATAAACAGCAGATCTATTTCAACAAATACTTCCATTAATCTTCTTTAAATTTGATTTAGAGCTAGATGTGTATAATTATTTTTTGCACAAAGCCATGAACTTAAATTTTGTTGCCAGATTCTAGCAAATTGAATCATAATTGTTATGTCGAAAGTAACATTAAATTGCGTCTCGTTGCTAAATTATGATGCAGAGTTGTCTCTAAAAATTGAAGTAGAAGGAGGAAATAAAAAAGTAGAAGGAGGGCCTGGGGGTCTTGCTTATAGCTACATTGTGTTTGAAATGCAAAAGTAGCCGGGTAATTAAGGCATTAAAGGTGGGTGAATTCCCCGCCTCCCGGGTCTTAAAGACAACCCTGATGATGTACATGTAAAATGATTGTTTAAACAAGATTTAAGTAAAATTCTGCTCAAATAAAACTTGGAATTAGAAATAAACATGAATACTGTATTTTTCCACTAAATAAGATATTAACTAGTATCTTAAAACTTCCCACAATTTTTGTTAAGAAGACTACCAAAATTTGGTTATCTTGACAGAATTTGTACCTCTGATTGACACGGAAGTTGGGGTCATCACTGCGTTTCCATGTCCCCGTCTTCATCTTCTTCCTCCCCCTCCCGTTTCTCCGGTTTCTCGTACGCTTTGTCCGAGGGCGTGACCACCACCCCCTCCCATACACTCATCTCTGTGGCTATGCCTGTAAAAACAGGTAGAACTGGTTAAATAAAGTTTTTGAGTTGGACGTCATTTTGGCTGGTTGTCCCAAAAATGTGGACCACTGTACAAAGCCTATTGACAAGCATAGCAAGGGAGGGAATAATCAAACCCAGATAATTACCTGTAGTATTACATATAAATTTAATATGTCTCATCACATTAAATTACATTATCACATATTCAATAAAATTATGGACATTTAAGTTCTAGATTTTAAACTAGAAATTGTTAAAATCAAGAGTTATCATATCCAGTAAATTCTATAAAACCAATAGAGCCCAGTGTTTTTATTCTGATATTTATTAATTATGACATATTTACATTTCTATATTTGCTTTTATTAAACCCAATTTTAGTAAAAGCGGTACTGTACTTTGGCTAGGCAAATTGACATATGTAGTTTGGTGAAAAATTGCACTGCAAAATAGCAGCAACACAGTTATTGTCAAAGGGTTTACACATGAACACTATCTCTTGATAACAACACAGATTTGTGAAATATTAAATTATATAAGAGGTCAGTTTTGAATATTGTTAGCAGCAACAGTGATTTCTTTAATGGTGAATGATTTTGGCTAAAGGTACCTCACTACATCAAGGCTTATACTTTTTATGACACTACTTCACAAGATGGTGATTTAAATGCTTTGTTTCAATCAATTTGGTTGTATATCAGTATAAGTCAATGGTTAAAGTACCAGACTTGTGAACCGCAAATCAAGAGTTTGGATCCTCCTGGAGTTTTAACATTGCTCTTAATCAACACTTCATTTGCATGTTTTACTAGAAAGACTACAACAATGGAACACTCACTTGAGTTGCCTTCCATGCCGAGGATCTGTTTGAAGCCGCCGTGGGTGAGGACTCGGAGCAAGGTCTGGGCGGTGAAACACACCATGTCCTGCAATGAACAGGGGGACAGTAAAAAAGACAGCACAGAGAGAGAGAGAGAGAGAGAGAGAGAGAGAAAGAGAGAGAGAGATTGAAACACATTATTTGGCAATTTTGATTTTAAAAATCACACTAGTGATGGAAACAATACGCAGTCAAAATGAGCTGGTGGGAGAAGGCCTTTAAAAATGAGCTTAGATTCATACATATAAGATGAACGGAGTGATCTTTTGACTGAGGTGGGATAGAGAGGGGGGGATAGTGTTATTCTGGAGTGGGGTGGGATGTTTTCATGTTTGGGTTAAGGAGGGGGTGTTTTTATGGATGAATGGGGCTGTCCTCCTAAATAGTTGGATTTTGGGGGTTGGCATATGGGGTTATTCAGGGTTATGGGTGACCTCTTACCTGTTGTTCCAGATATATATTTGGGAGTGGTGTATGGGTCTATTCAGGGTTAGGGCTGTCACTTACCTGTTGTTCCAGACAGATATTTGGGAGTAGTTTTAGGGGTTATTCAGGGTTAGGTGTGACCTCTTACCTGTTGTTCCAGATAGATATTTGGGGTGGTGTTGGGAGTTATTCAGGGTTGGGGTGACTCCTTACCTGTTGTTCCAGATAGATATTTGGGGGTGGTGTATGGGGTTATTCAGGGTTAGGGGTGTCACTTACTTGTTGCTCCAGGGTCATGACGGTGTGTACCCTGACCGTGCCCTGCTCACAGGGATCAGTGATCCCCACCGATCCTGGCAGGAAAAACCCGGCCGACAACAGCTGGAGGCATCTCCTGGGGAACACAGAAACAAAAGATGTTAGTAGTTATCAGCTTTTTTTTGATAATTACTGAAATTAGACATCTTCTGGGTGACACAGAACAAAAGATGTAGTTATCACCTATTTTTGATACCTGATAAAATTAGACATCTCCTGACAGAAAATGTAAGGTGAAGTTTTCAGCTTAACCTCTTAAATCTCAAATATTTCAAAGAGAATGGAAGGCAGATTAATGTAACTACTAATGGCCAAGAAAATAAAGATTACATATACAGTAATCTCAGCGAGATTTGTCGAGATTAAAAAATTTTGACCGATGTCTCTTCCAAAGAGACTTCGGTCGATATTTTTTCAAACTCAACGAATCTCGCGGAGCTTTCACATACAGGTACATAAATAAAAGACTTATCACCCACTATCACTGAATCTGGTAATAACTCAGAAATATCAAAAAGATGCTTCAAGAATAAATTACGTAAGTTCATATTAACTTAAAGGTCATATGAAACGATATCCTGACCATATTGAGTTATATACGGGAATGAGTTCATAAGTGCCTATTTAATAAGACTGACATTGTTTTTTGGATATTTTATGCAAAATGTGAGCGCCACAGCCGATCAAAATTACTTAATCGGGAAAAGGAACATTGACTTACGCGGCTTACTTCCCTTGCTTATGACGTCAGTAAGACCCAATCGCCTTATAAAGCTATGTTGTGAATACAAATATCCATGTCATTTTGCAGCATTTTAAAAGAAAAAAAATACTTTTTTTATATAAAAACTTGTATAATTATACAATAATCAACCACGTCAGTATTTTTTCTCTCAAGAAATGAAATCGTGTGCGTTTTTATTTACATGTAATAGCGTGTACATAATGATATTCAGTTTCGAGACTGCAGGGAGAATAAATGATTTTCTTCATAGATCCACATGCAAGTATAATATAATTTTAATATAAGCATATTTATATGTTTTATTTTTTTATCTTTTTAATGAAATTGACAAATTCAAAAATAAGTCTGATCGTTTTTTCCCATTTGCACGTTCATGCAATTCATTAAGATTTTTTTTTCTAAACAACTTGTAGGCCTCATTGTGCCTCATTCGCTTCACGATTATATTGTTTGTTTCACTTTCAAATTCACAAATATGTTACCATTTAATTATTTTTAGTCTAAGAGAAATTTCTTCAAATGTTTTGTTTTTGGAACGTGTACTTGAATGTGCGGTGTTTTGAATTTAAAACGTGTATGTGCGGTGTTTACTCTTTACTCTGATCCCTTTTATCTCACTTTCTTCCGCAATGTTTTCTTTCGTTTTTTTTTTATCATTATTGATGCTTGTTCTTAATAAAATCTGTTGATTATCTTCATATTCATTCACAACTATTTTTATCAAACAACCGATTAATTTTACCGATACATTTCTAAATCCTTAAATGCCATATTTCCGCGATCTAATTTAATAAAACGTTAATACAGGTGTACACAGTATTTTCTAAAGATATTGCTACATGTATATATCAATAAGTCAGAAATTTATATTATTTCGAAATAAAATTTAAGAATAATTTTGGGGCATTTTATAGCAGCTCTTAAGTACAAACTATGTACACAATGCCTCAAACATTTTCATTGGCCTGCCTTATATACTTTTTTATGTGACAAAATAAATCAAATCAATTTAAATGCTTTAATTCCCTTTAAATGTAGCTCAATCATTATATGTACCGAAAAAGAAAATGATGTTTCTATTTCAAAAGGATAAGGATAATTCATTAATCAGCTGTAAATGTTGGAGCATTTCTTTCGTTAAATTTCCACTCCAGTACGGGATCTTCATGATGATTTTACTTTTGTGAGAAGCTGATATTAGATTTATTCATGAACGACCAATTAAAACTAAGTCATCTGTAGGCTACTATGAAATCAAATGATCTCATTTGAAAAGAAAGACACGTTCATATATGCAAAAATTACTAAAATTTAATCGATAAACTACTGTAAAATTACACTAGTTTTAATGCATTGTTTACATCGGTGGGTCTTTGTGACGTCATAAATCCACAAATCAAGAACGATAAGCGGGCAAGAATTTTTTCAGGTGCTCAGTTTTCACGGTTATTTCTCAGTAATGCAAAGGCAAAAAAATCTTACATCATGTATTTTAACATTTGTTTATACCAAGCTTTATATTCATGAAAGAAAATCATAGTGATAAAAATCTTTTCATATGACCTTTAAAGTTATTGCTGACAAATAAAAGTTACAGCAGTAAGATACAGTAAACGCGATGAATGGGGCGGTCACTTACTTGAAGGCCACATTGATGGGCAGTGGCTGCCTTGTTGGATTGTTCATGATGGCGTAGTGAGACTACAGTCAATAGATAAACAAGATTGATATTAATCAATTATCATTTACAGTGAATAAATGAAAGCAAAACATTTAAATCTTTGACATAAATCATCAATCAATATTCACATCATAGATTACTGGAATTTTAAAAACAAAAAATTCCTTTATAAAGCTAACTTTTTGACAAGAATAACTCTTTATAAGGTTTAAATGAGTCGATGTTGTTAAATGATAAACTTTTAGGGTTCTGAGCAGACGTGCAAGGAATTATTAAAAGATATTAAAAGAAAAACATCTGTTTAACTCAATAGAAGTTTGACCCTTGTCATGCTTTCAAAGGGTGTATTTTAAAATGTTGATAAATTCAGCCATAAACGGAGTATTTAAAGGTTAGACAAAAACAACCGTTTGTCAAGCAAACGATAGTCATACCAGTAGATCAATGATCCATGATGTCAGGGGTTCAAATCCCTTGAACCTGTTTTTCAGGTCCCTCAACAGACGAATCAACACCTTGATGCTGAAAAGTAAGCACAGTCATGCACATGAACATTAACTTATCAAAGGCCTGACGAAATACACTGTACAGTAAAAATAAAGTTACAGCTCTTTAGTCACAACAATTCACTCTTACAACAAAGTCAGTCTCCTTACACAAATCTTGAAAGTGCATTATATATTGTTATTTCCTTTAAAGATGTACATGTACATGAATTTTTCAAAACTGTTTGGTATATTTTCCTTTGAAATCAAACTTATTGATAACAAACTCATGATTTAACTGTAAAACTAGATAACCCCTGTTGATTTAAATTCCCATCCACTAAATATCCTTTAACACTAACGTAATAAAAGTAAACAAAAAATTTGATCAGATCCCCCCACCCCTCCAATACCTTGAATGGAATGCGTTTTCCTCAAACCAGCGGGCATGGCGTATAGCCGCTAGGTGGCTCTGCATGACCTTCCCATCCACTGAAAGGTCAAGTTTATCATTGAATTGAGAAAAGGCATTTCTGAAATTGATGATTAGTTATCTTTTGAACATTTTTTTTACAATGAAAAATTCAGCATGCAGAATTTGAAATTGCTGCCAAAAACCTTACATACATGAAATTAACGAGTCCTCAAAAATAGACCCCCCCCCCCCCAACACAAGAAAAAAAAACCCCTGTGATCCGAGAAAGATCTGAGACAGGCTGTATCACTGTTTGTTACTTACGATGTAACTCTGGGTCCAGCTTTTTTAGGTTGGGGGGGATGGTGGTGATGAGACACTTGACCGTGGCGTCCGAGGAACTGATCTCAAACCCTGTGTCATTGGTCAGCATGGTCAACACTGGAGGAGGTAAACAAATTCTTCATCTATTATCGTTAAATTTCTAGTCTATTTCCAGAGAACTAGCACAAAACAATCCTCATTTCATTGAAACAATCTTCATTTCATTTGTTGAAACTAAGTACATGGATTTCTTTTGTTGCAAATATCAACCCCAAAAATATCTTTATAATACATTTGTATTTAATTAAATTCATAAATTTTTAATGGTTGGGTATTGAAAAGGTTTTTAATGCTACAAAGTAAGTAATATTTTTCATTTCTGTTGTAAACTTTGTCTTTAACACATAGCTGATTAAAAAATCGATCTATTCTCCTTCATCAATTTTTCTATTTCTTTAGCCCATTATCAAAAAATAAATTGAATTTACAGTGTAAGAAAGAGTAATTTCACAAAGATGTTAAAATCACTGCATAGAAGGATGGCAGAGAGATCAACGCTCCACTCTTCCACATTCCACTCAAATCTCCTTCATTAAATACCTTCATCCGGGTCCTGTGTTCGAAGATCTTCCACAATCTTGTTTCCAAGAACAGCTACTGCCTCCTCTATGTAAAAATAAACTTAAAGTGTTAAAAATTATAAAATTCAAGAGATTCTGAATTGGACATTTTGGCAGCCATATCAGACAGATTTCACCATTGGAATAATTCATGACTTCATGATGTACTTTTACAGATTCCAATGTGGCTTTGTATTTTAAATGTAATTTTAAGAGAATTTGACTATACATGTAACACACAACTTTTGGTAGACACTGATTTTCATTTTAAAGGACTGTAGCAGTGATTAATTCTCACACTGACAGCTTCAGGCAGAGATGGCATTTGATAGTGAGGGACATTTCATAAGACACTTTAGGTAATTTATTTTCCAAGAGGCAAGAAAATGAAAGCAACACATTTATTTTTGGCAGGGAGGCTTTGACTCTCCCCTCCCTGGACTCCTAAACTCAGCTCTGTCTTAGACCCCCAAGGGGCATGGAGAAACCAAAGACATCTGGCTTAAATTTGGAATCAATATATTTTAAATCAATTACCAGTATAACCTTCTATTCATAATCTTAATGCAAAATCTTGCATTTAGATTTATTGTGATTGTGTATGGTATATTCTGGGTTTACTTCCTCATAGGTAGGGTTTCCAAGCAACACCCCCTGACCCCTTGCCAAGATTGAGACTTCAGCTATTTCAGACTAAAGGACTATGTGCGGTATGGTCAAATATCTGCCCTCATTTTTAACCATTTTCTAAATAGTGTCATATGAAAATCAAATCTTCATAAATCATCGTACAGAGGATGCCCATCCCTTTAATCTTGATTTTAGTCATCATTGCCCAGTTGCTGTTTATCTATGACGTCACCTAAATGACCAAATTCCCGCACTTTTGCAAACAAATGAAAATATTGTCACTTTTTCTTTATATATTGCATTCAAAAGTATAGCGCGCAGGTCTGCTCAAGTACGATTTTAAGATATGGTTTTCTTTGTATAAATATACAAAACATACTAAAAAGTGGTACTTGAGCAAGCCTGCGCTCGATGTTTCCCAGTCACTTGGAAAACACCCATATTTCGCTACAAAACGTCAATTTATCAAAATAAGACAATCTTCATGATGTCATTTCTACATCATGACGTCACTGTGGAGACAACCTTTTACACACTTATTTCCGATATGATTTCAACTATCTTCTAACTTATTTTTAAAGCTTTTTAAAAAACATATTGAAAACCCTGCATTATGAGATAATGATTCTTCTGTATGGTATAACTCGGGTCTTCTTACTGGTGGGGAGTTTTCTGTAACTGGGGTGTACTTACTGGTGGGGAGTTTTCTGTAACTGGGGTGTACTTACTGGTGGGGAGTTTTCTGTAACTGGGGTGTACTTACTGGTGGGGAGTTTTCTGTAACTGGGGTGTACTTACTGGTGGGGAGTTTTCTGTAACTGGGGTGTACTTACTGGTGGGGAGTTTTCTGTAACTGGGGTGTACTTACTGGTGGGGAGTTTTCTGTAACTGGGGTGTACTTACTGGTGGGGAGTTTTCTGTAACTGGGGTGTACTTACTGGTGGGGAGTTTTCTGTAACTGGGGTGTACTTACTAGTGGAGGGTTTTCTATAACTGGGGTGTACTTACTGGTGGGAAGGGTTTTCAGCATGACCACAATGTCGGCCACGTTGTTTCCCGCCATCATCGTCCCCTTCTTAAAGGACCCAACCTGTCTCACCTCCTCTATTTGCTGATGTTGAAAAAAAAAATCAAAATTTTACACTACAATGAAATTAAATTTATAACAATATATAGAGATAAAATCAAATGGAAATAATATTCACAATTTTTTTTAGATCTTTAAGCCACAGCAACTCTGTTTGGAGATAAAATTGAAATGGAATTAATATTTATTAGGAAGAAAATGATTTCTAACTTCAGATTTAATAGTAACTTCAACTGTGTTGTCTAAGTAAGTTAATTACAAGGAAAGTTAGTATTCTGTTAAATTACGCATATAAATGGAAATCCTAATGTATCTCTTAGTCACATCAATTTTCAACAAGGAAACAAATGTAACATATGATGATTGACAAGAAAAATAACAGAATAGTGTTGGTAAATCAATTTAATTCAATAATAAATCATGCTTTAAATACAAATGTCAGAAAAGTTATTATGTATATCACAGTCTACTTGTAACATAAATCTACACTTTGTCATACATTGTATGTAGAACAAGCTGAAATTTAAATATCAAAATATTGAACAAACCAAAAACAGAAAGGAAAAAAAAATTGACAATTTAATGAACAGACTTTTTATTCAAAATTTACCATGTGAAATTCTTTTGTTGTTCTTGATTTTTTAAGAATCTAATCAAATGAAGCCAAAGTATTAAAAGTTCATTTCATCAACTTCAAATCACTGAAAAGACTTCAATCTGAGCAAGTATTTTATAGTTGTCATGAGCTTTTGCTTTTAATCGGGAAGAACTTGAACCCGCTTTACATAGTAACACACACTCCATATCAACAGTCATTAATTAACCTTACAGCTATAAATACTCAATTGAGTTACCGCTGAGTCAGATGGACTGGGGATAAAAATTTAAGCTGGGTCAAAAGGGTTAGGGTAAGGACCAGTTACTGTAAACGTAGTTAATTTGGCTGTGTATTCTATTCAGCACTTTTATCGGAATGCAGCTTCTGCTAAATCAAGTACATTGCTATATGCCATGCATATAAGTATAGGAATAGTCACATTCAGAAAAACGCTAATTCAAATCAACGCCAACTTGTTCAAAAACTAAATTCTGACAAATATCGTACACGCCAAATATAATATGTTTATAGTAACACTTTCCACAGGAGTATAAAAGCACTGGGTCCTAGGGCCTTCTGACTTACTGAAGTGTTAAATAAACTGGGGGGTGGGGGGGGGTGTGAAATTTAACTTTTGACATACCAAAAGGGTACAAAAAAATTAGGGTGGGGGTGGGTGAGAGATTAACTAACTGATGGTTTAAATGAGCTGGGGGTGAAAAATGACTTACCGCTGGATCAAAGGAGCTGGGGGTGAGGACTAGACTGTCCATGACCCCCTGGATCTTGGTGACCAGGGCCAGGATAGAGGCCTGCTCCTGGGAGGACGGGGTCAGGTCATTGTTCCGCTTTAGTAGACACTGCAATAACAGACAATTCATTTCTCTATCATTTACAAGGAAAATATAGTCTGGCAATGAGAAAATATGAGAGAGAGAGAGAGCAGTTAGAGAGAGGAGAGAGAGAGAGCAGAAAGATAATGGAAAGAGAGGGAAAAGATAGAGCTTATACTTATTGATTTGAGATAGAGAGAGAGGAGCGAGATTTCAGCAAAATCATACAACAGAGGAAAACCAAGAAAATGGTAAGAATGAGCAAAAGATAAAGATTTTAAGTGCACATGATCTTTTCTTTTCTTTATTTAAATATTTTCCTCTACTGTAAAAGCTTAAAATATTAGCACAATGCTGAGGCTTTGTGACAACATACCCTGTATAAAAAATGTCATCTGTTATCTAATTAGTTCCAAAGTAGAAACTTTAATTGAGCCAATAAGAATGCAAAGTTTTATTTAAAAAAAAAATGTAGAGAGAAATTCTGAATTTAGAGGTATAAACTTTGTATCTTTTGTTTCAGTTGAAAAGATACAGTTATCAACCATGGGAAGCTTTTTTGACAGCAAAGGGAATCACATGAGGTTCAATTCATACTGTGGAATTATTAGATTTTGAGGTGGCTCAATTTTCGTGGTATTCGTGGGAAGCCTTCCCTCGCAAATTTTTATCCTTGACGAAAACAACTTTTAAAAGTGTTAATTTTTTTTTTCTTAAAATTGAAAACTGACGCATTCACAAAATTACATCCCCACGAATAAGCAATAATCCTACATTGCAAGAAAATTGGCCCCCACGAAATTATAATTATGATTCCACAGTAATCTCAAGGAATGTGTGAAGCAATCTTACGTCTGTGAAAACTTTCTCATCTGAAACTGTTTTGGTTCTTGGAAATGTTGACTCGCACTGTAAAAATGTCAAAGGGAAATTCATTGAGATACATAAGTCATTGACAGATTTTAAATCTTTTTTTATTGTAAACACTGTACAAAATATCAATTATCACAGTAATTTTTCAGGTAAGGTTTGTGGCTTGTGCATCTTTTTTTTTGGAAATTGCACCCAAGTTACATATATCATAATGTTCACTATTATCATGTCTTTCTTCTCACAACATTCAAATGATTTTGTTGAAGCCATTTTATAACCATAGAGGGTCAAATTTTTTTCAAATTGTCATTTTGTTTGAATGTTTACTATTTCGTATAAATTTTTACATTTTATATGTGTCCGGTTTAATGGTTATTTATGCTAAAAATGTTTGAAAGTCTCTCATTATTCGTTTTTACTACTAATCTCTAATGAGCTATTAAAAAATATGACATTGATAAATCAAAATTTTGGACTTGTAGAGCAATAACACCTTAAATAAAACCTTTCTAAGTCCATCAATTTTAAAAAAAAACCATACAATAGGAAGTGAGCAATCAGGTGTTTCTAAAACATTATTAAAAACCTTTGCTGCAGACTTTTTTGAGGAGATTGATAAAATGCTTGTGTCCTGTTACTTTTTCATGGTAACCTACAAAACGCCACAAAATGAACAACTAAGGTTCATGTAATTCTTGATGTCATATCTGAAATAAAGGGTAGCTGGTGTTATTTCACAATGGAAATCCGAGTTATCTCCCTGTAGCCACAAATCTTACCTTAGGAATTAAATCAAGACACTAGTCTAATTATTCAATGTTTTTTAACACATAACATTTACAAAAGCTTTATTCAGCTGATTTTTAAAGTAAATTCAAAATGCCAAAAGTACACTTACCTGTACCAAATCAAAAGGTATGTGTGGAATGAATGCTCTAAATCTGAAAAATAAAAAAATTATGCTTCAGTACTGACAAGACCCAACCTAACAGAAAGCAGACCCGAACTAAGCCCTGGGTCTGCTTTTTGTGTTCACTCAGGGTCTGCTTCAGGTCTGCTTTGGGCAGACCTAGAGCTGACCCCAAGCAGACCCCAGGCTGACCGAGAAAGCAGAGCCTGATTTCAGAAACAGGCCCTTTAATTGTTACTGAAAATGAACAAATGTCTCTACATGCGTATTTGGGATACAAAAGGGGCAGGCGTAAATGCAGTAAGATACAAGGCTTTACAATTCAGGGCGTACTTAAGCAGACCCAAAGAGCTAGCCCTGAATAAACCAATAGCAGACCCCGATCAGCTGCAAATTTTATAAAGACAAGACCCAGAAAGACGAAGTAGTAATAACAAGAACACTCACGGTGGTCCAGGCTTAAAGGGGCCTCCAATGGGAGCCATTGGTCGCATCATTCCACCCCGCATTGGTCCTCCTCGTCCTCTCATGTTCCTATAATTACACAAAGGTGAAACATCTGACTCTGAATGCATAAAAATAAAAACAAACAAAAATACAGGGAAAATGAGTTATGGGTGAAGTTTATTTGCCCATATCTTAAATATATACAGCCAAAATAGAGAAAATTCTGCAGATACGAGAGACGAATTCTTTGTGAGCACAGCACTGTGCATTGTCTAAAATGCATCGAAAATACGGAAGCAGTATGCAACTATATATTCTGGATTAGGTCTTGTAAGAGTCAGAATCATGAAAGAATCGACTTGTCAATACTTTTCTCCCTTCGAACTTTTGTTTTTACCTCATCATAATGTTGTTGAACGCCGGATGTGGATTAACGCATGTCTAGGTAGTATGTCGAGCCCGATTAGAATTTAACAATTATTTTGATTGTTTTAAACATATTTTATTGTTTTTCAAAGAATACAAAAGGTTCAGACAATGTGGCAACTTACGCGGTCTTTACCATGTTATTTTCATTTCACCCCACCCACCCATCCATACCCCTAAATTTGGAATTACGGGGGGGGGGGGGGGGAAGACATGTAAATAACGTCTTAAACGACCCCCCCCCCCAAAAAAAAGAGAGAAAAAAAAGATACCAGGACAATACACATAGGATAATGGCCACAAAGCCCTGCTAAAAATGTGATTTATCATATGAAAATTAACTACATTATGTAGTGTTATATAACCAACATTTCACATGTTTATAATATTTTAAAATTATATAGATCCGTACAATTTTCAGGATCAGTCAAATAAGGGCTTGATAATTTGCAAACATCAAACTAAATAGGAAAAATATTCACCGATGGTAGAAAACTTATTAGATAATATCTTTAAAGCCTTATAATTATTTTCCTCTGGTGATGGCAGTTACACACCTTCCATTATGTTTAAAAAAGTTTATACTCTCTTTTATTTGTCAGCTAGTTAGAGTAATTTTTTGTCATAAGACAGATTCGTTACACTTTTGTTGACACTATGTTTCAAAAACATGTATACAGTTATGAAGGGATTGATGGATTAATTTATGCATAGAATTATAATGTCTTTTTATGCAGTTTCTTAAAATAATTAAATGTTTCTTTGGACGAAACGTTGAAATACGTGCTTTCTTTTAAAATATGAAATTTAATATGAAACCTTAAAATACTTTTAGAATTTCTTTTGAAATATAAAATGAAAAAAAATTACAATCCAGTAAATCTAGCAAATATTTTCTTTTCTGAATTATGATGCTACTGTCATTTACTGAATTTTATTTTATCAATTTAGATTAAATCAAATACATATTGTACATGTACTGAAGTATTTTGATTAAATAAAATTCAGTAAACGACACTACTTATATATGGGGGGAAAAAAATGTATATAATAATTTATTACTTTTGAATTTGATTGAAATGCAGATATTTTTTTTTCATTTCTTTAAATTTAACGCTTAATTAATATCTATTTAAATAGAGACCGCGTCTTGAAATCTACACCTGTCGTTTTTTGGTCAGCTATGTAGACCAAGGTCGTTCTTAATTTGTTGAAGGACGTTTGAGTTGACATTCCGTAATTTTCTAAATCTAATTTAGACCGGATGTATAGGTTAATGTAAAACGTTTGTATCGTCTAAGATACAGTTTTATATTTTGATTAATCTTTGTAATGCATGCTTATTTGTACTAAGAGTTCTTAATTAGCACGACACCGCAAAGGAAATATTGCAATTATTTTAATTGTGACTGTAAAAAGATTATGTTTTTAAACTTTATACAATTTTAAAAAATACAAATAATAAACAGATTTATTTATCTTTATTTATATTCTCGAAAAACCCTATCAATTTTTCTTTTCGAAAACAGCGCTAAATTGGTTTTAACCCCCCCCCCAACAATCACCGAAGACAAAAGATAATGTTTATGTTAAGATGAAATAAAGAACTCTTGATACTCTGTGTACTGTTGTATGATATAAGTAATCAAAATATACGATGTCTTTATAGATAAAATATGATTTGTGAACTGTTTTTGCGGTTTCAAACAGTTGAAACGAATTGAACGCACCCCTGAAAATGGAATAACCTAACACCACTTAGAATGAACTGCCCCAAGGGTATATAACTGAGCGCAGTCTGCAGCTGAGGCAGTCTGGCTGAAAAGCTCGAAGGCGACAGAATGGAGAAGCCTGAGCAGAAGAAGAAGAATATTAGGAAGGCAATAGTCAGGAGAGTAGAAGCTAGGCTGGGAGTTAGAAATAGTTTCACCAGCAGTATTGGTGTCTGGGGAATTAAGTTGGGAATCAGGACGTAGTAGATCTGCATAAGATTGAGACACCTGGTTCCCAATATTAATAGGAAACCAGTACCGGAAACTCTGCAGAATACATGGTAACGCCTCTGATAAATCATTTTAATAGAAGCAAATCACTAAAGCTCAGGAAGAGTAGAGGAAAATCTTTTTATGGTCGGATCAATCAAAATACTCAGACAGAGTATCTTAGGAAAATTATATATCCCTTATAAAAACCCTTATATTTATTGTAGTTAGAGAAACACGTTACACAGTTTTAGCATGTAAAGGTTTTGATTATATTAAGCGAACATGTTTGTGAGGTCTTTGCATCCAATATATATACGTTTGTTAAAGCTCAGCTAGCATTGCTTTTTATCATTCACAGGGCGAAAAACCATCTTTAAGCAAGTCCTTAAAGGTGGCTTAAAGGTGACTTAAAGGAGCTTAAAGGCTATACAACCTTTAAGCCGCCTTTAAGTCACCTTTAAGCAAGTGCTTATAGGTCCTTAATGTCCAAACTTCTTTAAGCTACCTTTAAGCCACCTTTAAGCATCTTTAAGTGGCATTTACGCTCTCTTTACGCTGCCTTTACACTGTCTTTAAGTGGCCTTTAAGTCAATATTGATCAAGCTGAACAATAAAAACATTTATTAAATGCAAAAGCTCTTTTATAGAGATGGGAGGGGGTCATCCGAGTGATAATATAATTTCCAAGGAAGGGGGGGGGTGTTCTAGGCGGTTTTAATCGTCGCTCCATTAAACACAGATCGCTATCATCAGCACCGCTCTGATGGACACAGATTGCCGTTATAAAATTCTTTATAATTTTGGGGGGGTTTCAAAATTATTGTAGGTATGAGCGCAGTCTCTGTATCTTAATATGTGCGTAAAACTGATTAAAGTATGTTTGTTTCCTATTATAAATTAATCGGTGAAAAATCTCTCTCTCTTTCTCTCTCTCTCTCTCTTTCTCTCTCTCTCTCTCTCTCAGTTCATCCGGTTATTAAACAAAATAAAGATAATGAACCAAAAATGCATGATTTAATTTGTTAATTGGTTTAAAGTTCGTATTTTTTTTTTCAATTTTCATTATTTCTAACTCTAGATCTGCTAGATACATGTTAAAGATGAAAAGACTCTCAACTGCCTTTGTTATATCGGGCAGGATATTACTGCTTTGTTTGTCTAGACATAGTTTTGTTCGTTTGTGTATATCTAATTAGAGTCTATTGTTTGTCCAACTTAAGAAAACCCCTGGAACTAACACAGAATATACAAGATATACACAGCAGTTGTGTCGTGTGCCCAGGTGCATGTTTGTGTATATCTAATTAAAGTCTATTGTTTGTCCAACTTTAGAAAACCCCTGGAACTAACACAGAATATACAAGATATACACAACAGGTGTGTCGTGTGCCCAGGTGCACGTCATGGTTTCTAAAGGCGTTGAATCTTAGTATGTACGAGTATACGATAAGTCTAGTGAATAAAAGTTAATTTACATTTGTAATTCATTTTCAAAGTATTATTTCCTAGCTCTGGGTTTCAAAGATGTTACGTCTACAAATTAACGATACATGTATGTAAGAGTAAAATCTTGAGGCTAATTAATTAATGTACCGGTGATCATAAATAGGGGTTGATTATTTAAATATATGTATAAGGGTAAATATGTCAAATATACCCGGCCTGGCACATCATACAATTGTATGTACAAGTCATTTGCAATTGCCACATGCAGTAAATACGTCACCGGTAATTGGTAATTTTGTTTGTTATAGAATTGATAGTTTAAAAATCATGTACATGTACATACAATTACATGTAAATATTTAAACATATTGGAACGGCGCCGCGATCATGAAAACCGGGAAATTGCGGGAAATTGAACAAATACCCTAATAGTATCAATGCATTTAATAAAAGAAATGATTTCATTTTCTTTCTTACATTTTTATTTAATTTAATTTATAAATTAGATATAATTGATTGTTACAAACTGAATGGTTTGTCAAAATCTTTTCAAGTAAACACATTCAATACAGTGATTCAATATCCACTCATATATAGGATATAAAAACGCTCATCTATATGTAAGTTGCCGTGGCGCAGAGGATGTGTGGTGATGCTAGGAAGCTAAGGGTCCCAGGTTCAATTCTCGCCGTGGCCGGTTTTTTTTGGTGTTTTTTTTTTCATTTTTCTTTCTAGAACAAAAACCGTTTTAATACCTTTTCTTTCATAAAGTTAATGCATTTTGTTGGAAATTAAGCACAATATTGAATTAATTTTTTTTAATGGCTTAAAGGTGGCTTAAAGGTGGCTTAAAGGTAGCTTAAAGGTGGCTTAAAGGTGGCTTAAAGAAGTTTGGACATTAAGGACCTATAAGTTGTCCTTAAAGGTGGCTTAAAGGTGGCTTAAAGATGGTCTTTAAGCTGCCTTTAAGCCATCTTTACGCTTTCTTTAAGCCACCTTTAAGCAATACTTATAGCTTAAAGGTAGCTTAAAGGTGGCTTAAAGATCGTCTTTAAGCTACCTTTAAACACCTTTAAGCTATCTTTAAGGAGGACTTAAAGATGGTCATTCATCCTGTGATTTAAAATAAAAGGGAATGTGAAATGTCATTGGAATAACATACCTTATAAGACAATATAAGTCATTGAAAAATTGATTTTTTTTTTTATCTTGGATAATCTAATTTCTTTATTCAGATAAATTTGTTTTTACTTTGATCTTTTATTCAAGTATTTAAATAGGTAAAAATAACTACAGCATACAAAATGTCAATGGTGTAATAAATAATGTCAATGGTCTAACACTTCTCATTTTCCAGATTTTGGAAAACACAATTGCAATCAAATAGCCAAGCTTTTTTTTTTATTATTATGAAAGTGTCCAACTTGTAAAATTGATAAATAACAATTTTTCAAAATGTTCACAATATAAATGAAATGGAAGAAAAGGGTAAAATGATTAAATAATGTCACGTGGTGTAACAAATGTTCTCAGTCCTGTAACAGCACTTTTTGGTTACACCACTGTCCCTTACTCGTATACCACTGATATATCCAGAGTAAATGTGGCAGTATGACCCAAGAGAAAAGAAACTACACAAATCCACATAGTGTATGTTATACCGGATAAACATTCATCATTTATGGGAAGAACTTATTTGTTCTTTCATAATAAAAAACCTTAAATAGCACGTTAACCCACTGACACAGTTTGCATTGTAATTTTCTGAACATACTAACATTTTCAGTCATATTTTTTCACACAATGATGTCATCACTGCATGATACATTGAACTTTTATAACAGCAGTGAATGATTTCACTATGATAGGGGAATATATGATAGGGGAATGATATATGATGGGGAATTCTTATCTTAGTACAATATCATTTACACCAATGAACATTTTTTTTATACGAGCATATATATCTCATTGAATTCATTGTTTTGGAAAGAAAACTTGTAAAGACGCATATAGTAGAAATTAAAACATGAATGTTGTTTTGAATATTAACGATGAGGTTTGGAGTAAAACATTAATATTGTTGAGGATATTTAACAATATATAATAATTAATTATCAGGATGTAAGAAGTGGTGGAGACACACAGAGAACAGTTAAACGAAATTTGAGTAGTTTAGAACAAACATTTCATTTTCCAACTTTTTTTTAAAATGAATTTATGAAAAATAAATGAAGCAAGAAGAAATGCATCACATTTACAACTGAACACTTTTCAACTGAATAAATTACCTACTTTTCTATTCTACGTCAATCAACCGTCTAAATCATTCAATGTTTAATTATGACGCCACCTGGTGTAAGAACATAACTTGGATCCTCCTGTCAAACATAGGGGCAGCCAGCCTTTCAATTAAATGCCATATGAGTAGGCATCACTAAAATGCTTATTCAAAATAAACGAGGGAGCTTAAATTGGCACCCTTTATCAGAAATAGGGTTACGGAAGCACAAAAATGCCTTTAAAATTCTGCATCTTTAAACACTCAATGCAAAACAGCCGAAGGAAGTAGTACTTGGCTGGCATATCCAAAGAGAAAAAATCAACAAATTGGGTAAACATTAGGTCTAATCAGGTCTGGGTAAACATTAGGTCTAATCAGGTCTTACTTAGACTGACAACAATACATGTATAAGGGGAGTCATGTGCACTAAGCATTACTACTGAGCGTCCAAAAAAACAAGTGTTACACCTTGTCATATTAAGAGGGGGAGTCTTGCATTGGAATGTTAAAATTTGTTTGATGTTCACCAGACGTTGTTATTAGATAGCTCACTGTGTCGAAAATTGCCCAGGTAAATAAATGATTGAATTTGTAGGTGAAGTGGGGGGAAATATTGTGGATTTAAGAGAAAACTCAAGTGAGTTTGACACACACACACACACACACACACACACACACACACACATATATATATATATATATATATATATATATATATATATATATATATATATATATATATATATATATAATCCAAAAATAAATAGTATAAATCCACACACGTAGTATTATATGAAAAAAATCACAACACCGAAATAAACTCTATTTAAGTTTATTTCGGTGTTGTGATTTTTTTCATATATATATATATATATATATATATATATATATATATATATATATATATATATATATATATATATATATATATATATATATAATTTAGTAAATTATAGATTCAAAACACTTCAGAGAATATAAGATAATTTAACATTATGAGAGTGTGCCGCATTATATTTATATCAGAAACAGGGAAATTGATAATTTAGGAAATGTATTGCTTATTGCATTAAAACATGTCCAGTAGTTGACGTATACTTTACCTGGCCATTTTTTGTTCAAGTTTTCTGAAGATACAGATGCGCATATAATATTAAACAATGTATTGCTACATTAGATATGACACGCATCAGGTGTCCTTAAAAAAGGACATTGCTTATTGTAATTTCATTACGTAGTTACAATGCATTTCTTGTAAATAGGTTTTAAAAATTTGCAATTTTCTACTCCTGGGGTTTGCAAGCGGCAATCGTGTTCTAACTATCCAAACGCGACACTCAGAAGCACATTATAAATCCATTTAATACAATGATATTGTAATTATCGATGCATATAGTGTTTCGGTGGGTTTTATTAGCGTTTTGAATTTGAACTCTTAACATCAATTCTCTGTAAATACCAAATTACGTGGCCAGTGGCCACACACTGTCATGAAATTGAATTTTATCTCTCTGACTTGATAGAGTGTTCTATATGAAGACACTTTGTGCGCTTTTGTAAGCGTGATTGAATTATCATTTTGTCGATTGCCGATTAAGCAAAAACGATAGAAATGTTTATTAATTAATGTTTTTTTTTAAAATTTCATTAGAAAAGTTTTTATAACTTTTTTAATTCTTGTAACGACATTGGTATAAATTTTACATCTTTACTGAGCACAGAGTATTCGTGATAATTGACTCGAAACTTAGATAGATTGAATAAATATTTCTGGGAGTTGTTCGCATTGTACTTTATTGACCTCATTTACAAGAAGAGCTCTATATAAAGATATAGGAGAATGCCTAAATTTATAAACTTAAACATATATTTTTTAAACTTTAAAGTAGTTTATGATTAATTAAATCATAGCTAAAAAGTTTAGGTAGTTCTGACCGTTTTTTTGTTGACAATTCAGTCTCCTTCATTATTAATTCACCCTAAATTCCAGACAAAGCGCACATTCTGTACACAAACTGCGCTATATGGTCCGACTTCATACTGAATGTCTGTGATAGCTGTCATCTTTAAAAATCTTACAAAAGGGGGGGGGGGAGTTTAATTTTGTAACATTTAGTGTATGTATTAGGCATTCTAAATTAATTTCATTTATTTTTAATATCAATAAATAATACAGCAAATATAATGAAACATTTGTTATTTACTTAACTTTAATTTAGTGGAAAGGGTTTTTTGCTTGGTTTATGCATCGATTTGCTGATTGATTAGTTTAAAGTTTCTTTAAGTTTCATTTATCTCAATATATGTGTATAAAAAGCTTTTTTTATCATATTCTGGACAATGTCCTCTTATAGATTTTCTGAAAAGTGCATGCAATTATATACCGGTGTTTTATTTGAATATAAACGAAGAAGTTCTTAGTGAACTGACATAAATAATTTTTGTGATACTGATTTAAAAAAAAAGTTATATTCTTGTTTCATATGAATATTAACAAGGACAGAAGTGAACTGACACATTGATTAATTTAAAAATTATGTTAAGTTGGATACAGGTGTGTATATAAACGCGAAACGTTTGAAGTTGTGAAAGATATACCATTTTATCCTCGAAGAAATATGCAGAAGATTCTGTTTTTAGGATCGTTAATTGTACTTACCGTAGGTTCAGCAGACTTGTTTGTGACAGCTCTTACAGTTTTAGTAAATAAGACAATTTCCTTTTGAAGCGTATTTAAAGATGCTTATAAATTACAATTTTTGGAGTAGTTTTTATGCCTCGTAATTGAAAGAAAATCGAGGAATAAATATGTTCGCGACCTTAAAAACTTAAATAGTTTTACATTTTTTATAAGATTCAAATTGCATTTCATATGATTTCAAATGAAATAAATTTTAATTGAACGGTCAATGACAATTTAAATAAATAAAAACTCACTTCTAATTTAACAGAAGAAAAAAAATTGTTAATCACTCATGGCATCCTATAGATAGTGCACAATGAAAAACAGATAAAAGTGCGTAGTAATTGTTGACTTCCAAATATTTCCAAAACAACATTTTAGGTTATTGTCAGCGGTTTGGATGATGATGGTGATGATCGAGGTAACGCCCAAAACAGTGAGTAAATGTTCATTTAATTGCCTTCAAAAGCTACTAAAAATGGCGTTTATTTTGTAGTATTTAAATTATTATTTATTCGTTTATTGCACCATTCATTCTTTTTTTGGCTAATATGCCAGACATAATACTTTATAATTTAATTCTGGTTGTAACGCGCTTTCTGATTGGCTAAAAAGATATTCTATATCGTATAAAGAATGTTGCCTACGTCAAATTAAGCTAACGTCAAAAACGTATCAATACGCCCGACGTTACGTTTGAATTTTGTATAATTTTACGTCATTTTAAAAGTCAAATGACCGTTTTTATCTACATTGAAGAGTAAAAAATTAAATTATAAGCAATGAATTCAATATTTATTAGTTTTATACGATATATAATGGTTTGAAACATTTTACGCTTTTCTATAAAGCGCTTCGCGGTTTATTTAGCGTATACTGCCCCAAACCATTTTATATCATATAAAACAAATAAATATTGAATTCATTCCTTAATTAAAATTGGAGGAAAAGTCTCAAATTTTTAGCTCAAATTGTGTCCAAATCCCTTGTGAACATTAAAAAAACCCTTCTTTCCATGAAAATATTTTTCATAAAAAAGGAACTAGGAATGTTTCTTTGTTTTATCTTGTACTATGATGAAGTTTTAACAAACTTCCTATTCAAAGAAAACCTAGAGTGGTAAAATAAATAACAGACTGTATTTTGTCTTTTTTTACACATAAATTACATACAATAGCTTTTTCTTTTAAAAAAACAAAATTCGTTTGTATTACGTAAGTATAGAACACATTAAGGGAATCAATGTGATTAGTTTAACTTAAACAAAAACCTCTAAAAAGTGGACAGAGAACTGACCTTTTGAAAGCCATGGTCCGAATATAAATGAAGTTTGACTAAGATTTTACCAATCAGATGTCAATTAAGCAATGTTTTTTTTTCTATTAGTTATCTTTTAAAAGCGCTTTATAAAAAAGCATGAACTGTCCGAAACCATTTTATATCATATAAAACTAATAAATATTAAAATTCAATTTAAGAGGGCTGGATAGTCGTGGACAATTTTTACACTATATTTTAGGGATGGTAGGGATGGAAATCGGTTACAAAATTGCTAATCGGTTAATCGCATGATGTTCCGACCGATTAATCGGTTAATCGTATCAGGTTTTTTTTCTGGAAACATATCAATTTTATTCTATTCCCTTATGAACTTTATTTTTACGTGCAAGAAGACTCTAAGTACGTTAATTTGTAAGTATGGTCTTGTTTAATGAGAACATTTCAAATTTATAAAAGGAAGAAAATAGTAATAAACATATAATGAATGAACATGCATGACATATGGACCAATGTTTTTACTGTAGTTATGCTGCATTGTCACTAACATCATATTCATCAGTCTTTCCGTTTCATTTTTTTTTTAACAATATTATCTGATCTATAACGACAGATGATAATCGGCTTCGAAGTTTGTTAACAGTGATACCTGTGGTAGAAAATATCTTTTCGGATGACATTGACGTACCTGGTATTGACAAATATTTTTTTGCTAGACCAGCAAAATTTGGAAACAGTACTTAATTTTAAGACCACCATTTGAGGGGTTCGAATTTTTGCATGTCATTTTATTTAAATATCTCGACAATCATTCAGCTTGTCTTGAAACGCTGTTACAAAGTCCAACAATTGTTTAGCTTTACTTTTTGTGAGGGAGGGTGGGTTGTTCTTCGCTGCTTTGTCACGCTCGTTTAATTAATGGTAAATCATCCAGTAGAAACGGGTATGTCATTTTTAAACCGTCCTTATAATCCCTTTTACACGTAGTTGTTTTGTGTCGTCTATACAATGAAGATTTTGAGTTTTCGAGAATGAAGCACCCATATTTCTAGCATTATCATATACATAAGCGACGACTTTCCCATCAAAACGGCGACAGAAAGAATATGTATAGTACCAAATAGAGATTTTATAATCATCCACGCATGATTATAAAAAAAACTGGTGTACAGTAAAGACAATTTCGAGGTGTTGAAACAGTAATTAGCACCTAATTAACTCCGGTACACATCTCTTTAATTAAGCTAGTAGCAAACCAATTACCCCCAAACTAAAGCCCTTAGCGATGTTTGAAAATGTCAAATCATGAACGTTCATAGTTCTTCGTGTCGAATTTTTGTAAAATTGTGTCCGATTTTTTAAAAATTCGATTGACCGATTACAAAATTCGTAACCGGTCACCATTGTTACGACCGATTAATCGGTTAACCGGTAAGCAATTGCCATTCCTACTATATTTATCTCCTTAAAAAGAAGAGCTTTGTATACATATTATGCAAAATATTTAGATTATAAAGTTAAAATATTGGAGTTTTTCTTTGGTTAAATGATTGTTTATTTATATAGCTAAAGACATATCTTTTTAAAGAAGATCTGATTCCTGATTAATTTGTTGACTACCTTGCCTCATTATGTCCCAAACTGCGTTTTGTTAATTTAAGGTACTTCACTACACCGAGACTTGTACTTTTTAAGGCACTACGTCACAAGATGGCGATTTAAATGTTTTGTTAAACTGTTTGTATCAATCGATTTAGATGTATATCGTCATAGCTCAGTGGTTAAAGAATCAGGCTTGTGAACTGCATGTCATGAGTTCGAATCCACCTGGGGCTTTTGTTCATGTTTACTGAATGAAATTTTTGAAAATATCATTTTTTAACTTAAATTGCACATTTTTTCGCCTATTTGACATAAATACTTCTTATCCATCATGCTTTCTATCATAATCAAGTAATTTTCTGCTGATTTGAGAAACGTTTTCAAGGTGTAGTGAGGCACCTTAAACAAGGTAACAAATAAGACTTATTATTCATTGGTGCGCGAGTTTCTAATATTTGAATAATAACAAAAAGAGTCATAAAGCATACAGATGTCGACATAACAACCATGTTTATGTCTTAGGCAACTGTGTGGTCACCAAGGCATTATCAAAGACACCTAGACATCGTTAAGGGGCCAAATACTTGATTTGTCAATAAAACAAGAAAAGACAGCAATATGTCGAAACATTGTGACGTAAAACTATCCAGCAATTGTGTAATTTTCTTATTAGTCCAAGTCTTGGTCTAAGGAAACACGTTCAAAAGGCAAAAACAAGTCATTTAAATGTCAAAGACTGGGGAAAAAAGAACGAGATTGCTGAGAAAAACTTATCGGTTTTTTTTTCGTTCTTATCATGCTAGATTTTAATTTTCTTATTGGTTAGATTCAAACTAATGATAATATTCAAAATATAAACATCTAATTGGCGAAATGAAATCTAAATTAAGAATCAATTGGAAGCTTTATAAACATAACAGGCATTGTTTTGTGACATAAAAAAGCAGGTCATTGTTAGTAAAAAGAAGTAAAATGAAACATGTGCTGATTACAAAAACGCCAAAACATTCATTGAGCATAAACGTTATTAAAAGATCATGTGATATACCAATGCTTTTTAATCATTAGAAATTATCTAGTTATGTTTTAGAAAGTACTCTAATAGAAATATCCGTAGCATTGCGATAACGCTGATGTTTAGTCCACCATTTTGATTATTCGTATTTCAGATGACTAGTTTTTCTTTCCAGGGAGAGCCATTTGCAGACTACCCCCAGACATAGGACCGTGTGATGGTATTTGACACGTTACTACTTCGACTATAAACAACGCACCTGTAGAAGATTTGATTTTGGATGCTGCGAAGGAAACGCCAACAACTTTAAAACTAAGTCACAATGCCGGGAAGTATGTCAAAGTAAGTGTTTTTTTTACTCTTGTAGCTCAAACATTTGACATGGCACTCTATCAACTCGTTTACGTCTGATATTCTCTCGTTTGTACAAAACCTATAACGACTTAAGACATTCTTGGGTCTACAGACCGTTATAAATATATATAATCATGTTCTAATACAATATATAGTGTAAAAATTAAGTTTCACTTTGTCATTTTCCGAAAATAATCTTTTTATCCATCTTTATACATTTTAATTATAAATTAATTGCTTTTGACGTTAGGCCGATTTTGGCTAAACATGGATTTAGTACTTTCTGCATAAAGCAAGTGTTTTTCTATTTTTTGCTTAATATTTTTTTACCATTTATTTCATAGAATGTTTACAGCTTTTGTTATTAGCTATGAATTAATCAAAATGATTTTTTTTGGCAGACGACAGAGACTGAGAATCGGCCGAATATTGTTAAAAGAAGACAAAGAACTCGTAATTTAATTTTAACAGAATAATGTTGTACATTTTGTTCCTACACTGTAAAATCTTGCAGATTTGCAGAAAGAGAAGGCATTGCAAATAAAACATGTGAAGCAAATGAACACTTCTACAATAAACCAATTTCAAAAGCTATTTTTTTAAATTTATTGTGAATGTATGCCTGAAATATATAATTGACTTTATTGGTTTTTTTCTTCAATATTTAATAATACAAAGATGAAAAGTTGTCAATCGTCACGTTAATATTTATAGCTTTCAATACATGACAATAAAAACATAAGTTATATAGTATATAAAAGCAGAAAACAAAGCAAATATTGATTTAATAATCTACAGTATTTATATTCTGTACCGAAGATGCTTCACTCGACTGGTTTTGTTTTTGAATAGCAACTAATAATTCACTATAAATTTTTTTTTGTAATTAGTGGTTTTAAGATATATTTATCATTAATCATGTGATGCATTTTTTAAAAAAATAAAATGCAGAGTAGAATGCTCTATTTGAGGCCACACAGATAGCATTATGTATATTCATGGGTCACGCACAGATTAGTTTCCACAGCTTGTAGTCAACACAAAACAGTAGTCACACACAAGTAGTCAACACACAACAGTAGTCACACACAAGTAGTCAACACACAACAGTAGTCACACACAAGTAGTCAACACACAACAGTGGACACACACAGAGTAGCCGGCATATTTCAAGGTCACACGTAAAGTCGTGTAAATATCGTCACAACAAAGAGAAGTGAGCACAACTTGGGTAAAAAAACCCAACAGTTGGTTGAACAACTTAAGTACACTAGTACAAATTGAGGAGTAAGCAGCACGTTATTGTAAACGCCCCATATGTTTTTGAGGAATCTACAATTACACTTTTCGGAATCACATTCAAATATTGCATTGAAATGTCTGAAAAGTATCTATAACTTTGCGTTACACATATAGTATACTGTTTAATCTTACAGTGATTTTAATAAAGCTTAAAACCATGGTAATAGAAAGTAATGTGTGTTCCTGGGCTTATCTATTGACATAATTCAAATTAAGTTCCTATACTTTAGTTATGGCATCTCATTATGATATTTATATGCATACATCATTTTCGTAATCATCAAACATTATACAAGTGTGAGTATGCCATATGTTTAATTATGTGACATTACAAAAGTATTGCTTTTTTTAGGTCTATATAGTTACGAAGATTTAGCAATCCGAAGAGTGAACTATTCACTAAGACCTAAGGGATACTAATCTTGATCAAAACAGCAATAATTGTTTTATCGTATGATTTTGTGATAAAATGATACATATATGTCTATCAAAGTAAGTATTTTTTCTTATAACCTTACTTTACTTTGCTATGATCAGGTTAAAGCAATAATCAAACACAGTGAGTAAAACAAATTTTAATGGACGACAAAATTGAACCACCCCGAAATCTAATGCTTCCGCAGTATACTTTATTACTATGAACATAAACCAACAAAAGTTTGAAAATGTTTAATCAAAGTGTGTTTAGAGCAGCCAATGCCCTAAATTCCAAAAAGAGATCTCACTCTATTTTAGACAACACGCAAAATATACACTTTGATAAATGTGACTACCGGTAAATCATTTTTTTGCACTAGTTAGATATATATTCTCCAACAAGTTTTTACAAGTATAAACAAGAAATTAAGAGCGTTGACTTTTATTCCTTTGAGATTTCATTAGTTAGGAAAATTAATATATATGTATATAAGCTCCATCACTTTTGAATCAAATGATAACCTACGTGTGTCGTGTGTGAATCATGCAGAGGTTAGTACAATTATTCTTACTGGCAGCTCTTACAGTAAGTTGAACTATATCATTTATTTAAAATTTATCATTATCGTGTAGAAAATTACGTACATGGTTTTAAATGGTAATTAAAGATTACTTAAAGGTGTTCACGATTAAATACAAATCGTTTAGCGATGATTTTTTTTCATAATGACAACAACACTTTTTTAAAAACCTTGTTCCCCCCGTTTATAACGGATATTGCACTAATTTACGATAAGATGGATTTATGATATCGTTTGAACTAAAATACACATAACTATTCAAAACAAGTCGCTGAAATATTTTGATCAGTGTATGATGTCCATTTACAATAAATAATTAAAAACCTAGAATATATTAAGTACGCCGACATATGATTATATGTGATTTTTTTAATCATTAAAAACGTCTTGATAGTGTAATTTTTTGCAAAGTTAATATGATTTTTTTCCCCAGATAGTTATGTTATATAAATTTAAAATATTGACATTTTAAGATTAATTTCATTTGTCCTCATCATACTTTTGGGGTTGATTTTATTTGGGTTATTTCCTGATCAATATATACTAAGTTTACAGGTTATTCTGTGTTATGCAATACCGGCTGCCTACATGGTCGCACATATCACACAAACTTTAATATAGCGATAATGTTCTAACAGCGCGGTATTAGCAATTAACCATTAATTTCTGCAAATGTCTTTAATTTTTACTATTTAATCAACATTTTCCCAAATAGTTTCTGTTTATTAGTTAATGATGCCTTCGATTTGTAATTGCTAAAATACAAATGGGGTTAGACTTCATGTACGTTATAAAATGAAATATCCCCCACAATGAAAAATTATGCAAAGGACATTGACATAAATTGAAATTGGAATTTACGGTAATCGTTGTAGAATTAAATTTTATGTTTGTGTGAAACCTAACAGAAAAATGAAGATACAATTGTATCATGTATATTCAATAGCTTTATATAAAACATTTAATCGCGATTTTCTTGATAATTTGTTGACTACCATGCCTCATTAAGTCCTAAACTGCATTTTGTTAAACAAGGTAAAAAATAAGAATTATTATTCATTGGTGCGCAAGTTTCTTATGTTAAAATAATAACAAAAAGAGTCCCAAGCATACAGATGTCGACATTACAACCATGTTTATGTCTTAGGCAACTGTGTGGTCACCAAGGCATTATCACAGAAAGTCACATAGACATCGTTAAGGGGCCAAATACTTGATTTGTCAATAAAACAAAAAAGACAGCAATATGTCGAAACATTGTGACGTAAAACTATCCAGCAAATGTGTTATTTTCTTATTAGTCCAAGTCTTGGTCTAAGTAAACACGTTCAAAAGACAATAACAAGTCATTTACATGTCAAAGACTGGGGAAAAAAGAACGAGGTTGCTGAGAAAAAAAATCACCGGATTCTTTTTTGTTGTTCTTATCATGCTAGATTTAACATTTTTATCGTTTAGATTCAAACTAATGGTTATACTCAAAATATAAACATCTAATTGGCGATATGAAATCTAAATAGAGAATCAATTGGAAGCTTTATAAACATAACAGGCATTGTTTTGTGACATAAAACGCAGGTCATTGTTTGTAAAAAGAAGTAAAATGAAACAGGTGCTGAATATAAAAACGCCAAAACATTCATTGAGCATAAACGTTATTAAAAGATCATGTGATATACCAATGCTTTTCAAACATTAGAAATTATCTAGTTATGTTATAGAAAGTGATCTAATTGAAATATCCGTAGCATTGCGATAACACTGATGTTTAGTCAACCATTTTGATTATTTCAGATGACTAGTTTTTCTTTCCAGGAAGAGCCATTTGCAGACTACCCCCAGACATAGGACCGTGTGATGGCATTTGTCCACGTTACTACTACGACTATAAACAACGCACCTGTAGAAAATTTGATTTTGGATGCTGCGAAGGAAACGCCAACAACTTTGAAACTAAGTCACATTGCCGGGAAGTATGTCACAGTAAGTGTTTTTTTTTTTACTCTTGTAGCTCAAACATTTGACATGGCACTCTATCAACTCGTTTACGTCTGATATTCTCTCGTTTGTACAAAACCTATAACGACTTAAGACATTCTTGGGTCTACAGACCGTTATAAATATATATAATCATGTTCTAATACAATATATAGTGTAAAAATTAAGTTTCACTTTGTCATTTTCCGAAAACAATCTTTTTATCCATCTTTATACATTTTGATTATAAATTAATTGCTTTTGACGTTAGGCCGATTTTGGCTAAACATGGATTTAGTACTTTCTGCATAAAGCAAGTGTTTTTCTATTTTTTGCTTAATATTTTTTTACCATTTACTTCATAGAATGTTTACAGCTTTTATTATTAGTCATGAATTAATCAAAATGATTTTTTTTGGCAGACGACAGAGACTGAGAATCGGCCGAATATTGTTAAAAGAAGACAAAGAACTCGTAATTTAATTTTAACAGAATAATGTTGTACATTTTGTTCTTACAGTGTAAAATCTTGCAGATTTGCAGAAAGAGAAGGCATTGCAAATAAAACATGTGAAGCAAATGAACACTTCAACAATAAACCAATTTCAAAAGCTATTTTTTTTTATTTATTGTTAATGTATGCCTTAAACATATAATTGACTTTATTGGTTTTTTTCTTCAATATTTAATAATACAAACGATGAAAAGTTGTTAATCTTCACGTTGATATTTATGGCATTCATGACATGACAATAAAAACATAATAATCAACAGTTTATATTCTGTGCCAAAAATGCTTTACTCGACTGGTTTTGTTTTTGAATAGCGACTAATAATTCTCTATGATTTTTTTGTAATTAGTGGTTTTAAGATATATTTATTATTAATCATGTGATGCATTTTTTTAAAAGATAAAATGCAGAGAAAAATGCTCTATTTGAGGCCACACAGATAGCATTATGTATATTCAGAGTTCACGCACAGAGTTTCAACAGCTTGTAGTCAACACAAAACAGTAGTTCCACACAAGTAGTCAACAGACAACAGTATTCACACACAGAGTAGCCGGTATATATTAAGGTCACACGTAAAGTCGTGTAAATATCGTGAAGTCACAACGAAGAAAAGTGAGCACAACTTGGGTAAAAACCCAACAGCTGTTTGAACTACTTAGTACACTAGTACAAATTGAGGAGTAAGCAGCACGTTTTTGTAAAAGCCCCATATGTTTTTTGAGGAATCTAGAATTACAATTTTCGGAAATACATTCAAATATTTCATTGAAATGTCGGAAAAGTCTCTATAACCTTGAGTTACACATATAGTTTATTGTTTAATCTTACAGTGATTTTAATAAAGCTTAAAACCATGGTAATAGAAAGTAATGTGTGTTCCTGTGCTTATCTATTGACATAATTCAAAAAAAGTTCCTATACTTTAGTTATGCCATTTCATTATGATATTTATATGCATACATCATTTTCGTAATCATCAAACATTATACAAGTGTGTATGCCATATGTTTAATTATGTGACATTACAAAAGTATTACTTTTTTGAGGTTTATCTAGTTACGAAGATTTAGCAATCCGAGGACTGAACTATTCACTATGACCTAAGGGATACTAATCTTGATCAAAAACAGCAATAATTGTTTTATCGTATGATTTTGTGATAAAATGATACAGATATGTCTATCAAATTAAGGGTGTCTTCCCACTTAGCCAACATTTAAAAAAAATACAGGTAAAATACAGGTAGATTTGTGTTGGCTAAGTGGGAATGGGGTGCAGGTGGAGAACAAAAGAATTTAAATACAGGTAAGCTATAGTCTGTTTTCAGGTGAAAGTAGGAGAAATACTAATAGTAATATATATTTGTTAGCCTATAGAAAAATACATATAAATTGAGCTTCTGTCTTAGTACTTTATTGTATTTGATAAATTCAGGTGAAAATGTTATTTTTTTAAAATGAACTGTTACATATTCCCCTATATTTCATGCCCTTAATTAGGGAAGAAATATCATGGTTTGTCTATTTTCATCATAAATTGAGATAATCATATAAGCTGACTTAACTTAAACTTGGCAAAGGAAAAATATTGTAATTTTAAGAATCACATTTGAAATTTTAACTATACATCATATTTCGATTCTTTTTTTCAAATTTCTTTGGTTTCTATGATTATTTTGATTAATTCCAATTTACAGAATATGAAATTAACAAAATACCAAAACGCGAAGGAAAGTGCTTAAATTTTTTATGGTGTATACTTCATATTTAATAAGATTCATTGTATGATGATCAAAACATCATTAGTTATGAAGATAAAATCCTCCGTTGTCATTATCTATAAAGTTGATCTGCACCTTCAACTAGCAGTCCGTAAAACAATTAAAAACTCTTAATTTTCAGGCTTTCGATTCTGTAAATTAATGGCCATAATAATTCTTCTCAATTTCAATTTGTTTGTTCTCTCAAAGCATTAAAATACACATGAACACAAGGGATAAAATTGTGTTATTTGCATTAAATTGTAATGTCAAGGGTCTTATAAAATATAATATTATATTACAACATAGTACATGTAATACATGTTTCTAGTCTATTCTTTAAAAACGGCTGATCAATCTTATCTATGTATATATATTATATACATCCAATTTAAACGGTTTAGAATTATTTATAAATTCACTGGATGAAAAATCAAGTTTCAGCAAAACTGAAACTATATGGAAACCTTGCTGAAACTTGAAGTTGAAGTTTCATGTATAGTTTCCGCAATGCGGAAACCATTATATCGATTCAGCAAGTATCCGTTAGGTTTCAGTCAGCAGAAACTTTAGTCTAAGATTCCTGATGGTTTCCACAATGCGGAAACTAAATTTGAATCGTGTGAATAGTTGTGTAAATTATTATGGAAATATCAATCAGTTTCAGAACATTTCCGCTAGGTTTCAGTATGCTGAAACTTTAAGTTAAGATTCCTGATGGTTTCCGCAATGCGGAAACTAAATTTGAATCATGTGAAAAGTTGTGTAAATTATTATGGAAATATCAATCAGTTTCAGAACATTTCCGCTAGGTTTCAGTATGCTGAAACTTTAAGTTAAGATTCCAAATGGTTTACGCATTGCTGAAACTATTACTAAAATTAATTGAGTTTAATAGTGATATCATTTATTTTCAACAGGTTTAAGTTTGATTCTAGCGTAATGATAATGAATTCGTACATACTAAAATGTATAGTAAGGTTTCAGCGTGACTGAAACTATATGTATACATGTAACTATCTTCAAATGTGGCAAATAAGGCGATTAAGAACCTTACTAAGTAATTAATTGAATTTGAAAAGAAGAACTGATGTCTGATCTTGTTTAATGCATATGATGAAATCATTAATCTTAGGTACTCGGGCACGTGTATACATTCTTTGTCCAGGTGACCTCCTCTGTGATTTTCCTGTATATTCTGTGTGGATTGCAGGGTTTTTTCTGTCAGGAGTGAACAAAAGTATGCCTATTACTCCAACTTCTCAATCTTTCAAGGTAAATTTAGGAACAATTACATTTCCGGCGAGAAAAAGTGGGGGGAGGGGGGCTATATGCCTATTGGTTAAGTCTAACTTTGCACTAAGCCCCCCCCCCCCCCCCGGCCGGTTCGACGCCTATGTGATTCGTGCATTTCTTTACTTTGTATTTACTTTCTGTACTGTAAACACAGATATTGATACATGTTTATGAAACATGCACATGTTTCTGTTATAAGATATAATAAGCATTATTTATAATTTTACTAAAGTTATACGTTAAATTACAAAATCAGTTTAAAATCCAGCACTAGCCATGTGGTGCACGTGATTTTAATCCCATTTTTAAAATTTGATTATACATTCGTATACATTTGATGTAGAAAGTATACCAAATAATTAAAATTATATTTTGTTTATATATCAGTCCGACGTGTACGTCTTACTTCCCGGCTTGTTTAACGCGTTTGTATTTTAATTTCATAAGTATTCTTAACGTACTGTTCATCGCATGACCAATCAGTGCACATGTGTAACTGTAAAATAATTGCCATCAATTCATCGTAGTTGTAAATTCACCGTACGGGTGAACGCTGTTAACCGGACCCCGTTAATTGATCGGCATCTAATTATATTTGTGATACCTGTGTGTGTTCATGCAGAACCTGCTCTGTGATGAACATAATATTTTCACACCTCTATATTTTGAATAAGAATATGACCGTGCTTAGAATCGCGGTGAAAATTGGACAAGTCAAGACTAACTTGTCAGTAAACTATATATGGCTCTATCATATTAAGTTTGGCAAAATCATCAGTACATGTAAATAAAATATAGTTAAAGACAAAATCTGATACATATGTCTCATTAAAACTTGTTTAATTTCAATAGACATTTGTAAACAAACGGTCGGCCATTTTTTTTTTGGTTAATCACGTGTTACAAATACAGTTGTAACAAACACACGCCAATACTTTGTCGCATTTAACCAGGAAATACTGACTCCGACAGTTCTTATTCAAAATAAATATACATGTAAAAAGTATATTATTCGGTAAAAAATGATAATTTTGATTAAACATTATTCATTTTAAACTATCCCAAGATGCACTTTTCCAAGATTTAGCGGGTTCTGATTGGTTAGTATTGGCGCACTTTATGATTCCGAGCGAAGGTTAAAATGGACAAGAAGGTGCTGTTGTAAAATGGAGAATTGAGAAGCATTAATAGCCTCTACAACAAGGAGATAATGCAGGAACGAAGAACTCATGTCAAGGTAACCTAATTCACAATATAGATACTCCCAGTAACATTTTCAAGGCTCTAATTTATCCCTCATTTGTAAACGAGATCTCGCGCCGTCAAATCAAGATGGCGTCATTTTTTCAAACTTGGTTCGGCGTTTTGATTTTTATTACCGTATCTCTTTTAAATATACGTTTTGACCAAGTTAACCATTAACCAACTTTATATGCATGATAATCAAGATTATCCAGGGTATACACATATATAATTATATAAACGTCACCGGGGTGAAACACACTTATTGTTGATAAGTTTTTCCATTGTTCAACAAACAATAATTGAATCAAAATGAAAATAACATAGCTTCAAACATAAAATGAAACATTTTAGACCAGATACTATTGTAGTCATTATATGACATAGTTTAAACAGCAACTGGCAACTGCATAGTAGCTTCTGTATTCAGAATTTTATTCAGAATGCTTTTATTACATGTTAGGCTGAATGACTTATGTTTATTGTTTAAAAATCTAAATGAAACTTTATCATTCATGTTTAAGATAAATAGAACAGACATAAAGTACAGCCCAGTGAATGGAACAAGTTCATCGCAAGAAGAAGAATTTTAATGCTACCACTGTCCAGAACTACTAAGTCTGCTGTAGCCATGATGTGATCATATGAGTGCTTCACCGGTCTGGACAATGCTCGAAAGTCCCCCAAAAAGGCCTATTTCCATAAACTACGACTCGGGTTACATCAACAACAGCCAAGGACACTCCTTATTGATTCGAATGGACACATCTCTACGACCCGACTAAACCTCTGCAGAACAAGACTTTTTAACTGTAAAGTATTCTCATTTCAAAAAACGTATAAACTATAAAAGTACTTTTTTTATATGATCAAATATCAGTATATTACAATGTCTGTCTGTAAGCTAGAATCTTAGAAAATCACATGGTTTTGACTTATTAAATGATTGATTAGACCTTGCAGATATTAACTTTCATTTTCTTAAATAATTTGTTATATTTGCAAATATTGCATAAAATATTAGACTCCATGTAACATATATCCTCACACCTCCAAGTTGATAAGTGTTAACTACTTTTTTTTTCCATTTTCTTTGTTTAAACATTTATTGATAACTTAGTTTTTATTTGCAGCAATATATGAAAAATTAAGAAACCAATCTTAAATGTAAAAACACTGCATTAGGAGATGAATGCATGGGTCATAGAAATGATAAAATACACCAAACAATATTCAATTATGTCGTATATGAAAATATATAAAGACAACATATACCCCATGTATTACAATTTTTATATAACAAAATTACTTGGATGGAAAGTTGTTTCCATGTGGGTTTTATTTTAATCTGTGTTATGTAACTAATATATAATTGGAATTAGCTTTTATATCATAAGTAAAGTGCTGGTATTGATGAGAATTGTAAGGTGAATGATCTGTGTGATACTTTGTATTTTATACATTCATGCTACAAAAAGCAAGTACATGTACATGTAGTAATACTTGTCGTATATAAACAATGTATATTTTACTTCATGTCTTGGATTTAAAAATATTAAATTAGGTAAAGTAGTGAAATGTAGGAAGGTAAACCGTGTGTAAAGAAGAATATTCATCAGGAATGAAGTGTGTTGCAATCAGCATAATTAATTAAATGTGTACATCATATTTTTGCACATGATTTGACAGACTGCTCCATTGTTAGCTTTTTATTGGCCAACAAGCTTTTCATATCTCCCTATGGGTCATCTATTAAATACTGACAGGCTTATGATATTAAAATCTGATCAGTTGGTACATCATGGGTGGAAATGAAAAGTTCACTTTGGACTTAATGGATTATCAAAAAAATGATATCAAATCCTGTTCTATTGTAAAACATTAGATTATATTACTAACAAAGGAAAGGTTTATCCCAACTTGTAAGTGGGTCACTTTGACCTCATTTTGGAATTTATTGACATATTCAAATCAAATCTGGGTCATACCTCTATAGTCAACTACTATCTTGTAGTGTATTTTTTTTTTTTTTAAAGATGGATACTTTAGACTTTTCAAAAATATTTTATGGTGTACATATTCATTGTAGTTCAAAACAAATTGAGACAAGTGTATCATGTTCATGTAACAGTGAAGTTTTCTTTGTTTATTCATGTACGTGCAGTTATTTTGTAAATTGCATTCATATTTTTAAAAAAGTAAGATCTTTGTTGCATTTTTAAATAGAGATTTGATAGGCATTTAATCGAAATTCAAAAAAAAATATAAATATAAAGATTTCTATGGGAGTTTTTTTTCTTGTACAGTTTTATCATTTTTAAATAAAAGTCCCTAATAAGGGAATTGCTATATGGATGTTTCTCCATTATTGTATCTTGGCTGTATTTTATTTATTATTGGAAACAATTTCAGATTTTTGAACAAAATAAATTTGGAACTGTTTGAAATTGTTTTGTTTTTACATAAAGTAGACACCTTGCTCAGCTTTTGTGAAAGCAAAAATATAAAAAGTTTCAGTAAGTTTCAGTTGGGGAAACCCTTTGTAAACAATATGTTTCCCAATTGTATATGGAGGTTGAAACTATGCAGAAACTTCAAGTTTCAGTAAGTTTCTGTCGCGGAAACCATTTGTAAACAATATGTATCCCAAACGTATATGGAGATTGAAACTATGCAGAAACTTCAAGTTTCAGTAAGTTTCCGTTGCGGAAACCATTTGGATTCATGGACAGCCTAAGTTTCAGCACTGCGGAAACTTAATGAAACTTGAAGTTTCCGTGCTGAAACCTGTCGGAAACTTAAAGTAACCTTAAGTTTCCGCAGAGTTTCCAAAGGGTTTCCGCAGCGCTGAAACCAGATATTTCATCCAGTGATTAAAACCTTTTAATCATGCAAGTGCCCATATTGGTTTCAACATATAGAATGTTAAGTGCAATGATCTTGCAAAAAATTGCTGATCTATATTTCCAAAAAAAAATTTGGTTATTTTTATTTAATATTTATTCTGATTATCACGTTATAGGCAAAATTAAATGCTATTTTTTATTTGTTTTCAACAAACTATTCTACGGTAATTGATAACAAATACATTAACATGTGAAAACAGACTATAGCCTCCTGATCACTCAGGTGTGAAAATCAAAATGTTGGCCAAGTGGGAATTGAGAATTTCTGAATGTTGGCTAAGTGGGAATAAACCAAATTAAGTATTTTTACTTATAACCTTACTTTACTTTGTTATGATCAGGTTAAAGCAATAATCAAACACAGTGAGTAAAACAAATTTTACTGGACGACAAAATTGAACTACCCCGAAATCTAATGCTTCCACAGTATACTTTATTAACATAAACCAACAAAAGTTTGAAAATGTTTAATCAAAGTGTGTTTAGAGCAGCCAATGCCCTAAATTCAAAAAAGAGATCTCACTCTATTTTAGACAACACGCAAAAAATGCCAGCATAATGTAGTTCTTGAATAGAATTGACATTTTGATAAATGTAACTACCGGTAAATCATTTTTGGCACTAGTTAGATGTATATTCTCCAACAAGTTTTTACAGGTAAAAAACAAGAAATTAAGAGCGTTGACTTTTATTCCTTTGAGATTTTATTAGTTAGGAAAATTTATATATATGTATATAAGCTCCATCACTTTTGAATTAAATGATAACCTACGTGTGTCGTGTGTGAATCATTCAGAGGTTAGTACAATTATTCTTACTGGCAGCTCTTACAGTAAGTTGAGCTACATGTATATTGTTTATTTCTACACTATCGTGTAGAAAATTACGTACACGGTTTTAAATGATACCGGTTAAATACAAATCGTTTAGCGATGATTTTTTAATAATGACAACAACACTTTTTTAAAACCTTGTTCCCCCCGTTTATAACGGATATTGCACTAATTTACGATAAGATGGATTAATGAAAAATGTTTTTTTTTTATACGCTGTACGTTACTTCCTAAGTTTGGAACACTAATATTTATTTATATTATACCGATATCGTTTGAACTAAAATACACATAACTATTCAAAACAAGTCGCTGAAATGTTTTGATCAGTGTATGATGTCCATTTACAATAAATAATTAAAAACCTAGAATATATTAAGTACGCCGAAATATGATTATATGCGATTTTTTTTTACTTATTAAAAACGTCTTGAAAGTGTAATTTTTTGCAAAGTTAATGTGAATTTTTTTCCCAGATAGTTATGTTATATAAATTTAAAATATTGACATTTTAGGATTAATTTCATTTGTCCTCATCATATTTTTGGGGACGATTTTGTTTGGGTTATTTCCTGATCAATATATACTAAGTTTACAGGTTATTCTGTGTTATGCAATACCGGCTGCCTACATGGTCGCACATATCACACAAACTTTAATATAGCGATAATGTGCTAACAGCGCGGTATTAGCAATTAACCATTAATTTCTGTAAATGTCTTTAATTTTTACTATTTAAGCAACATTTTCCAAAATAGTTCCTGTTTATTAGTTAATGATGCCTTCGATTTGTAATTGCTAAAATACAAATGGGGTTAGACTTCATGTACGTTATAAAATGAAATATCCTCCACGATGAAAAATTATGCAGAGAACATTGACATAAATTGAAACTGGAATTTACGGTAATCGTTGTAGAATTAAATTTTATGTTTGTGTGAAACCTAACAGAACAATGAAGATACAATTATATCATATATATTCAATGGCTTTATATAAAACATTTGATCGTGATTTTCTTGATAAAAAATTTTTCAAGTAAATATGTATAATCTGAGGCGTGAGAGGGTTATGAAAATCAGATCTTCGAAAAATTACCAGATATACGGTATATACATTGGCAATAAACAAAATGATATGCATGTCTTCACATTTTTACCCGTTCTTTAAAGATTTATCCAAACACGTGTAGATTTATGATTAATTGAGAGTGCATGATTTGGAGTGCAAAACTTAAACTTAGGTCATCAGCCATTCATGCTGAGTTTATAGTGCTACACAGAAATTAGGTAACTTGAAATGAACAAAATCATTTAAAGATGTGATCTTTTTTTTCAGACTGTAGTAAGTGGGTCGGATGACAACGATGACGACCAATCACCTTAAGGATATAGTAAGCTGATTGGCATCTTATAGATAGAATAAAAACACCCCGTGCTATCCGGATCATGTGTATTGAAAACATGTCGATGAGTGGTTAGGCTGGAAGAAATCTTCATGCAACTTACCGTATATCCGGTTTTTATTCAAGTGACATAAAGTTCGCAAAAATAGGAAAAATCTGTTACATTTTCAATTTGTATCAGTTATTACTTGCGATTTAAAACGTTTCTTATAGAAAATGATGCAGGATATAATTTCTGCGCATTCAATTGTTTGCGATTTAAAAGAGTTCCCCAAAACCCGTAAAATCAGATCTTCGAAAAATTACCAGATATACGGTATATACATTGGCAATAAACAAAATGATATGCATGTCTTCACATTTTTACCCGTTCTTTAAAGATTTATCCAAACACGTGTAGATTTATCATTTATTGAAGATTACAAAGAAGAACAAGTTTTGCTTTTTGTTTCAACATAATTAAAGACAGAATCCTAATGAAAGTTGCTCAAATAGTTCGCTCTTTTGTTATTTAGGTTATCATTATTTACATATTTCTACATTTCTTGTGCAAGATAAATCGCAATATGAGCGTTAAATATCTAAACTTTGAAAAGCGTTGTTTTA
Organism: Magallana gigas; assembly: GCF_963853765.1. Taxonomy (NCBI): domain Eukaryota; kingdom Metazoa; phylum Mollusca; class Bivalvia; order Ostreida; family Ostreidae; genus Magallana; species Magallana gigas. The sequence continues at coordinate 50,824,609 of NC_088853.1, read as the reverse complement.
TAAATGCAGTAAAATGAACAGCCATTTATTAAAAAAATTGTGAACGTTAATAGGATTATTGAATAATATTTTTGAACTAGGGATAGATATATGCAGATAACCATCTGATATAGGGACTTGTGACAATGGGTGCATAGGATATTTTTACGACTACAAAACGCGCACCTGTGAAACGTTTGACTACGAATGTTGCGGAGGTAACGCAAATAATTTCAAAACAAAGGAACTCTGTCAAAAAGTCTGCCAGTAACGATACAGTGAGTATAGATTTTAGAACTAAAGAAAACGAGTTGACAATCCTACATCACCTTCAACAATGAAAGGCAAATAAATATTCTTCAAAGAGACATCAAACTTAAAATTTTTTTTAACGTTTTGATTTCAAGCTTACAATTTCATTGATTTGTACACAGAGGTTTATATCTGTGATATAATTTGACAGATTTTTTTTAATTTTATAATATTTATAGCTTAAAATATTGTTTAAAATTTAGTACTTTAGTAATATCTTCGTTAATTCTTTTTTTAATTAGAATGTCCAAACGTTTACTGTATGAGAAAAGCCTGTGAAAACGAACGATGTCCGGGTTATCCAAATGCAGTCTGTGTGTGGGTCAATTATAATCTAAGAGTATATAAAACAAAGAACCGAGGAATCATTAGAATTCGTGGTGGTTTGTTTCTCGTAGTATTCGTGGGAAGCCCCCTCCTAACGAATTTATATCCTAGATGAAAACAAAGTTTGAAAGAGTCAATTTTCTGAATGAAATTGAAAGTCGACAAATCCAAGAAAATACACTCCCAGGAATAAGCAAAAAGCCGCACAGTACACGGATCTATCTATCTATCTATCTATCTATCTATCTATCTATCTATCTATCTATCTATCTATCTATCTATCTATCTATCTATCTATCTATCTATCTATCTATCTATCTATCCATCCATGTCAATCTATCTGGCTGTACCAAGGCGAAGACGTCACTCATATTTGTTATTATGATTAAATAAAAATTAATCGATCTCATTATAAATGCTGAATGTTTTGGTTTTTTTTTATATTTTGAAGAAGACAGATTTGTTCTTGAAGCATGCCTCAAATGTAAACTTGTCAATGTATGCTGTTAAAGGGACTTGGACACGATTTAAGATCAAAAATTTTATTTTTATTTTTTATGTATAAAATGGTCTACTGGCGCATTTTAAATGACTGACCAAAATATTAAATGTTAAAGTCAAGTTACAAGCGAGATACAGAGGTAAGAATTTGTCGTTATGTAAACAAAGCTCGAGTCTTATAGTTGTTTACAAAAAATTAAATGTAGAAAATAACCATTTTTTGGACAAAATGACAAGTAAAAACAATTTAAACTAATTCAAAATCTTCATAAATACTATTATCAACAAAAGAAAGATACATTTGATTGAAACTTACACCAATACAACACATGTGTAAAAAATGACAATATTCTAGTTTGTTTACAAAGCAAAGAAATATGAACTCTGTATCTTGCTTATAACTTGATATTTGACTTTCAATTTTTGACATAGCATTATAAACTTCTATATTTATCAGTACCAACATTGAAAGTGGAAAAATAAAATTTGAAAATTTTATGTCAAATCGTGTCCAAGTCCCTTTAAAATTAAAGTCTTAATAATTCAGCTCTTTTAAGACTATTAAATGATAAATGTGGATTTTTTATTAAATAAATATGTTATGAATATATGCCAAAAGAAATTATCAATGTTATGAACATTACGTTTTTTTCTTCGAGACCTCTAGGTGTTTAATTGGACGCAATAACTTCTGAAATAAAAGTCAAACATAAAGAACCTTGTATATTGCTAGAATACTCAGATTGGTTAGAATGATTTCAAAATAAATAAAAATAGTATTATGATGCCGCGTGCAATACCTTTCTTATGAACTTGAAACAAATTCAAGATCTCAAAAATATGTATTAGGTATTTCAATAAGGAGTGTGTAATATTGAGAAACTGGTTAAAATGCATGTTGCTGAATAACATTGACTTTAAATTCAGTAATTTTTGCTAAACGGATTTATGATTATTTTAAGCAATATTCAGGTTCAGGATATAGAGTTTATTAAATTAAGAACACATGAACATTTAAAAAATTGTAAATTAAACATAGAATAAAACAATGATGAAAACACAGTAATGTATCAAAGTAAAAGATAAATATTAAAACCAAGATAAAGTATTGTAATGAAGTAATTCATTTATGTCAATAGATATCTTCAAAGTTCTATGTCTGAAAGAAACAATATGATAATTATTGGGAAAAAAACATTTAGGTAAAGAACATTAGTTTTATCATGTAAAAAAGTATTTCAAAAGGATATAACTTTACTATGACATTATGAAATTACTATGACTATGACAGTGAATAAAAACAAAATTGCATTGGATAAAAATGAAATCTTGAGTGTATATATGACCTTCAACATCATTGCAAATACAAACCAATAAACTTTTACATATGTGATGCTTTATCATGCTTAAAAATTATATAAACTGGAAAATAATGAAAATGAAATTGTGAAAATATCTACGATGACAAAAAACGACTTTTTGAAAATCCAAACATCAGTAACGAGTTAATAATAAATCTATTTAAAAATACATTTCACCAAATTTCGTCTATGAAATAAAACGCCACTCACTGCATGCTAATGATCATACTGGCATGCGACCAGTTCTCGCCGAGTACCATTTCTCGCCAGTGCATTGATACGTCATTTTATCAACACATAAAATAATATTCGAAAAATGACGTAACAATGCACTGGCAAGAAAAGGTACTTGACGAGAACTTGTCGCACGCCATTACAGTTTAACTGTGTATTGTATACCTTTAATATATATATATATATATATATATATATATATATATATATATATATATGATGAGGAAGATAAGAATTTATATACATGTACATTGATGTGGATTCTATGAAATAACGCAAGGATAATCAAAACAGGGTGAACACATATGGTATGATGAAACACGGAAACAGATACTGATTTTTATAAATTTCATATATATTTAGAAACACATGTACAAGCAATGCAATGATAACTGCTGATGACTCAGGTATAAACCTCAAATACACATGTATGTAGCTATACCTTAAGGTTGTAATACGGGTATCTATAACAACTTACCTTCAGTTCGCCCCGAACTTAAAAAAATCTTATCAAAATTCGTGTTACTAAGACAGAACAAGGATAACAGATAGTGCGTGAAAAAACCCCACGATTTCCATTCATTTATCATGACTAAAAATAAGCAGAGAAAAAAAATTGATATAAAAAATGTTGATAGATTTCTCAGATTCCAAAAACTTTCCTTTGTTACACAGTGTGTTGTTTATACAACAAAAATGAACAATTGGTTCATATCTGCATTATTGCGATTAAGAAATAGCAATATTTTAAGGATTTTTTTTTGTAAATCTTACACTCATCTGCAATAACGTACAACTTGCTTATTTCTGGAAAGGCGTATCATAGAGAGACGGCTGGGTGACTTCTCCTAGCGCCTGATACGCTGAGTTATCTCCCTCAACATTAACGTAAGTATCAGGGTTGACGGCGGTGTGACCAAGATCACTTCTCTGTGGTTGATTGGTGACTTCGTTGAGCTCCTGGTATGCCGTGCCGTCATCAACGTTGACGTCGTAACCAGTTGTAGATGGTGCAGTGTCTACAGGTTTGTTGTCCTTCGGTTGCTTATGCTGATGGCACTTATAACATTGTTCGTTTTTGCATAATCTGAAATGATATATATTTTCTCTATAAATCATTAACAAAGCAATATCAGTGAGTTAATATGAACGGAGTTGATGTTAAAACATTCTAATTAAGTCCAAGGAGTTGGGTTATAAAAGAAGAGGGCATTACCGCCTTGTATAAATTTAATGTTTAAGCATTTGATTACATAACACCATAGACCATTCATATAAATAAAAGCTAGTGACACGGATCAAATAGATATCAATCTTTTTACATTAAAGGAAACACATTTATATACAGGAGATTTCAAACATAATGTTTGAAATCTTATAATAATTGCAGAGGAAACTGCAACAAAAAGTTGTTATTGGTAAATTAAATTTAAAAACAACCTTAGGAAAGTCTGACAAAAATATACAAAAATCCTTAAAACAAACCTAAAACATATATAAAACAGATAACTTCACCTATTAACACAGTATTTTAAAAAAAATCACTTCATGAACTTTTAGATTGCTTTAAAGCATTTTTGATTAACTTAGCTTTTTCCACATTCATAAGTTTTGAATTTTATTTGATATTAATTATATGTTATTGCAATGATCTTACCTTATGGTAAGAAAAATGATAACGATAACACAGAGAGCGAGCAATGCAGAAACACTGTAAGTAATGGAGGGATGGTCAGCAGACTCTGCTGACGGTGGGAGATACTGTACTGTAAGTAACATTTGAAAATGAAAAAATCTTAGCATATAGTTAAAAATTTGACGTCAAAATTTTAAAAAGTTCAATGTATAAATGCTTTCATGATATAAAAAGTTTATAATGTTTTGCTGATAAAGTGCAAAATAAAACTACCTTTGTCACACTTTTCTCCTTGAAATCCCACAGCGCATCCTTCTGGGCATTTTCCGGTCACGTGATGACATTGTTGTTTGTCAACGCAGTTACCACAAGTCAACGAACAAAGGAGTCCATACGTGTTGTTACTACAAGCTAGTAAGAAAAGTTTCAAAAGAAACACAAATGGTCATTTATCATAAATTTACAATTATTTGAACGTTAATACATCGAGGATGCACATTGGCTAACACAAAAATAAATACTGATATGTACATGTACATGTAAGCATGCAAAATTGATGTATAAAAAGTACGAGAGAGATGATAAGAAGAAAATGGTGTTAGAGAATGATTAATCGGTGACCGAATACAATTTATACGTACTTTCTTTACAGTTGTTCCCCGTGTAACCAGTGTCACAGCCATTGGGGCACACTCCAGTCACTGTATCACATTCCTCTCCATTCCGACAGATTCCACAGTGCTCTTGACAATTATATCCATATGTATGACCGTCACATTCTGCGAACAATAATTATGGTCACATATTTTTTACTTGGAGGCTGAATATCTGATAGAATTTGAACATTTTTCATTTTATTTCAGATCTAAAGGCTTGAATTGTTTTATATGACATTAACATTACATTGCTATTAGATTTTAAATATGATTCCTTCTGCAATTACCTTTCCTGGGTATTTTGGGAAATTTATTGATATTATAAAAGATTTTTATTCTACATTTCGAAATTTATGATATGTTGTTTAGCGCGAAACAATAGTTAAAACGACGATGAATTGTAAATAAAAGTTTTGTACCTTCAGTGCAAGTGTTTCCAATGTACCCTCGGTCACATCCAGTTACACATGTTCCGTTTATATGATGACATTGTTGGTTATTAAGACATCGTCCACATGATATGCTACAGTTCACTCCAAAAGGTCCACCATCACATTCTATCAATAAAAGGATATATGCAATTAAAAGGGTATACAATTATTTGAAAAGATATGAAGCTGCAGATAGTGAGGTTTCAAATCATCTTTACTGAATGTTATACAACTTATACAATGTTTAACGAACGGTGTTCAGTTTTTAATCCAAGGAAATAAACGAAATAAAAGTACCCTAAGGATAACGATGTTTCTCCCAAAATCAGTTTGTGTGTAAAGCAGAAGAGCAAATAAACGGTTTAAAGATACCTTGCAAATAATTCAGAAATCAATTTAATATCTTATGCATTATAAACATTTCTCTTGCCATTCTTGGTTTAGTAAGATTAGTTGACTTAAATAGTTCAAGTCTATCCGTTTATATGCTTTTGATACTAAATGAGCTAAAAATGATAGTAAAAATCTATTAATTTATTTCTGTGCGTTTTAGACATATAATATGAATGGGTAGTACCAAATCTTGAATATCATTGTTTTATGTTTGAATATTCTTATGACCTAATGATTTATCACGATACATACTTTCTGTACAATGTGTCCCTTTCCATCCCGGATGACATCCAAGATCACAAAGTCCAGATTTTTTATTACAGCTGTTACAGTTAGCAGGACATTCTCGAGCACAGTTTATGCCAAAGTATCCATCTTGGCACTCTTCAAAAAAAAATAAAATAAAAGTGCATGCTAATTTATCTAAAGAACAATCTGGTCCGAGTTAACAATAAATAATAACAATTATTATTAAAACAATCTTTATATCATAACATATTATAAATAACTAAATTAGTTTATAATTAGTTTATAATAAGAATAAACTACGGTTCTCATTATTTACATCTTGATCTATATCATAAGTTAATGACAATGTTAGAAACAAGTTAATGACACAATTAGAAATAAATGACTATGAAAAAAAAATATTTATAGTAAAGTTTGAAACATAGAAAAGTAATATATTCTTGAATTGAGTGTCGCTATTCTATACCTAATTCACACTGGTGCCCTTTGTATCCAGGTTTACATCCCCCCTGACAGGTACCCGTCTGGATGTGACAGTATCCACAGTTGATGTCAGGACAGGGGAGGTCACAGTCAATACCATAGTATCCGGGTCGGGGACAACCTAGGTATATATAATCTTAACTTGTTTTCATTCTCCATTTACATTATCTTGTCTACTAACTTAATATATTCATTGTGGAAATGTATTGTCAATTGCTAACAGATATTAACAAGTAAACGACATTGTCACTATTGCATGTCATTATAAACAATATGATACATTGATGCATTGTACTGGTTTTCCAGTTAATCAAATGCAAACTTAGTGAGGGTTGTAAATTGATCAATTTGATCAAATTTGTCAATGAAAGAGATACGATTACTGAAATGTTTACGTACCTATTGAATACAATCCATACAAATTTTATACATTGTGTTTTGAAATTTATTTTATCTTTATTATTTGATTAAAAATGCAAATTTGACATTCTACGACGAAACTATAAACATAAACATGTCTACCATAGACTTCTACTTCGCAGAGTTCGTTAATAGCGTAGTCAGAATATCCACTAGGATAGGTAACTCCCGACAGTCTCTCGTTGTAGTAGATGACGTACTGACCATGAACAAAGCAGGTGGTGTTAAAGACAGCTGGTATCGTGCTTCTTGTGAAGTTCCTGTCTTTGTAGCAAAGTTTTCCCTCTAACTTGTCTGTTGTGTTTGAGACGTATATAGAGAATCCCAGAAATCTCGTTGTATGCCCGTTTGATGGACCTTCCAGAAAAATATACTGTATGCTCACAAAAATACCACATTGAATAAAGAGAAAAAAAATAAAGCCAGAAAAAGAACTATCCACTCGTTTCAAAACTACCCTCTAGCAAACTAGATCAAAACAATCTGAATCAAAAAATCAATTTAAGGTTGTTTGGGACATCTATCGATATTAATTTAGAAATAAAGTACGAGTTTTCGTGAATGTTGCAGAATAACCTCCGAGGTCGAGAAATGTTTTGAAATATAAAAGCCGAGGCGTTAGCTGAGGCTTTTATATTTCAAACAACATTTCGAGATCAAGAAGCTTTCCCTGCAATATTCACGATAACAAGAACTTTATTTCTATTCTACTTACATGTACAACCCAGTTTTCTACAGATCGTTTCTTCTATATAGAGACGATCTTGGTCATTTTGACGGCTGTTCAATGTAAGCCAAACGGTTTTGTTAGTAATGTTTACATATGTATCGATCAAAGTAATCACATGCAGACGACATAGTTTTTATTTTGATTTTTAATATTCTTCACTTATTCATAAAATATCTTTGATTCATATTTCTAATATTTTGAGGGCAATTTAAGACGATTATTACTACTACACGTTGTATATATTATGTAAAAACACTCAGTGAAAATGTGCTAGGAAGGTCCTAGGAACAGCTGCATTGATAAATCAAAAATAAACATTTGAGGCAACACACATCGTTTTGACTAGAACAAACACGTGAAATTGACATAGTTTTAAAACTGTTTACGGTTTGAAGTTGTACATGTACTTTCATGATCAGTGCGAGACAAATAAGTATTTCTGATCTGATAATTTACTGATGACCTTTGTGGTATATTGGAGAAAAATGTCCGCGGCATCTCGTTGATCTCGGCAATAACTGTAGTAGAATGTTGATTAAAGTACATTATAATTAACAGACTTTTACCAGTTTAGAATTATCAAATTTTACAATATCTTACCACAAATAGCTTTTAAAAATGTATAGAGAGGTAAAAAGTGTAAAACCCCGAGCGGGATTCGAACGACTCGTAGTAAACGCTCTAACCCACTGCGCTACGTTGTTAGGTGACAATATTGGGAAAGAAAATACTTATATAATTTCAATTCATTTTATCGTTTATTTCGATAAACAAAACGTCACAACATGGAAGTGTCCCTTACCACGTTAAGGACTTACAAAGCAAAGAAAACACAAAAAATTTATTGAAATGCTGTCAAAAATAATACTTTTCCAATTTTTGAAGCATGATATAAATTTTTATGAAGCAATAATTTCAACAAGAAAATTAACTTTAGACCTATCTTTCAGGTATGGATACACTCCATTTTTTTTTTCAAATTCAGTATGTGTAACAAAATGAACCTCACTCTTTAATACTCTCAAAGGTTTAATTGTAAAGACGAATCTAAATGTATATTAAATATCAGGAAATGCCTACATGTACTTAGGTCACCCACTCCTAATTACATCCCCCTACACTTTACAGCTATATGTTAAAGTTTAACTTATTTCATTCAACTTACGTGATTCTACTAAATTTTATATATTATAATGATATCGATTAACCAAAATTGACAATTCATGGCTCATTGACTATAATCCCTGACTTAACATCGACATGACCTTTAATTTTTGTTAAATAACTTATAAATGTGACTTCTTTAATAACTTAACATGCAATAAGGTTTTGCATAAGTTATGTCAATGTTCCGTATTATTTTGCAGATAATAACAAATCTGGAAATAATACATGAGTATTATACTGTGTATATATGGAGTACATGTATATTACGATTGTATTGCATTATCAGCACTTTTCGAGTTCCAACTCGTTGGCGTTATATGCATCATAAAAAGTGTTTCATACGACAAACAGATATTGCAGTAGTGAATCATTAATTTTCTGCAGAAATTGTTCCTCGAGTATAGATGGCTCTCTAAGATATCATTTTTTTAAAATAAAAAATGTTAACGAACACCCCTTACATTAAAAACAACTTTTTACTTGCTTTTTAACTTTGAATTCTTTGCATAAACACTTTGTGTATTGATTACATCACATTTCAATTCAATTTATCCCCCCTTTTGAGAAAAATATATCCGATAGCATTTGGCATATACAGTTTGATCACTGCACCAAAAATTAGAAAACAGATAAAATTCTAATCTGATCGCTGTCTATATAAATATTAATATTTTTAGCAGTATCTTTTATTTCTTTTGGCCCTTTTACCTGCTAAAACGATATTTATAATATATCAGCAGTAGTATTACTAATATACAGTTAAAAATAACTATTTTAAATTAATTACGATTGTAAAAAATATTACTGATATACTGGTACGTAGTAAAAAATATTACTGATATATTGGTACGTAGTAAAAATATTACTGATATATTGGTATGTAGTAAAAATATTACTAATAAATTGGTACGTAGTAAAAATATATCGGTACGTACCCCAGGGAAAATTCTCGGTCCTGTAATAGATCCGAATGTTATGGATGCTATAGATGCTCTCTAGATTAACCCACCAGGTGGCAGTACGTTCATAATTTTTAGACATTGAACACTCTCCTCCAAAAGCACGCAGGTTTGATTTGTGTCCATCCACAGCATTGCCGGCACTGACGTTAGCATGTCTGTATATGTTCTCCTGATATGCTGGTTTGCGTAGAGCTAAGTTAACTGTAAAATTATTTAGATCATTACTATTTGAGCATTTTAACGAAAAGAAGTGTCTCACAAATGTTGAACTCTTATCTCGTATCACAGAAGTTTTGGGTATGCATATAAAATCTCGCTTCTTGTAAATTTGCAAAATAAAACATCATTGTTATTATGCATCATACACAAATTTAAAACTAACCTAGACCAAAAAACAATAATTCTCCGAATAACTAGGTAAAGCACATTTCCACATTGCTCTCCTTAAAGGTCTTACGCAAGGAAATAGCCAATCAAACTGAACTTAGTCAATTGTAGTTCCATATATATACAGACAATTTCTTTTCTTTCTTCCTTTTTGGCACCTTATATTAGGCCTATAGTATTGATTTTGGACTCAGTGGCTAGGAGAATTATTACTTTAGGGGAATTGTCACACTAATTTCAATGGAACTATTTTTTTTAGATGCACATGATGCAACTTCCTGGATGGTGCTGAGCCTGTTTGTCAACATGTGGAACCCACGTGTACTTGGGGGTAGGTATGTTTACTCTCAATTATCTCTTTTAGAAACCGCATAAGGCGTTATTTTTCTGATCTGATCTTTTTTCTTGAAGCATTTAACTAAAATTTCTCTTTCATGAGTTAAATGCTGATAGTATAGTTAATTAATTAACTGAATTAAAGCTATATAGTAACATATAGTGAAATTAATTCCTTGTGTGAGACCTTAAATCGTATGATACGCAGTTTTATATATTTATATCTCTAAGAAGATTTGGTGTCTGTTTTACGATGTTCGTATTCGAAACTTAGAACAAGGTTGCGAGAAACAAAAAATACAACCTAGGTTACATGTGCGTCCTCCATAGCCCGCTTCACATCCCTGTAAACAAGTTCCATCAACGTGGTCACAGTGGGAGCTGTATAAACAATGTCCACATTTTCTCTGGCATCGGTAACCGTATGTTCTATTCTGACATTCTATAATGAAAGGAAAAAAAATGAAAGTATAAAGCAATTGGTGCAAACTTGTAGATCTGTGCGGTATGGTCAAATATCTGCCCCCGATTTCAACCAATTTTTAAATAGTATGGTATAAAAATAAAATCTTCACAAATTATTGTATAGAGGATGCCTATAACTATAATAATGATTTTAGTCACCATTGCTCTTTCGCTGTGTATCTATGACGTCACCTAAATGGCCTAATTCCCGCAAATTTGCAAACAAATGAACATTTTCTCATTTTTGCTCTATATTTTGCATTCGGAAGTATAGAGCGCAGGTCTGCTCAAGTGCGATTTTAACATATGTTTTTCTTCAGATAGTTATACACATTATACTAAAATATGGTACTTGAGCAAGCCTGCGCTCGATGTTTCCCAGTCGAAAACCATCGGAAAACACCCATATTTTGCTACAAAACATCAATTTATCAAAATAATGCAATATTCATGACGTCATTTCTACATTATGACGTCACTGTGGTGATAACCTTTTACACTTTTATTTCCAATATGATTTTAACTATCTTTCACCTTATTTTAAAGCTCTTTCTAAAACTTTGATTTTGGGGGGCAAAAATTGCATAAAACCGCACTTAGTCCTATTATGTATGACAGGCTGACTTGGTCAGCATCACAATGTTTAGACCGGTGAAATCATCCATTTGTATTACTGGAACTTTTGTGATTACATGTAAAAACTTTGAACTATTTGGCTGAAAATATGATTTTCTTAATTCCGGATCAAAGAACAGGTTTTCTGCTCCAACTCTTGTCTATGTAACGTTTGGTCAGAGTTTTATAAAACAATCATTTTACTCTTAAAAGGTTTAATAAGAATCGCTCTCGTCTCTGGTGCATAGGCTGTTGATATTATATTGTATCATTTAATTCATTCTTTTTAATTAAAATATGGTTGAAATTAACTTATATAATTGTATAAAAACGTTAAAAGGCAGCGAGAATAGACAAAGCAAATGTCTAACATAGTGAGTATCGTCTGCTTGATACTATGCAATTATGCAATTATTTACTGTAGTATAACACATAAAATGTATTAAGCATACAAGGAAATTTATGCTTGTTGTTTCTGAAATTTATGATTTTTTTTGCCATTTAAACGAATTCTACGTAGGCTGTCAACAGATCTTTTGTTATACTGATCAAAGCGTTCATGTAGTTAAAGATCCCCAGGAGTGTACAGCTTACCTTGATAACACCGAGAACCTCTATATCCCGGATCACATCCCTCAAAGCAGGTCCCGTTCACGTGGTTACAGAGCGACTTGTTCACGCAATGTCCACATGCTTTATAGCATCCGTTCCCGTATGTTCCATTGTCACATTCTACAATCAAAGTATCGAAGTACTGAAAGCATGTCTCTTTTGATGTGTCATTATGCATAATGTGTAGTAAAGGCTAGCAACATCTTTCTCGTTTTTTCTCTCTCATGCTTTTAAAGTCGGCAAAGCGTCAGAGCGACTATTAACTATTTACAATAATATGTCTGTCTGGTATAAAATGAGCAGTGTGTAGAATTCCAAACATGCGTTGAAAATCCTCCTCCATTCGTTGATTTGCAGCCTTTGCATACCTTTGCTTTGTAAAGTAGTTCATTCAAAATTGCGTAGTCTTGTTTTAAAACACAATAACAAAAACACACTCGTCGCTGAATTTATTTGAATACCCCCCCCCCCCCCCTTCCCCCGAAATAATAGATTGAAAGGCGACACATGAACATAAAATAAATAATTCTAATTTTAAAGATATTTGAATATGTATAAAAACATAATATGATTGGGCATCAGGGGCTCTGCCTATCTAAGAAACCACACCCATGTTTAAAAATATTTTTTATAAAGAGAATCTTATTCTGCAATTAATTCTTGAAAGAAAATCCAAATCACACCTACGTTCATTGTCACGTATAGTTAGAAGTATTCCTTGGCAAGTAGTCATCCCATTAAATCAAATTAGTCAAAAAAATTCAAAATATCAAAATATATTTATAGGATCCTTTTCCGCCCTTTAGAAGAAGGTTGCATTTAAATTCTTCGAAGCTATTTTAAACAGATATTGTTCAACCAGATGCCTTTTCTAATCAACTCTTCAAAGTTTTGCACGAGAGAGAGAGAGAGAGAGAGAGAGAGAGAGAAAGAGAGAGAGAGAGAGCGAATCTAGATTAAAGAAACTTATTATAAACATATTATTTCAATATCTAAAACATAGAATATACAATATAAATAAAAGATTCTGGAGTTCTCTGCAGTTTCAGAGATACATACAATAAAGACAGATCAACAATAAAACAGCCAACCCCCCCCCACCCCACAAAAAGACTTAATATATATGTGTGACATGCCGCTCACGACACTCAACTAAATTTCTTTGTTTGGATAATTCAAGTCGGATTGTATTTGTCCTAACATATAGAGCCCAAAAAGCCAACAGTGCATTCTCTTTTTGAGACAAAAATCAACGAAATCTTTACGTTCAGAGAGTAAAGGGATAAGCTTCAAAGGTAAATCAATTGTTTTATAACTACAGGAACACTGATACTGAAAAAACAGTGTTATAAACAATAAATGCAATAACTAAACCACAGTCTCACGTTCTTTGCACGTGTCTCCGCGATATCCTGGAAGACAGCCCTTTGAACAAATTCCATTGAAGCGACTGCAATCTGTTTGGTCTTTACAGTTTCCGCATTGACTCGTGCATCCTCGGCCATAAAAACCTACTCCACATTCTGAAACAGATCAGCGTATTTAAAGTTAGTTCTTTAATACCACATAATTGTTTTTTGTTTGTTTAGTAAAACCATTCTATTGACACTTCTATCTGTAATGCATGGGAGATATTTTTGGAACTTTTATGGAAAGAATGATTTCCAAGTACAATTGCGTGAATTCGAACTTTAAAAAACAAAACAAAAAACCATACGAATCGCTTTAATTAAATCCAGTTCAATGTTTAGTTACTAGCCAATGTTTTATATATGCATGGTCGAAACTTTAGTTACAAATTAACAGCTTTAAACAATAACAATGTTTATTGTATAGTTCATCTGAAAATATATACTACAATGATTGACAATTTCAACTTTCCAATGCTGTATAATATCTTAATCTAGTATAAATTCACTTAAAATAAACAATTTCAGACCGAAATGGCCGATTATATATGGAATTCAAGTTGACATTTACTGAGGATCTATCATTCCAAAATATGTCTTATGTTACGTACATTCTTTGTATTCAACCTAAATATACGTTTGAGCAACCATATTGACAACCAAAAGAAGAGCACCAACAAACAAAGAAACCTAACCAAAATTTATATAGTAAACTCAATTCCAGAGAATACCATTTTGGAACAATATTTGGTGAGATTATATGTTAATTCGTGCTATCGGGACGAATAATTATTAAATAGCTGTGACGATCAAACATGCGTTTATTCAATACACATACAACACAATTAAATCATACACCGAACCCGACCCGAATTCCGAACCCGTTCCAAATATTTAATACAGCATTTCATCAACATTATAATTCTGTTCTTAAAGTGTTGTTAAAGAATGTCTTTTAAATGCCCCTTTTAGTGAAGTGGATTTCTAGCTAGACTTTTCCTTTCCTTTTGAATGCTAATAATACACTAGTTAGGTTGGGAAAAATATCACTGATGGTTAAATTAGCCCATTAAGCCCGTATAAACCATTCAATGAAGCATTGTGCATTTTACATAAACAACTCTTAGTTTTTTCGTTTCTAAAATTATAAAAAAAAGTCAGCTTACATGTGAGTTACGCTGGGTGTTAATGAGTCCGATACAAAGTAAATGGCTGGTTAATATTAACATTAATTAAAATTTCTACAACTTGTAAAAGTCTTTTGACGTACGACAGTCTCTTTGTGTTTTAAATGTCACTTAAAATCGTAAACGATCAGAAGCATAGTAAAAGATATAAGCATGAAAAATAAAAATCATTTCACTATATTTACATTTTGCATTATACATTTCACTGAATGTAGAATATATGTAGAATGTAGAATATAGCCAATTTTTGGATGTTGTTCAAAGATTTATTAATTATGAAGACAAATCTGAAAATTTGTATTACACAAGTACATGTAACACAGAATCGACACAGATGACAAGACAATTGTACATAATCACACATATGCAACGCATTTTATACAATTTAGAACTTTAATTAATTATATTTATTCTTAACGGGCAAACAGACCTAGTACTTATAGCATATCCCTATACAAAATTTTTGCCAGTCCCGTTCAAGGGCTAGGCAGAGAGTTCCAGTTCTGTGTACGATTTTGGCGTGGAAGGGTGATGAATTAATCATGTGACCCAATATTGTCTTTGCTTTCATTAAAGATTTTAAACATTCACTCTACACATGTATACAAACCCAACACTTAACGCCAGTGCAATAATTAAATGCAGAAATATCGTTATATAAATGGTTATCTATACGTAAGTAATTTGATAACAGTAATTCCTTTTAAAAAGTCAATTTGATTAAAGTAAATCATTAAAAGGACTGGGTGTGTTCTTACGATTTACCTGATAAAATCTTGTTACGGTTTTGTGAGTAGTAGTAGTTTACATAACAATCGCAAGAATAAAAAACTATTAATAAATCGCAAATTAAAGTTAGCTTACAATTAAAAATCAAATTCGAATTTATTGTTGTTGATCAGGGTAATGTATATCAAGATATATACTGTATACCAATTTTTATTCGCGATAACTTTATTTCGCGATTAACTGCCGAAAAACCGATTCGTAAGTTATATTTTAGTAAATAAATGGCATAAAAACGACTAATGTTCGCGACTTAGCCGTATTGAGATCAACGTTGCAACAAAAAACAACCGACAAAGACTGGTTCACGGCGAACAATATTGGCGGTGACGAGGCGTTCGCTAACATCGCGAAAATTTCTCATTTGCGAATAAAACTTGGTCTACATTAATTAAATTATTATTTTCCATTGAAAAGCAATCTTGGTCACAAGTTCATTACCATACAACTATAACTTAAATGTCAAAAAAAGATATTGAAAACCTCTTTCTATATCATTGTTAAATTCTTTTTTTACAGAAAGTTTAATTTTTTGAATGATACATAACAATACATGTAACTTTTTTGAATAATACATTACGAAGTTATCAACAAACGTTTCGATTACAGGTAACTTACCTTGATCACACATTTGACCTTTGTACCCTGCCTCGCACCCCTGTAAGCAAGTTCCAATTACGTGGTCACATTGCGCTCTATTTAAACAATTCCCACAATTCCTTTGGCATCCGTCTCCGTATTTTCTATTGACACATTCTATGGTAAAAGTAATTCAAAGGGTAGCGTGAACAGTTTGGAAGTTGAAACGAGGACGCATGTGATGTATTTATACAGTATTGCATGCAACTTTGAGGCGCATTATAGCTTCATTAAAATCAAGGAGAGAAAATTGTAGGGAGAACAACGCAAAATGTTTGAATAAAAATAGTTTGAACGTTCCTTTACTTGAAAAGTGCTGATATAATCCTGAGCTATGCATTTATTTGTTTGTCGTAACTAAACATATGCACTGATTAAGGAAAATGTTTATGTGAAGTACAATACAAAAGCATTGACTATAAAAACGATGACAATATATTGCAAAGAAATTAAAAAAAATATGCTGATTTCCTTGATGATGGTGATGATAGAATGATGATGATGATGACGATGATGACTGATACATGAATATGAGAACCCTAAAATAATGCTAATTATAGTTAAACATAACAACTAACTTAGAAGACATTTTAAGAGACTTTAATTTTAACTGTGTACCCAATTCACACTGGTGTCCTTTGTATCCAGGTTTACATCCCCCCTGACAGGTGCCCGTCTCGATGTGACAGTATCCACAGTTGGCGTCAGGACAGGGAATGGTGCAATTGATACCATAAAAGCCAGGTGTAGGACATCCTACAAAATTATGATTTAATATGAAGTAATGTTTGATTTAAATAATCACAGGGTATGAGTAAAGTTGAATAGTTCTCTGAATTAAAAACAACAGTTATGTTTGTATTTTAATTATCGACCGAATATATTGGCAAGGGGAAGCTTTTTTGACACTTTTTTCATATCAAGGTCACAATGAGTATGCTATTGAAATTTTTAATAAGCAAACACGTCATTTTTTAAAAATATACTAGTCACCTGCGTTAGTATGTAAATCAAATAAATAAAAAAAAAAGGATTATCAAAAGCATAAATGCATTTTAAAAAATCGAAAATGTTTATTTGTGATAAAAGAGAACGCCTTTTTTTCCCAGAAAACCTCACATATTTCGAGTGTATTACTTGAGTTTAGGATAAAACTATTAGTGATAGACAGGCAGATATTACAGACAAACTAGTAAACATAAACATGTTTACCATAGACTTCTACTTCACAGAGGTCGTTAAAGGCGTAGTCAGAATATCCACTAGGATAGGTAACTCCTGGTAGTCTCTCGTTGTAGTAGATGACGTATTGACCATGTACAAAGCAGGTGGTGTTAAAGACAGCTGGTATCGTGCTTGGGGTGAAGTTGGTGTCTTTGTAGCAAAGCTTTCCCTCCGACTTGTTTGTTGTGTTTGAGACGTATATAGAAAATCCCAGAAACCCCGACGTATATCCGTTTGTTGCATCTAAAATAATCAACAGTATTTTATTACAATCATCGAGAATTTGGTCAATTCTCTATGCTTTTCTATGGAGAAAAATACATGTAACAAAATGGATGTACAGCGCTATTGTTACTGGTTTTAAAACCACACAATCAACACATCAACCTTGAAGATAAAAATTCCATTTGTTTACATGTTCCTTTATTTATAAATAATTTAATTTATCTGACAATTTTAGGAACATACCCCAATATACATTGCCTGTCATGTAATAGATCCGGATGTCGTGGATACTGCGGGTACTGGTCAGATTGACCCACCAGGTGGAGGTACGTTGATTTTGGGCTGACATTGAACATTGTCCTCCAAGAAAAGTTAGATCAGTCTTAAGTCCATCAAGAGCCTTGCTGGCGTCAGTATCAAAAGCATTGTATGGGTACTCTTCATGAGCTGGTTTATTTAGTGCCAAATTATCTGTTGAATAAAAATTAAACCCAAAAGAATATGATTTACAGATTATATACATGTAATTATCAGTTGAAAAAAGATGCGCCGTTTAAAAAATGTTTGATGATTTTTTATTCTGCTTAAAAATATTTTAAATATGATATCTTCTTCCTTCACTAAAATTCTGTACTTGAGTCAGGCATCCTGGCTTTCTGATCTCAATTTCCGGGATTTTGATGAGATTGTAAACTACAGAAATTTATTCATATAACATGCAATTCTTATTAATTTTATGCCTGTGCAACTGAAAACGACCATTGCCAATTACTGTAGTATTTTTAAGGGCACTTTTATACGTTGCATTATAGAAAAATATACAATTATAATTTTTCACACGAGGGTGAATAAATGACACATTCTGTATGAAGATTATCACATTACTTATCATATGGCTTCGGTTACCTTGAGTTTTGTCGTGTTTTGTAACCCTGGTTTTGTTAATGAATACAGATGAATGGAATTATTGTAAACTTTAACATGAACACAATGTACATGTGAACTATTGATGTTTTTAGGCATAACTTATTAACATTACCTTTGACAAAATTTATTTTAAAATTTTAAAATTAGTTTCTATATTGGACGAATAAATCAACAGATAAGAAGATTCTATGAGTGTTATGAGTGTGAAAAATTATAATAAAAAAGCGGCATATGCAAATGTAGCATATTTAGAAGAATGTTTATCGGGTGACCCAAGGAAAATACAAAATTGATAAAAAAAAAAGGTACTGTATACAGGGTAAATTTCACCCTTCTACTCTTGCAAACAGTTTCAGCTCCTCTAGAATTCGCCCAGACATAGATGTGTTTTAAGGTAATACAAAACACCCCTGAAATTATCTATTTGAATATTTTTTTCAAATAAACAAAATAACGACAGTCACTTAATATTATGTAAAAAATATTTCAATCCATTATCTTAAAAATTATATAAATCATACCCACCAATTACTCAAGGCCGAAAAAAATTGAGGTACAACGTATTTTGATGATTTTGAAACATACATGTGGATGATGTTTAAATGATTTTTTTGTTTTTGCATTTTAGCCTTATATCATTTAAAAATGCGTAACTTGTGTTGTTTTCAAAATAAAGACCTGAATTTTAAAAAACCCAGAATCAATTCTTTGGCTTTATGTTAAAAAAAATTCAAGGTCATATCAATAGGTCAAAGGTCAAATATTATGACGTCATCTAGGATTTTTATCAATTTTTACCACCCTCAAATATACTTAAACCTTAACTAATTTAAAACCAATGGTTAAATTTTCTTTAGTTTGACATATTTTAATTACAGTGTCGTGACAATCATACTGTTAAATTTATTCAAATTTAAATGATACATTTTCTTTTTAGAGACAGTTAAGTGCTTTAAATTTTCGTCTTAAAAGAGATTTCGCAAGCGGTAGTTTTACATTGTATTGCATCAGAAATTATCATAAGTTACAAGTTAGAATTTATTTCAGTATCTTTAAGTAATAAAAAGGTCTCCTGTAAAAATAGCAGCACAAAGATTTGCAATATCTTGCAAAAAAACTTAATGGCATAGGAAGTTATAACAATGACTATTTCATTTTACACCACACTGAAAGAAGATTCAAATGGTCTGTTAGGGGCAATGTGGTCACACACCGGATTGTTTTTTTCTTCCAATTTTACATATTTATTTCCAAAGAAAAAATATAAACATTTCAGAAAAATTGAATTATAGGAAATATTTTGCTTATCTGTTTTGTACTACCTTAAGAGAGATAGTTTGAAACATCGTAATTCGCCCATTCTTAAATTTGCCCGTTGACACCGAGGGCGAAAGAGGCGAAAATAAAACGGGGGCGAATATTATATGTGGTGGTTCAAAATTCCAAGAGAGATAACTCTATCTTAACCCCCTATTGCTTTATGTTCAGTCATTATCCCTGTATTGTGCGAGACGTTGTTCTCAGTTTAAAAAATGTAAAAAAATGTTTTTAACTTTTGTACAAATAAACCTAAGCTTTTTAGCAACCCTTATTATACCTTTAGCTAGCAATCAGCTACATGAATGATTAAAGGTTTTGTCATGACTGATGCTTAATACACTCTCCACTTGAATCTCTGTATAGTTTCTTATACAATAGCTTGACTACATGACACAATTTAAACACAAAATCGTTTCAAATATTTAGTTATATTATTCCGGAATATTTGACTTTTCACATGTGTTTTGTGTTATCTAATATACATACATATGACATTTCTGAATAAGTTTTCTCGTTATATCTCAAATGAGATAATTAAGGAATGGATTTAATTTTGACGTATGTTATACAATATAACATAACTTGGGGCAGTTTACGCTTCACAAACCGCAAAGTGGTTTATAAAAAAGCGTAAACTGTCCCAGATTATGTTATATTGTATAACATACGTCAAAATTAAATCCATTCCTTATAATTTAATACTTAAAACAAATCTAATTCTCCCTACCATTTTCATGCTTTTGTTTGAACCGTAAATAACATTTAAACTACCCGCGCATTGGCACAACATCCTTAGTAACAGCTGACCCAGATTAGAAGGAAACGAGGGGTGGCGGTCATATTTGAATTTGATGTTTAGACGCTGGTTCGCGTCTTCACAGTTTACTTCTCAAAGTTAAAGGTACAGTTGTCAAAAGTTGAATTAGACATCCGTTAGACATGTGAAAGTGTGGAGATTGCAGGGGCAGGCCTCTTGGGGCCGCTGATGAAGCACACATCAAGTTTATGTTTGGAGATCGACTCGGATATTGGGAGCGGTGTGTGAAATGACCGAGCATGCTGAAAATTGATTGTTTGCATGTTACCACTTTACAGTAAGTACATGTACACTAAAAGTTTCGCTCATTTGTTTTCTCTGAGCCATCGAGATTGTAACTGTTAACAGAGGATTCATATTTACAAGTTATGATTAATATCCCAACATCGATTATTAACCTGTTAACAGTCTATAGTAATGGGGGGGGGGGGGGGGGGTAGCTAGCTCAGTCAGATAGAAATCTGCTCGCCAAATGTTTTTACGAAAAGAGGCATCAGGATATTAAAACCACACCAAAATACCGCCATAAACCTAGATAGCTTAAAAGTAAAGCGCTCTGAAAAGAGAGATTTGGGTGCGGTTCCCATTCTGGGTTAAAATTTGATGTTTTTGGTAAATAAGGCGCTTATTTTTACTATGGTATAAAATTTATTGATATTTCTTTATTCATCCGTTTCATACCTTGAAAAAGATTTAACTCCCCCTCAAGTTTTGTGCTCCTTTTCGCTGAAATTCTATTTTTAGTTGTCTTGAAGTTGTTTCAGCTCCATTTG
Organism: Magallana gigas; assembly: GCF_963853765.1. Classification (NCBI taxonomy): domain Eukaryota; kingdom Metazoa; phylum Mollusca; class Bivalvia; order Ostreida; family Ostreidae; genus Magallana; species Magallana gigas. The sequence goes on along the minus strand of NC_088853.1, from coordinate 50,803,046 downwards.
TGAGATATTTTTAAATCATTTTTAATTTTTCAATTTGGAAAGATTGGAGCATATTTTTTTTTAAAATTTATAATGTGCAAATGAAAAAAGATAAACTTGGTCATATTCTATTTATTTACTTTTATATACACATGCATGCAAGTGTACATGTAAGGTTTACATGTAAAACAAAAGTCGTTCCGGATAGATGTGGTGAAGGGTGTGTGTCCCCATATCAAGGTATGTTATACAATATTATACATGTCCCACCATCTGTATCAGCCAATCAAATGAGATGTTACAACCAAAATTTAATTATTTTTATATACATGTCCCGAAAACTGCTTAATCACATCAGAAACAGTTATATTACACAGGAAATAGTTTTATTGCCCTTCCAAAACTGCTAAATCACAATCGCGTGCAATTTTAATGCATTGCGTCGGGTTCGAACTTTAAAGAACCAGTTGCTAAGCAAACGTAAACAGTACCGTTTTAAATTCAGTGGTACTTTAATTGTTTTATTGATAAGAAAGAAAATTACAATTATAGAAATCAAATTTAGCGTGATCTTACAGAAAACAACAAACGCAACTTGGCCTTTACCGAGGAAAATAAGACAGCCTTCCGAAATTTCAGTCAGTCCAATACAGTAAAATTCAAGCACATCATTATTATAGATTTGACTCTTTACAAAACATTTTACATGGATTTGTAAAATATGAACCTGTTTAAAAAATTCATTTGTTAATTAAAGAAAAATACGTTCGTTAACCGCTTTGGTTTGTTTAAAAATGTTATATAACATATTTTCTGTTTTCTTTGGCGACATTGCCTGCCTATTTGTCCCTCGGTGACGGAAAGCCCTGGAGTGTAATGTCGCCCTCTGACTTCGACTTCGGGCGACATAATACTCCAAGGCTTTCCTTATATTTCGGGGTAAACGTTCTGGTATATCGTTTTCGAAGGAATGTAGTATATGTGAAATATATGTGAAATATTTATATTAGAAGATTAAATATTTGTCACCATAAGGCCATTTTACGATGCTAATATTGCATTTTGATTAATGCAATTAATTAAACAGAGCATATCGTTCAAAGAGTCATAAAAGCAAACGTTTCCCGTCAGTACAAACGTTTATACATAAAAATGTATTCGTAAATAGAAATGATGAAGATTGTTTTAGTGTTTTCGTAAAAGATCACGCCTTAGAACGCCGAAATGTTATTTACAAAAGGTTAAACAGCAAAAAGGATTAACATTGTCAAAAGTCATTTCTAGGGTGAGGGCATTTGGATCAAAAGTAAAAATCATGATAATTGATGGAATCATTTTATTGTTATATGAAATCCTTATTCCCGTTATTTTTCTCGTCGGTAAAACGCCAAGCAGGTTCAACAGTTATATCCCATGGCAAAAACCGTGAATGTATAAACAAATGATAATTTAAAAAGATAAAGGAAAGTATTTCGTATTGTGGTATGGGAATTGCTCAAACAAAGATAGCTCTCATAGTCTTTTAAAATTCATTATTCACAACGAATAAGAAATAAGTATACTTATAAATGTTTGCTTACCGTAAGCAGAAGAGAAGGCAAACCATAAAGCAATACAAATATTTATACAAATATTTGTCAAAAACATTTCTTCAAGGTCTTTTAAAACAAAATAACATGTTGGTCTTCCAACTTTTTTTTTAAGTGCGTAAGACTAACATCTTCCTTATTCCGAGATCCCCCAATCAAATTTGAGTCATTTTGGTAGCTTCCTTTAGTGTGGAAAGTTGTGATAAGAGCACGAGAAACTTTAAACATGTACTTGTATTTAATATGTAGTTCCGTTTAATATATAGGTTAATTCCGCCTTTCTTTAAGACAGAAAAACATTTGTACATTTAAATGGGATTTTATCTATGAATTTCTGGTAGTTTAATTTTTATAAAGACAAGTTCGGTTTTGTTTAAAATACTTTGTTAAGAAAAAAAAACCAATAAAGATAAACACAGAGAGAATAAAATACCATATACAGGAAAAATTTCACTGTCGTGAATTTTTACGAATTTCTTCGGAAACTCGCTGTTTTTACATAATATTTTTTCATGTTATTTTTTATGAAAAGGGAAATTGCGTACAAAATAATAAAAAAAGATTCCTATATTATTAAATTGTATAAAATGTTATTTCTGGAATATTACCCGATATAAAGTTTTATCAGCAGATGTCGTTCATTAGAACTTTATGTGCGCGACATCAAGTAAATATACCAATATACAAATATGTTTTTTTTTTTGGGGGGGGGGGGGGGTACGTTAATATTTTATTTGGTCCGATTTAGTCCAAAATAAACTTTGAACTTTTAACGGCAAATAATTCTCATTTGGTCCAGCATGTTTCTTTTTTTTTATAATAAAAGTATGCCCAATCCGAGAAAATATGCTGGTCTTCAAGAAATGGCTTTTACTAGGTCAAAATGGCGGACAATTAACATTCAACGGTATTTATTAAACTTCAAGGTAAAATTCAATTATAGCTTAGGGACATCCTACACGTATTACACGTGTTGAAATATCAACTGTAGAAGCGGTTACTTCATTGCAGGCGTTTGGTAGTTTATTGGCAAATTGTACTAATTTATAAGTATTTTCTTTTCCTCGTGATTTCTAGTAATTACAAAATTGGTCCCAAGATATTTGAAACCAGGTAAAATAAGGGAAGACATCTTATAAGTAGGATCTTCTGTACCAAGATATTTGCAATAGTTCAGTATTTCTTTTAATTTTTGAATTTTATTCATTTTTTTTTCATCTCATTACCAACGAATATGTTCAGATTTTTCTGAGATTCCCTCTAGCAGTTTGTCTTATAGGAATTTTTCAAATATTTTAGTTTCATATTAATGTGGACTCCAATAAAATTAAACAATCTCAATTCATGTTAATTTTGTTTTCTTATTTCAAAACAACTTTATAACATTTCATTTTCAAAAGGATTCAAAAATAGAAATGTTTAGAAATTTGAAAAGTTATAATCTTGAACAAGATGGATATTTTATGTTTTTTGGTAGAAAATAGAGCAATGTACTTTAAGGTATTATATCGTTTAATACTGTTCCCACCAATAGTATCAACTGCATGCAACAAAAATCTCCAACAATTATTTGGCGTATAGATCCACCTTAAATATCTTCATTAAACGATTCATTATTTGAACAAGTTTGCATATTGATAAATGATACTGTTTAAAACTAGGTGCGGGATTGATGAATCCTTTAAATGGACAATTAAAAATTATTCAAGTTAAGGTTTAAAACAGGTAGTGTTTGTGTGGGTTAAAGGCATCTGTTTCATTTCATATCATAATCCTAAAAAAGTCTGATGTGAGGTTTTGTTTTATTGACAAATAATTATTAAATTATGATAAATTTTATGCTTTTTTACTTCATTCGTTTGCTTAGCTATACATTATATGCACTTTCCAGTACATTTGACATGACATACATCTTGTTTCATGTATAAATCTATCTGATATTTGGTGTCATCACACCTGCACTGTATTACAATACATTATATTCGGTTATATTTGTAAGCCTCCCCCAGAAATTCCCACCAAAACCCCAATAAATCTTAATTTATTGCCTTTGCTAAACTTTCTACTAAATTTTGTTCGTAAATTAGTGATTTTTGTTAAAATAAATCAACTTTCATCCACAAATACTTGAAACGTTGCTACATATCATAATTTTAGGACAAGGAAGGATGTAACATCTTAAAGCTAAAGTGGGAAAAAGAAAAAAGAGGCAAAAATGAATTTTATAGGAAGTTAACGCAAAAGTGATGGTTGAAACGTGAATAACATTGACAGATGTGACAAACAAGATAACACACAGTGAATACTAGACTACTCTGCTCTTCTGTGATAAGAAAATGAACCTCTTATAAAATTAAAGTTATGTTTATCTTTTTAGAGAAATGTATTATGTTAAAGGTTAACAAATTCTTGTAAAGAGTACAGTTAACGGGTTGGAATTTTAAATAAAGGATGAAATCTTTTAACACAAACCAACATCCTTCTTTATCAGCTGAATTTAAAACAAAAATTAAACATTTTCATACGTAAGTAATTTTATTGAAGTCTTTAAGCAATCGTACTTTTCACAATGACATTCAAAGTTTATCTACTCCTTATCTTAAGTTTCACCATGCACTGTTTCTTGATCCTACAATGTAACAACTATGTTCGAGAAAAAACAGAAAAGATACTCCATCGCTTGCTTAGAAGTGATGGAAAAAATGTCTATCATATGCAAAATTGTCAGACTTTTAAACCAAGTTACAAAAGTTTCCGTCGGAAGAAAAAATGGCGCTTCTTCAATATATCATATATTTTGGCCAAAAAAATAAATGAATGAAAATAACTTATAATTGTTATAGTTTAGATTATTAAGAAATCTTATGAAACATTCATATGGCTGTGTTTCATGTGCTCAACGAGGTTATTTTGTTTTTTCTGCTTTCTTCTCAAGACTTTTGTTGTAAGACTTGTTTAAAGTATATCATTATTCATTTGACAGGTTTTGTAAAATATGTCTTGTTACAACTCAATAATTAATGAAATCAATGCATTGTCCACCTGAAAAAAAAGTTGAACTAACTCTTAATGATTGCAGATGATCCCCCCCCCCCATTAATAAGCTTTTTCTTTTTTCGGGCAACATAAACTTGAACATTTTGCTTTTACTTACTTATATTTACTATACTTATATTGTATAGACTATATGATATTCTAAATTTCAGCTACGTTTAATGTCTGGAATTAATTCACAGTTGTGTTTCGTATTTCACCTATAAATTTTTAGAAAAATAAAATGCTTCCTATGGTATTTCCATCCTGTTTGAAAATACATGTAGTGAAAAAAGAAATCACTAAACGAAACAAACATATTTATCAAAGCAATATGTATATATGTTTTTTTTTTAAGCTACTTTTTGCATTGGTGAGTTACAAATAAAAAAAAATACAAGATATTATATATATATATTATGATAAAAAGAATACAAAAGAATGGAAAAAAACCAACAGTATAAAAGAGGTTGCATAAAATAGTTTATCAAATGAGAATAGGATTAACAGTCAAGACCTGTCTATGGTACATGTATACAGTCAGGTATATATATTTCTTAAAATTCAAAAGTATTGTTTATGTTCAACAATGAAGGTAATAACTGTTTTGAACTTCATGACGCTTAAGTTCTGCAATCATGTAATTAAATTAATATAAATTAAATAAATATAACATTGATGAACGAATATAAATTGCTTATGTAGTATTTTAAAAAAAAATTAAATTGCAGATATAATGCAAGTAGAAGTTAGCATTGATAAAGCAGACACAATAATATAACTTGTTCTTAAAATTTCATCTCATCTTACAACGAACTAAAGATATATTGTGAAAATGGAACTTAATTGTAAATATGCTTTCTATATGACTATAAGTATATAAAAGATCTCATACCGAACGATTAATACTAAGATAAGTAATACACTATGAGGAATATATCGTAAAGATACATTTAAACCACCTTATTGGATGCAACATTAATCTATGAGAAATATCCGAGTAAAAGGTAAAAGCAAAATTTGTACATTTAACATTTTACAGTTAACTTATGTTAAAATTGTTCTTTTCCTCGGGTCTGCGACAGTTCTCTCTTTCTTTCACAAATTAGATGTTTAATCAGAATTTGTTTCATTTCTCTGTAAATAAAGATATGAAGATTGAAAATATAGCAAATTTTGCTCAATGTATAAAATTAGTCGTGACATTTTTAGTGTCTTCAAATTTTTAGTTTATCATTATCTTAATTTTTTTCCAAAGAATCTGAACTTGAATGTTGGCGTTTAAGTCTTACTTTTGCATGAGAAACACTTTGTGGACAACTTGTAGACATCGTTTTTTCTGACATTGATAACTCAGACTTCTTCTCTTTGGTTTGCCAAAATCTTTTAACCAAACTCTTTTTCAAAAAAATAATTTTTTTTCTCGAGTAGTTACAACCAGATTGATCCTCTTAAAGTTCGAAGATTTATTGTAGATAGAAGATCACATGATTGGAAAGCTAGCCTTAAACTTAAACTAAGAATGATATCGTTTGCGATTAAAAATTGATTGAAGGAATTCTTGATAATGTAATTTTTTAATCTAATTTAAAAAGAAATTATAGATACTTTTGATATTTCATATTTGATTTCAAAATGATATTCATGTGTAAAATAACATTCTTCCCTTACCTTTGGTTCATTTGATTTAGATGTCGACGGGCTTGGTGAACTTATAGTAGTTTCTTTTGTCCCTCGCTCAGCGAAACTGAATATTGTACTCAAACTCGGGTATCTATTCCCTATGCCTTGCCTCACCTGACAAGAAATTGCAAATATAATATTTGCTGTAGATACTTTAATGAAATCCGCATAGATTTTTCTTTGAAATAAAAAAAGAAGAAGGATCATATCTAAATCAAGATTAAGATTTTAAAAAAAAATAATAGTCATTTTTATATATGTATAGGTACATAATAAAATTTATTACAAATTTTAAAAGCTGACCTTTTTGTCCAACAAAACGTGTGAAACAAAAATGAAGAACCCCTGAAAAATAGATATTTATTATAAAAATGGCAATGTGTAAGTAAAAACATGATTCTGATTTTTAAAACAACAAATAAAATAAAACTTAAGAAATAAGAAAGAAATAAAACTTCTTTTTTTCTAAGACAACTACCCCAAACACCTCTGCAAATTAAACAAAGTTAAAAAAAAACAACCACGAAAGAAACATAATAAAGATATCAAACCTGGAATGAATTTGCTATGACAAACAAATACTGAAACACAACTGCGTTATCGTTAACTGCCAGGATTCCGAACAGCCAAGTCACTCCTAGAACTGGCAGAAGTGTTCCGAGTGACCGCAGACCGGATCTAGTAATTATTGAAAATATTTTTATTTTTTTTATATCAGAATTTTACAAATATAACATGTACGATTCCATGTTTTGTTATGCATGTATGTTAGTGGGTTTGTGGCTGAGAAGAAACAAACTTTCTAAAAGTATTTTGTATATTTTGTGGATACATGCAATATGTTTGTGAAAACTAGTATTATTTTATTATGTTAAACTTTATGTTTGATATTCGATTGTCGGATTATGTTGCGGCATAGGTACTAATAAAACAAGTTTTTTTTTCTACACTGCTAGTTAACCAAATTATATGAATATCAAGATTATTCTTGGTTTGACTCACGACGCTTTCCTCTGTATGGAAGATCTTGCCACTATGCTTGAAGCAAACAACACCCTCAAAAGTGAAACAATTATAAGAATGTTGATCTGAAGGGAAAAAAACACAATTAGTTTTTATAGTGAAACAACATTGAGTTTCAATTATATGAGAAACATTTAAATTCGGTGCCCTGAAAAATCTCCAATTTTCTTTACGCTTTTGAAGAATTTGATGTGCAAGGAAAAACTGAATAGTAGAATTTGTTGCTCAAGAACTTACCAAACTAATCAGACAAACTGGAATGATAAACAAATAGAGAGAGCCACTTTCGATGGACAACCAGCAGCTAAAAGGTTAACAAAATTATTTCTTTACCGACTGGAATCAGTGGTAAACATATTTATGGCAATCAATTCTGTATTCAAGTATGTATGTAAAAGTAGATACATTCTTTAGTTCTTGAAAAGATAATACTATGTAAAATACGCGTACTACGACTTTAGGTGGTATCTTTTACCCCAAAACGCTCCAAGATTTGTTGCAGTAATAATGACCGGTATACCTGCAAAATAACCACTATAAGAATAAAAGAATATCATCCTTATTTTTTAAATACTTACATCTAATTCCATATCGGTATTTTACGCAACTACCCGACTCATTTTTTAACCAATGTATACCGTGTTGAAAGGGCAATTTAAATCGCTTTAACCCCCACCTCCTTCAAATTGCGTCAAATGAACTGAAGAAATCTTAACAATATTATGTATGAAGTTGAAGAAAATAATTAACCAAGTGCTTTAAAAGTACGTAAACATGCGTCCATGTAACTTGTTTATGGATACATGAACTTATAATGATTCCATAGAAATTGTATTAGAATTATTCAGCTGTTTATAAGATTTTGTTTATGTGAATGCATATGTAGTCTGAAGTTATAATTCAAGTGAGGGTTTATTTTTGTGATGATAGTTTATCCCATCAACCCCCCCCCCCCCAAAAAAAAATAAAAATAAAAATTTCATCGCATTATGATATAACAAAATAAAATAAAGAAAAAAATCGGTCACTTAAACGAATGTTTAAAAAGTCTATACGACTTTTTAAAATTTATTCAAATAAAACAAAAGGAAATATCTTACGATGAAAATATATCTAAAAGGTTAAATCCAACTCGTGAAAGGTTCATTCAAATACATACCCCAGATTCCACCCAGAAACCAACGAACCCTTGATTTAGACTTGAAGTTGTTTGCAACATACAGGGCATAGTAAGTCACTGTAATACTCATGAAGTAATATACACCTAACCCAAGCATACTGAAGAAGGTCACTAAGAAAAGGTAGTGGATAATGGCCGTTATCGCGACGCAAGCAACCTGAAATATAAGATAATTAAACAACGGTGATTAGATATATACTAAGTGTCGGTACATGTATGCAGATTATTATTTTACAAATATGAATCCAATAATTTTCAATATATTTTAGGTACATTTTTACATCATTATTTAATGCATTATGAATTTTTTGTTCATTGTTTTCTTTCTTAATAAAACCTACTTACATGTATATAATTATTGTATAAGAATTTATATTCACATATCGATTACCAAATAACATGACTGTTTAAAGTAATCCATTGTATATTTTATCAATTTATTTTGAATGTTTTTTTTGTAAGATCTACGTTTGTATCTTAATTATGAAGTTATATATTTACATTGTACACTCAAATACCTATCACTTATCAGGAGGTAGAAATCGATTTTTACCTCATTCGCTGTCTGTTCCACTGACGATATAAATATTGTATACGACAGTATTAACGATCCACAGATATTCAGCATCATGATGTTTTTGTCACTCCTTATATATCTGAAATTTACATACAATAAAATGATTTTGATTTTCTGTAGTACATGTATACTCGCTGGAGTTATATTTGTGCATGAATGATACAAATCAGTCTTACATACCTCCATGTCAGGATGTAAATCAAAGAAGTAAGAAACGTAAAAGCTATGGAGAGAGCTACGCCAACAAGTGACATCGTTTTTAAGAATGGACTTTCTTCTGATACCTGAAATGTAGTCAAGATAGCTTGGAATATCAACAGCAAATTTCATTTTTAATTTCTTTGACTCTATTTGTATAAACAAAGGGCGTTTACCTGAGTGTATGGTCTCATTAAAATAGCAAAGTTTGTGAGATGGTTGCAATGGCAAACAGTTCCTCGACGATCTGTTTGGTTCACAGTGCATCCTTCCTCCGACCATTTACTATATAAAAAATGAATTAGAAATGAACCACGTATTGCTATAACTTTTGTATAAAAAAAACTTGAATTTTAAAGTCAGAGAAAACAATTTGTTCACAATCACTTACTTTAGATTAAAATCCCATGATACACATACAGCGCGCATTTCTGTTGACTTATTCTAAATAAACAGTTAAAGTTACAAATAATAAAAACAGCTTTAGTTGCACTTTTACATACGTCGCCAATAATAGGAAATTTTTAAGTTAATTGTACCTAATAACGTTATGCCAATTGTAAACCAAAATTATATATTTCTGACATCTTACTTTAACAGTGTGTCCAAAGATTAGATTGAGAGGTGGATCTAACACTCCTAGGTCTGTCTGGGTCGTGAGGGACAATATTGGGGAATTGACAAATGATCTTTGCTTAGATTGTTTCGCCTCTTTACCTTTCAACTCTTTACTGGTTTGTTTAATTGATTTCCAAAAAGATATATTAAGTAAGATATATCAAGTTTAGTATCGAAACAAATAAAAAAAAATGCATTATGATAATATCAAATCAGATGTTTCAGTATTTGTCAGATTTACACAGATTTAAATAAAGATTTAAACGAAAACTGAAAACTTGTTCTAACAGTTTACCTGTTAGGATCAGATCCCAGAATGTCCGACATTGTCTTATATAGAACAGCAACATAGTTGATCGCTTGTAGCAAATATAAATAAATAAAAAAAACCCACAAAACATTGAGAGATTGGTTGATATACTCTTACAGTATCAATAATTGCAGGCACGTAGCAACGGCAACAAATGTTTGAAAATTTACATATAAAAATTGAATTATCATGAAGTTGCCCCCCCCCCCACTCTTTTGGGAGTGTGTAAAAAATTGATATGAAAACAAGGAAATAACACTACTGAATTCAAAATCCACTGATATTCCCAAAAATTGACTGACATTGTCTGACATCTACTGTATAACCACTGTACCCTACTGTAAATCCACTGTACACCCACTGTACAGAGCTACTGTACCACACTGTATCCCACTGTACCCCACTGTACAGAGCCACTGTACTCCACTGTACTCCACTGGACAGCACAGTACCTACCCACTGACCAGCACTGTACCTCACTGTACACCACTGTACGGGGCACTGACCAGCACTGTACCCCACTGTACACCACTGTACAGGGTACTGACAAATACTGTACACCACTGTAACCCACTGTACCTAGTATGTTTTTATTATAAGTTATTATGTTTAAACAATGAATTGAATATTTACTTTATTTGAGACCAAAATCTGGATGTGTTTTGATTCTTTCCTATTGCTTACAAGAGAGAAAATGGGCTTCTATTTCTTTAAGTTCATATGTAATTACATGCGCGGTCAGAATTCTTTCCAGGGAAAGGGCAGGGATACTTGTTTTCTGGGGGAGCTTAGACATATTTTGGATACTTGTACATGTACTATGTAAGTTTAAAAAAAAATTAAATTATCCTCTGACCCCCCCCCCCCAATCCTCCGATCCACGCATGTATTTATCTAAAAACTCGGAATCCAATTATCATACAAAATATAGCAACTTATTCAATAAAAAGGGGAAAATAATTTTATATATTTCAAAATCAATGTATTAGTAACTAAATATCTTGTTGGTTTTTTATTTACAATGAATTTCATTTAATCAATATTGTCAAATAAATATTAGTATATATGTTACATTAAAGTTTAAAAATTAAAAGAATTTAAAACTATGAATTACAATTTATAGATACATGTAGTTTTAAATTATCTGAATTTTAAAACTTTAATGTAACATATATGTGGAGGAGGGACAACTTTTTTAACGATAAAAAAAATCCACCATATTGCTCAACATACTGATTTTTTTTTTCAAAAGAGAGAAGTTAACTGGTCTGGACTTTAAAATGTCTTTGAAGTTTTACTTCACAGGAAGATCAGCGAGTCAGTATCTGTGTATAGTATACATACTTTCAGTAGATCAAAAGGTGTGAATGTCCCAATATTCAACCTTGTAAATTGTCAGTCTGACACCTTGTTCAAGATATTACGTAATTTATTATTTAAATCAAGTCGGATATTAAACATGTTAAACATTTTTAAATCCTCTCTCTCTCTCTCTCATGTTGTAACTATTCTCCTCCAAAGGAAGGCATACATAAGCCCCCCCCCCACCCCCCGCGCAATATTTTTGCTGCATCACAATTTAATTTTAGCATCTCTTCAATTATAAGCCACACCTTAATTAATAGGCAAACATGTTTATTTTCTCTTTCCGTAATAAGTGAATTGTGTAAGGGTCGGATAAATGAGAACAATATTTTTATTATTCAGAAAATGAAAATACGCAATTTATTTTTGAATCATGTTGAATGTATATGACCTAATAAATTTCACGACGATGAATGAGCATGCAGCCCAAAACATGCATACAAAATTTTATTTTCTTTTTTAAAACAAACTTATGAGCTATTAAAGCTGTATTTACTGATTATACACTCAATTGGAACTTGTTGCACGAAAACGTCACTCCATGGAAAACGAACTCCATTAGCTGTCATCGTATAATGGCTGCCTTTACCAACAAGTGAATATTTTTACTGATCGTATGGTTTTCTTATACAATTATATTTGTTAAAATCAACGTCTTAAACAATGTCAAGTGCTTAACACAATGAACTGAGTTAAATCTTTAAAGCAGAATTAGTTTACTGAATTTTTTTAATTGTGCTTTACACACGTGCTCGGACGACATTTCCGTATAAAATCGCTTGGTATGGTCATTAAAACAAAAAGATATTCAAACTATGACGAATTCTGACTAATTATTTATATCTTGTGTAATATTTGCTTCCTGTGTATAGTGATTAGCAGCGTTCACGATCTCAGGTAGACTTCCAGCCCCGGAGGCTTTCACACCTCTAGAAATTAAGCCCCGCCCTCACCTGAGATTTACCACCCGGTAAAACAGTTCGGCCTTTAAAACGATCTTTCGTTTTTTCTTCTGTTTTTTTCTTTCATTTACTGAAACCAGTAAATTGTATCATAGCAAACATTTCAAATCTTCTATAAAATCTCTCTCTCTCTCTCTCTCTCTCTCTCTCTCTCTCTCCATGCTAACGTACGAATATTTTAGTATTTAAATAAAGTACTACCGGTAACATGTAGTAATGTTGACAGCGGCTAAATCTACATGTTGGCATTAAAAAAATTATAGTATGTATTTATCTTTAGTTTCGGGATAATGTCCATGGATTCAAATGATTTGAAGTTCGTTATTCAATGATTGTCTTAAAAATTCTTAATCATTGAAAGTCAACGTTAAAAAGTAATATTTTATATCGACAGTGTCCTGTCTCCTTCTTTGTGTATGTCTACAGAAAAAAATCTTTTGTCTGTCTGGGAACAACGAAAAACCCGGAACTAACAGAAAGGCTCAGACTATACACACGGCCGGGTGACTGTGTCAAGGTGTGAAAACTGACCACCTGTGTATATGTGTTGGGGCCTAGGAATAAATAGATGTAAACGTCGGGGAAATACACTGTTAAAACAAAAAAATCTGAATTTTCACTTTTGATTTAAAAAAATCATTATGGTTGCCGGGTGCATTAGGATCATAATTATTTAAAATCTGTCTTAAAAGATTATTATAATTTACTTACATGTAGGACTAGTTTCATGTAATGTTTGCACAAAAGTGGGATTTATTATATCTATTTAATAGTGATTACAAATCGAGGTCAAAATTTAAAAAAAAAATGCATTAATTTTTATAACCGATTGCTTAACATGAATCGTTTCGACATAACACAGTACTGCAAGGGGTATCAAGTGGATTCGGTAGGAAAAAGGGAAGGGTTGGTATTATCCATATAATTACATTTCATTTTTCGACTTAAAGTTTGCAGATATTTTTCTAAAACCACGGAGTTAGTTGGCAAAAATAAACGTAAGACATAAAGAAAAATAATCGATATGTAAAAGAAGCAGATTAATAGACAATCAATTTCTTATTATTCTAATCGATTTCTGATAAATGAATCTCTCTCTCTCTCTCTTTCTCTCTCTCATGAATTTTCTTGTGCTAAAACTTGAGGCCCCGAGTCAGAAAGGTATAAGCACGTTAAAATCCCCTTACGGCATCACAACCGCCACTTCCAACATAGATTTTATTGTGAACAGTTGTACGCTTGTAAATGACACCAATACAATATTGTCAGAAAGTGATATACCTGTAATCTCTCTCTCTCTCTCTCTCTCTCTCTCTCATTATACAAAAAAGTGTGTAGCGTAGGGCATTTTATATATCTTATTTCTTAAACATTTAAAAGTAAATCATATATTAAGAAAACTGTACAGCTACGCATATTACAATATGTTACAACCTTCCTTGATTTTGATCCTTCCTTTTATTTCTTGCTGAAATTAATGATACAGTTAATTACCGCTTAATACATGTATGTAACTGATTATGTTTAAAATTTATAATGTATTACGCAGTAGGTGTTATTTTGTAAAATTAAAACCCGACATTTGCAATGTATATTTAAATATTTTAATCAAAAGAAATTAATTAACAAATGATCTAGAAACTCGCACGCTATCTTCAAAATGTACCTGTGTAGTCAAGCGGCCACTTATGATATTTGGACATGTGTACAAAAAAAAACAAGCATGGATATATTTTGTGGATTCTGTGTTTAATTGGCTGTTTTTAGCGGCTAAAACACAGCTTATGAGACACAGAGAATTAACAACCCGATCATTTAAACGAGGGCGTATCATATATCATCAATAAGAAATGATTAGGTAACCTTGCTGGTGGGGGGGGGGGGGGGGGGGGGTATTTTCGAATGACTGGCAGAATGATCATAATGACATGTACTTTTTTAATAATCAGATTCAACATGTAAAATTCAATACTTTCACCTTATAGCTAGGGAAATTATCATTATTTTATGATCGTAACATTCAATAACAATAGACATTTATTAATAACGAAAACGTATTAAATAAATTTAACGACCTGTTGCATTCTTCTCTTAAGTTATCTGTATACATAATGATTATGCTATATACAGCATAATAAAAATAAATATCGAAAAAAAAATATACTGAAGATTTAAAAATCTGATTTTTTTTCTCAAATTAATAGTACAGTGCCGTACAGTGGGGTACAGTGATGGTCAGTGCCCGGTACAGTGGCGTACAGTGGGGTACAGTGCTGGTCAGTGCCCTGTACAGTGGCGTACAGTGGGGTACAGTGGAAGTCAGTAGGACTGTACAGTGGTGTACAGTGGAATACAGTGCTGTTCAGTAGAAATGTACAGAGGGGTACAGTGGGGTACAGTGGAAGTCAGTGAAATGTACAGTGAGGTACAGTCAATGTACAGTGGATGTCAGACAATGTCAGTCAATATTTGGGAATATCAGTGGATTTTGAATTCAGTAGTGTAAGGAGTAAAATTGAAGTTATCTACTACGCCCCCCCACCCCAACGGATTAGGATTTTGAAGATTTTGGGAAACTTTAAATCCTTTTTTTTTGCTTGTCAAGATTTTTTGGATGGGTCTGCCGCCCCCCCCCCCCCTTTCATATACGATGCTACGTGCCTGAATTGTTATAAAATCTTGAATTGAATCTTGCTTTTGCATAACAATAAATGCATATAACGAACAAAAATTAGTTTTTTACCTTTTGTAGCGTTTGATGTTTGTTTTGGTAATTCTAGAGAGGTAGAAATTTCTTCTGAGTTTTGAGAAACGTTGTTTGACTGTTTATTCGGAAAACGTATTCCCGTTTCATCGATTTGTGTTTGGTTGATAACAAGCTCTATATAAAAACATCAATTTATACAGTGTTTTTTTCTTCTTCATGTATTGGCAATTCTAAACGATAAGGAAATGGGTTTTTTTTACCAAAATTAGATCCGTAAAATTTAGTCGTTGTAATATTGTCGTTTTGGAGTGTAATCTTGCTGAAACGGTCCATATTTTTTAGGAGAAAGCTGGGGTCTTTTTCTGTCTAAAAGTAACACATTTTGTAAAATACAAATTTATATAAGTGAGCAAATAATATAGCATTGAATGATTTATTTTTGACGTCGTCGTGTCAATAACTGCCGTCAGGTGAGCAGACAAATTGAATAACGCGCGTTAGCGCGTTATGATAATTTGTTTGCTCACCTGACGGCAGTTATTGACACGACGACGTCAAAAATAAATCATTTAATGCTTATATTTACATTCCCTTACTGAAGAAATCAATTGTTTACTTAAATAAATCGATATAAAGTGCAGATCACGGAGGGAGTGAGTAAGTAACAGCAAGAACAGCTGTTTTGCAAAACCGGTTCAAACTGGTTTTCACATAGACTGTTGAGATGTGATCGACGAGCATGAAAATATAATCCATGATAAATAACTCTTGAAATGTTGTTTTTAACAATAAAGTCAACTTTTTTGTTGAATAATTATAAAACATGGTGTTTTGACAACATTCATGCAATGTTTTTTTAACAGATAACATAGGAATCACTGTTTGAGAACTACTTGTGTAAATTACTCGTAAATTCATACGCAGTGAATAGGTGTTGCATTTAGAGGCATTTAAACATCACGGAATTTAATGGAAAAACACAGTAGAATGTAAATATACCACAATGAAGCGTTATACTTTTATGATAGATGCATGCCATGTTAATTTTAACTTTTATTTCCTTACCTAAATTATTAAACTTTCCTTACATTATGTGTTAAAATTAAAGTTTCAGATAAATTTATCACTTGTCAATTTTTTAAAATCAGAGTTTTGGATTGTTTGTAAAATGAATATTGTACGCTTCAGAGATGTTTGGACTCTGTAACAAAAGAACAATTTAAAATACTTGACACAAAATACTTATTTACATTGAATATTATGTTTTTGTTCGTTTATTCGAACTACTGTTAGTATTCTTTGTAGCACCTCACTCTGAAAATCAGTGTTGTACAATGACCTGGAACAAGTGTTGACCATGCACATATGATCGAAATATTAAGCTGGTTAATATAATAAATCTTTCAGGTTTGACATTAAACGATGGATTGATTGTGCTTCAGGCCACAAGTATGCTCTTCTAAGTAATGAAAACTTATAATAAATACACAAATACAAGAACTTCATTAAAATTTTTATACCAAATGATTTGTTTTTAATTTATATTACAATATTGTATAATGTAAATTTACCTCTTTGCTTACAGTAGTCCAAGAGTTTGAGTTATTGGGCGATAAAATGTTATCAATAACAGCGTAAAATACCTGAAATTAATTAAAACATATAAATATCGTTACTGTTAAATTTATAAGGAAATTGACATTGTGAACGGTATTCTTTGTGTATATTGTAAGCTGTACATTGCGACATCCTAAAAGACACACTAAATATTCCAACACCGTGAAATATCTGTTCTTTTTTGTGTCTGTGCATTATTCAGGTATACGCTAATAAACATAACATGAACATTATACATCAACAAATTAAGACAATGGAAGTTTAGTGCAAATTGCGGTAAACATAAAATGATCTTTCACCTAAAATCAGAGAACTGAAATAAGAGAGCCATATGCAAATATTTGTGTCATAACTAGTTTGCTGTTGATAATTTTAGTTACATATTTTAGAAACACAAGACTTAGTGAAACAGTTTATAAGTAAACGCTTCTTATGACACATGTTAATCGGACTCTTTCGGCAAGATTTACATAGTGCTTTGAACATGTTCCATTGAATAAATCAAAAGGAGAAGGACGGAACAATGAATTGCCATTGAATATAAAATAAGCAAGTAGAATCACAAACAAATTTACTTTGAACGTGTTAGTTACAAATTTATTCTACTGTTCTAAGTTTTTGCTGCAGGCATAGAAAACAGGAGGTGCACGTACATTTTAAAATCATATCACTTTAACAAAGAAAATAATCAGTACTTTTGAGTGAAAAGGTTCAAGACAATTATTCAGGGTTGACAACGAAGGAAACGTTTTTTGCCGACTTTTCACAAATTTCTAGTCCAACACTTTTTAATAATAGGTGAATGGATGAGAGGTTATAACGTAGATTATTCCAATACATGACCTCTTTTTCGATAGGTAATCCTGTAGTGTTGGTTACTGTTACAATCTTCTCTAAAACGCTCAGAGACGAACTCAGATCACCAGCACCGATTCCATTTGTTGACGATGTGAGATTTTTCATCAGTTGTAGAGTATTGTTTACTGTCTCCAGGATTCTAATTTGATCCTGTGTTTCATTTCCGATGATACTTTCCAACTTAAAAAAACGAAACTTATATTGAAAGAGTTTTACTACAATAAAAAATGATTGATACACTCATGATGTAATAAATCATTGTTTACGCATTATGTAAGGTAACTTACAAGTGACGATGCATTCACTAAAGCTTCGTTGGTGCAGTTGATAAAGTTAGGAGGTTCCCATTCTCCATGTTCATCACAAAATCTTGTTGCCACTCCTAGATTAGATTTGTTTGTTAGTGAATAGTAAAACATAACAAATAATACTATCAGAAGTAACATTCGCATATACCACTTTTTTAAGATGGACATGATATCTTTTCTATTTTATCATTTTTTCGATAAAATTCAGGAGAGCAAATGAGAACGTAAATGGTTCCTTTTAATTGATATAATTTAAATTTCAACCAGATTCTGGTAATATTTAGAGAGAAATGTTGACATTTAAAAGAAAAAATAAGGACATTTACTCTAGGATGTGGTTAAACAACAATTTTAAAGCTGTAATAGAATGTTATATGACGAGTGCGACATCGGAATGAATTTAGTTATAAGATTATTTAGTGTAAGGAGAAATAAATATTATCTTTTGTATTTTTATATTTTAATTTGCGCATGTGCGCGGGAAACCTTAACAGCAAAAAGAGAGAGAGAGAGGGGGAGAAAGAGAGGACACCAATTTTTTTTGAACGATCGTATCGAAATACACTTTAAATGTATATTTATACATAACTGTACATAGTTCTTAACATTGTATATAAATGTTGTGATTTCGACTACTATCTTTTAGTTACTAAAGCTTATCAATTGATGTAGGGACCTAATGCCTCTTGGATCGTCCGTGCGATATCTAAAGCAATTTGATAATTTACTAAACGTTTGGTATTGTATTTAAGTCGGTGCTAATTTTCGTTTTTTTAAAAGTTCAAATCATTAACCAATTCTTTAACGGGGTAAATTGAATTTACGTAAGTTTATTTAACTGAATACTCTTTGTAATACGAAAATGTTAATTTTTTATGTATCTAGAATAATAAAGAACATAAATTTATGAAGCAGAAATCTTATAATAAAGTCTTAAGTATGCATCTTTTAAAACGTATCTTCTAGTCAAAGAGATAGAGAGAGAGAGAGAGAGAGAGAGAGAGAGAGAGAGAGAGAGAGAGAGAGAGAGAGAGAGAGAGAGAGAGAGAGTACGTCGATAAACAAACGGTTTTACAAAAGTTATATATGTAGCAATTCACGTGTAGATAAACAGTTATTGTTTTTGCGATCACAGAAATCACAAGTGTATGCAACTTTTTATAACAGTTTGCCTACCCTTTTGATATCTAGGACACGGCTCTTTTAAAGTTTTACCCGCCATTGTGGTATTCCATAATATTCCATCTATTTGTTCATCTTTGCAACTCATCAGTTCCTTAGGATCTTCAAACACATACATCTATTAACTTTTAGCTCATTTTGTTACGGACTTTCAAAAGTCTAAGAATACAATGAAGTCCTTCTTTAGCAATATCTTAGGTTGAAGTATCTTTAATGTTACGAAACCTCGATGTTGAGGTACAAATATTTAACGAAACAGTAATGCTCAATCTTTCAATAATGTTGAAGCAACTTTAAATATTAATAATAAAACGATAACAAATATCGTTATTATTTCTTTCCAAACTTTATATTTAAATGAGAAGTAAATACCCAATTCATATTGATGTTCTGTATATCTCGAATAACAGCCCTGACAGGTGCCCGTCTTGACGTGACTTTTGCGACAATCGGGGTCAGAACAAGAAATGTAGCAATCTTCACCGTTGTATCCAGGTACAGGACACCCTACGAAAAAAACATTTTTTAAATATTTTGGTTATATAAGTTAAGTTTGTTTTTAATTACTTAATAGTTTAAGATAAAGTAATATTGATCTTTTTTTCTGAATATTGACATAGTAAACGATTATTAATTTAATTTAATGAAGAACTATTTTTTATAATTGATAATTTAAGACGTAATTTGTTTTTAATGACGAAATAAGTAGTCAGAATATTATTTTAAACACTTCAAACAGTAACAAAATAATTAGTTGATAAGGGGTATTTATGTTGTGTCAAATAATTGACTGGTATGCACTTTGTTTAAAACTCTGATTATATAGAATGTTGTTGCTGATTTCACTATCGACAATTATATTGCGTTCACATTATAAACAGTATAACCTGCCAATTGCTAAATCAAATTTGAATAGTAATTATTCATCTTGTTCAACCAATTTCTTTGGCGGTTGAGGCATGTGTCGACGCCCACTGATAAAGTCAACATTCCGAACAAAATGGCAGCCCAATTGCAATAACTGCGTCAATGAGCTTTGCATGAGGGTTCATATGATTAGATACAAGACATGTAAATATGCATCATTTAAACCTATGCATAAAGATATCCATTGAATTTACTTATTCACGAAACCCTAATTTACATTTTCCAGGCTCATAATTTTAATTTGTAAAACGTTACAATTTTAAATGAAATATTTTTTTTCTTTTCTGTAAATCATCCTGCTATACGAATGAAATACGTACCATACACTTCAACTTCGCAAAGAGAGTTGAATACATAACGACCATAGTAGGTAGGGTAGGTAACGTTGGACAGTCTCTCGTTGTAATATATCACGTATTGTCCATGCAGGGGACATTGTGTATCAAAAACGTCTGGAAAAGTGTCCACGGTAAAGTTGTCGTCTGTATAACACAAAACCCCATCTGATTTGCTGGTTGTGTTTGAGATGTATATAGAAAATTCCAAGACCTGCATTTTCCACCCATATCCCCAGGTTGAATCTATATCGAAAATTTAAGCGTTAAAAATTGTAAAAAAAACCGACTGTTATGTTTTCTCTTTTTAAAATGCTTTCTTGCAGATAACTCTGAACATGCCATTGCTATACTCATGTATTTTTAAATGAGTATTTAGAATGTCTTAGTTCTTGTAATCTAGTAATTATCATTGGTCTGAAATGTACACTAGAACAAAATCCACAGCACAAAAACTAAATTTTCTTAAAAACTTTTTGTTAAATAAGTAAATAGGGGACACATGTTTTGTGTAATGAATTATTACATTCATAGATAAAATCATTGATTGTATATCAACTGGAATTCTATTCAGCTTTTTTTTTTATGCATTTCAGAAAATGTGTTCCTGTTTATTTTTATTCTTAAAAAAAGGGGAAATATCACAAAGTTCATGTCAGCGAGCATTCTTCAATCCAAACTTATCTAAATTCACCTCATTTTTTTGCTGTTCACAATAAGATGTAAGACACTACAATAATCGAAACGAAAAAAACAGAACTATATTGACATATGTACAAAAGGAGTCAACCAATGTCCGAGGTTATGTATGATGTTTGTACACAGTTAAATTATATTTCAGTTACATTTATCGATGGTAAAAAAAAGTTATTTCAAAATTATGAAACTGTCAGAATTGATTTTCATTTTCTAAGAAAACCATACATAAAAGTTTGATGTACAATGCATGAAGTATTTGAGTCTCGTAGTAATATAACAAAATATAAAATGCATACCCTGCAAGTTTTATTTTAATGAATTTCAATTTAGTTTTTTTTTTTTAAACATGGATGAAATTATATGATTACTGTTTTCTAGCTATATTTTCATAAGTGTTCATTTATATACGTAACTGTTTTAACAAACACGTTTATTTTGGGAAAGGTTATACCCAGCGCTAAATTGAAACAAAAACATTTTGGAAAATGTTCCTTATGACACTTTTATTAAAAACTCAATTACTCGCACGATATTTTTCATGATTATTTTATTATATTAGAATAACGTTGAAAATGTACAAAGACTTCGCCTAGCGTAAGGCCCTTGTTAAACAACGATACAAAAAAAAAAGACCGGTATCATGTCATTTAAGTTTTTAAAAGTGTTTAAAAGTGTTTTTGCAACAATATATACAGAAACATACCATTGGGGAAATATACCCGGATATCATGGATGCTGTAAATACTGGTAAGATTAACCCACCAGATGGCGTTTTGTCCTAAATTGGTACGTGAGCATTGCCCACCAAAGCTGTCTAAATCCGACTTCTGCCCATCCACAGCATTGCTTGAATTTGTGTTGTAATTGAAGCTTTCTGGATAATGATATGTTGGTCTACTAAGCGCTAAATTAACTAAAGAAAAACAAAAATAAATTATTACATTATTTCGTGTAAGTCTTGAAATATTCAGATTTTTTATAGTGATACATACATACAACATCCCTTGTTATACTTATTAACATGATGCCCCAGATATTGAAAATGGTATGAAAATAACACATTTTTGTTACCTTAATCTATAAACTTTTCACTTTTGCACTTTATCCCCCCCCCCAATGGTTACTTATCGGTGATCATCGATTAATACGTATTTACAACATATATGCCATATTTTAAATCCAATTAAAAAAAATACATAGTAAAGTAGTCTTTCAGTTAAACCCAAATTGTCAATCGAAGACTGGTCTACATATACTGAATGATCACAATCACCCTTAACGGGATACCTATGCATTTGAGACTAAAACAAGAACAAATTCGTTGCTTTGCAACGAGTAGGTATTCCGTTCAAACTTGTTACTTTGAAACGAGTAGGTATTCCGTTCAAACTCGTTGCTTTGCGAAAAAGAACGATTGAACCATGAGAAATTCTTAAATGTAAGGTACTACTTATGCATGATTTCGATAGACAGAAAGGCATGAGATTTGACTTAGTCATTTTTGAATTAGATTGCTCATAATGATTAGAAGAGTTTTTACTCAAACGTTGATCTATGTTATGGGATAGAGCAAAATAAAAAAAAACACTTAATAGAATTAAAAGGATTCGAATGACTATATGACAGACCACAAAAAACATGCTATGTTTCAACACTTAAATCAATAAAGTACGTTTTGCAGCCCCCTCCAATGACCATCTAAACTAACTGGCGCATCTTACTGTTTGGAAACCACATATACAATCTTACAATAGAGGGTTTGCCCGTTGTTAAGGCATGTGTTTCTTTATTAATGATGGTAGGATATTTTAAAAGTGGCAGTTAGAGAGAGAGAGAGAGAGAGAGAGAGAGAGAGAGAGAGAGGTGGGGAGGGAGAGGTTATATCTTCCCAGATACTAGTGATACTGTCACGAGACAAGTAGACGATTTATAGTTAAGTGTTACAGCATAAAGCATAAACCAATCATCTCATTAAAATGTTAGACACTCTTAATACCTAAAATACACTCTTACTCTTGAAAGTAAAATTATCTACCGTTATTGAAAATCTTACGAAAAAGACGAACAGCAAAACAATTGTTATGTAATTGATAATAATCTTTTTTAATTATTGACTTAAAATACTAGATTAGATTATTAGATCGATTTGCTTAGCAATTAACCTATTATAACAGTTAAACTGAAATAAATTAACGTAAAACTTCAACTATATCAAAAGTAAGGCTTGGGGCAATTTATATCGTAAAGTAAAGCATAAAGTAAAACATAACATTGTAATTACTTCATATTGAAAATACAGTTCTTATTTCGTTTAATGGAGTTTTGAGATGGTTCAGGGTTTGTTATTGTCATATTTTCATTAATTTGGGCATTCATGGGGGAAGGAAAGTAAAAAAAAAACATATTTTATTTATAATTATAAAATGGTTAGAATTATCAAATGTAGTCATGCTGATTTGAAAATAAATTAAATAATAAAGCTTTTAATGCACAAATGAAGTTAAAGAAATGGTATTTACTGGTGACTGACATAATGTAGAACTCTTTTGAAATTCAAATCCAAAAAATATATTATTTTGACGTCACACCATCTACTCTGGTTTGGTTTCACATATGCAGTGAATACAGTGCTCTGAATAAAACACTGGTTCAGACCTTTCTTTACGCAAGTATCCGACAGAACAAAATTGATAATGTTTAGGTTCACACGCCGATCTAAAGAATAAATGCATGTATGCAAAAATATAAGCATTTTTATTAGATAAATAACAGCTATTAATCTGCTACCATTCAATGTTGAAAAGTAAATTCTATTCCAGGTCAAGTTCTTTGCTAACTCAATAAGTATGTTATATGTAATCGGGATGCTTAAGATACATTCTTTAAAGTCGGAATCACCATGCTGAAATAACGACGCCAGATATTTTCTAAAATACTTGGTATCTGTTGAAAATTTCCACATCTACGCGGAGATATTTCTGACAATAACCTTTTTAAGATTTCAACGAACTTTTTTCGTTTGAGGTTGGTTTGTTATGCAGTAGAAAGTCAAAGGTTTAAGTAAGGGTATCAAATCGATATTGTTTCATATAGAGCGAATACCAAAATTCGATCATACTGATGCTATGTTGATAAAACAAACCGGAATAGATGGTATGACGTCATAGATTAAAGTTCAAATGGCAGATCTCATAGTGGCAAGACATTTAAATGAAACGAATTTCTTGTTTTAATAATTGTCCCGCGGAAATAATGAGAAAAAAAGAAAGAAATAAAATACTATTTACAATTATAGTACATGCTATTTAATTGATTAATTGTACATGTTTTTAGTCTCCTGTTTCATTAAATCACCTTTACCACATGAATATTTTAGTTAACGTAACATTTCATTTTATTAATTTCTGTCT
This sequence comes from Magallana gigas, assembly GCF_963853765.1. Taxonomy (NCBI): domain Eukaryota; kingdom Metazoa; phylum Mollusca; class Bivalvia; order Ostreida; family Ostreidae; genus Magallana; species Magallana gigas. Next base: position 50,778,486 of record NC_088853.1, on the reverse strand, counting down.
TTAATGTTTTAAATGTACGATATAAAAGATTTTTTTGGTCATCAAGAGAGTTTTGTTAGTTACTCTAAATATTTTCTCGATACATTGATGTAAAACAACAAGGTTCGAGGTTTGTCGAGTTAATAAAAGAAAATAAAGTTAAAGTGGGTTAAAAAATGGCCATTTCCACAATAAAAAAATATGCCCATTTTAAAGATTAATTTTGTCGCAATTTTTTAATGTTCTTAAATACAGTCATCATTTCTTATCATCCAGTACCTTGTCAAATGCATATCCTGTATATGTCTAAATAGTATTCATATGTACTTTTTCGACGGCTTTCAACTGCATATAACTGGAATATAGACCAGCACAACAAAACACATTAAAAAAGAAAACTGATACTCACCGTAAGCAAAGGTTGATGAAAGACAAAAGTTAAGACAAAGAATAGTCTTAAACATATTCTGACGATCGCCAAAAACAATAAACATCATTTTTAAAACTGAAAATATAAAAATGATATACTACTAATAGTGACTACTCATATATGATATGGGAATTACATTGAATTTCTTCGTAAATATCCTAGAAAATATAATTATTTTCTTAATTATATCTATCTTTCACTTAAAAAAGATAATAAAAAAAATATTTTTAATGTATTCCTATGTTTTACATGTGTACTTTGCAGTCTTGATGGGTTAACGATTTGGCTATAAGTGATACCTACAGAGTAATAATTAAGATCACAATAAAATATTTGACACCTATTCATAATTTCGAGCATTTATATATTTCGTCATTGAAAAAAAACACTTAGGGTTACACTACTGAAAGAACCAGATTGCCTAAGGTTTTCAATACCAGCAAACATTAGTTAAAAAATAAAGCAAAAGTGGAACAGTAGATCTATATATCATAGTTTGCGCAATTTACTAAACTAAATGAAATTAAAGATTCATTAAAACTCTGCTTCCATCAAATCCTAATTTTTGACATTTACCATTTATTGTCTTAAGATTAGCCTTAGATATATATTAATATTTATTAAACAACTGTCCTTTTTGCAAAATATTTATGCATATCAAATCTTTATTCAGTTCATTTTTGCACTTTAATGAACATTATATCCTGATTTACTTTTTTTGTCTTTAAATTCCTGATGCATTTCTATATTTGTACAAAGTATGTTAACAAGTGTTTGCCATTCTAAAGAACAATTCAGAACTGTAGATTTAAGAGCTCTCATAAAAAGTAATTAGCTACGAGAATCACAATTGCAAAAAAGAAGACAACTACTCTCCAACAAACGAGTGCACAACTCAAGCCAGAAAATACAATTTAAGTACTTCCTTCGTGAATTTCTCTTACATGCAGTATACTGACACTGCATAAACACTATAAATACGAAATTTCTTTCCGTATAGTTACGTAAGATTTTTTTTCATTTACAAAGCTATCTTTTTTCCATTTCATAAATACTAAGCTTTATTTTACTGATAATTCAAATACATGTAAAGTATTGTCGATCCAACGACTTTGTCAGCAAATACAATCTTCCAATTGGTCGCATGCTGACCGACGTTTTTCATACTAATTGTTAGACCATAATTATTTCCCTCACTGTCTACGGCCTTTTCCGTTTCTTCCCCGATTACGACAAAGAGCACATGGCAGGTGTGACCGGTCAGCATCTCTAATGCTCAGTCCTCCATAGCACCTGATCTAACCTCTATCTTTTGGAGGTCCGTGTTGCTCTGCTTTAAATTTGTTTTTCGTTTTTTTTGAGATGGTTGACAGTTTGCTATTGTCATTTTTTCATACATGATATTGTGAACTTTATCGGATTTGTAGCACTGACGTGTAAATTAGAACATAATGAATGTTGTAAAAAAAATGAAGAAATGAAGGTCTATTACTTCCATTCATGACAAAACTCAGACTTAAACCATTCTATCATTAACACATGTTTGTTCTTGCTCAAATAACAGCGATATAGTTTATTAATAAGGTTCAGATAAAATAGTACATCAGTAAAATTGAGCAAAGAAAAGAACAGTGTATATGTTAATTCGCTAAATTCTTAATGCTATCATTTAATTATCAAAACTTGATTTAAACTCTATAGTTTAAAGTATAGTTAGATCAAAAGACGTGTATTGATTTGATCGCCAAATAATCATAACAATAGAACAAACCTGACTTTGTAAAAAATCTGATATTATTGTTGCAAACTTAATTCATAAGTACAAAAATGTAATAAAAAATACTATTAAAGAATAAACCTGGACAGTACCAAAAGCAAACCGTACAGACAGAGTAACGCATGAAAATCGCATCAGTAGTACTTACATAACACTGTTCTTTTAAACTTCTATCATCACGCTACTCCGTGCCACTGCCGTTATACGAATCTAGCAGGGATGTTATAAAGCAGTTTATGGTGTAATATAAACTTTTAGTGAGAGTTTACAATACCATTAGGGCTGTATAAGCCATCAACTCACAACAAGAAAAAAACATATGAGAAACGTGTACATATAATGTTGTAAAAATATGGTGTTCGACTATTAAATACTGATTGGTGCATTTATGAGCGCTTTCATATTTCCCAAGTAATACCATATAAAACAATCAATTGTATAATGCAGTTTATTTCTTACGACTTTTTAGTCAGTTGTTTCATAAACATTGGCAATTAAGTAATGAACCGACCCAATTAATGTTCAAAAATACAATGTCACCTTTTAAGACAAGACGGCTAAATATTTAGTAAAAATTGCTTATTCCAGCAAAACATAATTTTTCTTTTTATTGATTTTCCCCAAGTTCATTTATTTCTGTGATCGTTGGTATTGTGTGACCGCTGTATTTTTCTCAAGATTATTTTACTCAATTCATTTTGTTTTTCAATACGTTTTTGATCTGTTTGAATTTGATTTTTGAGTATTTTTTCAAAAATTTTCGATCTAATTAAGCCTCATGATAAATGATTTCTTAATTAAGTTTATTGAACGACCGTATTTTTGACCCTGTCAATATGGTCTTTATTAAAAGATATTGGAATGTCTTAAAAATCGCAGCAAATTTTAAAATCTTCAAGAAGTTAAAAATATAAAAAATTATCAAATTATAAAATATAAATGAGCGTTTGAATAAGCCCTTGCAATATTATAAGACATCCCATTGATATTCTCAGGTAAGGAATATTTCTGATTGTGCAATGTTGCTGAAAAACAACATTTCGCAACAAAACATAAACATCTCCTCAAGATTAAATGCGTTTCTCATGGACTTTTAAAACTACAAAACTGTTAATTAGACGTTTAATGTATTCAAATGTATTCATTGTAAATAAACATTTTTCAAAAGTCTTGCCCCAGATTATCACCAAGATAATACATGGCGTATTTAGATTCCATATCGAGATTCTGGTATGACTCTAACAATTGCACCTAAGAAAGATTTATCATTGTACATTATTAGCTCACTATAAATTTCATTTCTGTGTGTCACGTGGGCAATCTAACGTGAAATCTAGTTATATAGGATAATAAGGAAGAAATAAAACAATCATGTTCAGAAAAATACCATCTACATTACTAATTTCCTAAATTAAGAAAAAAATATTTTTCTTCTAACTATATAAAATCTGGGTTTTTTTTAAATTTCTCTTTTAAGTCTTCAAGAAATCTTTGGTGTTAGCTATTTTAATAATAACTTGAATAAGAGCCTCGCATTTTTTGGAAGTTTCACATATTCAATGAAGTGGCAATTTACAACAAAACACTTAATTTGACAATTCATGTTATCCAGCCATCATCATCTTAAAACTTCCTTTATGTGTTTGACTAATATGTGGTAGTACATGTATAAATGTTGAGAAAAAAGAGACTTACTCTTAAATAATTTAGATAGAGAGAAACTGTATTTACAAAGTAGCTAAAGATTTTCAACAGCGGTATATGTTTTTAACTTTAAAATGAAAGAGTATTTTTATGTTATGAATTATATGAAACTTTTTAATGAGGTAATTAATTGGTTACTTTATATTATAATAATTGAACACATTAATTGTTACCTATCTTATAATATATTGACACAATCCACCCACTTCGTTATACTTGGTTTTAGTCTTCTTGGGATTTTGTTCTAAAATTTGGGCGTCATACTTCATGAATATGATATGATATGAATTGGGTCGGTTCGTGATAAAATCTTCTGAGAGGCCCTCAAGACTTCATAGGATTTGATCACGTGACCAACCAAGTTTATGGTGATGTTAACTTCCTATTTGTTTAGGAAATTAAACAGCAGTTTAAAAAGTTTACTGGAATATGAAATTGGAGGGTCTCATGATCATAATCCTGTGAAGCACGAAGAGTTTCTCAGAAGACTTGATTACGTACCAACCAAGTTCATATCCCGGTGAACTTTGTAACATTCATTTGTCGTTTATAGCTTATATTTACATGTGAAAAACGCAAACTGTTTAGAATTGTTAAAATAACCGAGAATTTATGTTTACAACAAACCAGCCAACAAGCGATAAGCGCGTGCTATGATTATTGTGACGTCATGAAAAAGTTCACACAGAATTGAATGTTTTCGCTATTCTAGAGGTTCATAGAAGGAAACATTTGCAAATGTGAATATTTTTTAATTGAATTTGGTTTGAAACGTCTGACGAAAAATGGGTAAAATGGGGAAATTTTGGTCAGAACAAAACCAGCCAGTACATTTTCACGAATTTAAGGGACTTTTTGATTAAACAAGATGCTTTTCAAATTAATTAAAGAAAAAAACCCTGATTGTTTTCACCCGGGTTGCCCATTTTAAATCCCCTTGAAAACTTTTTTAATGTACTCTTGACATTTAAAAAAACTACCAAGATAAATATTATAGCAGTGAATACATGGTCATTATTGTTTTAAACACAGTTGTAAATATGTAAATTTTTGAGATTGAATGGGGGAAAAAATGCCAAATTAGGTAACGTTTTAAATGTTCGAAAAGTCAATACATGTTTCATGAACTCAATACAGACTATACAGGATTTTCTCTCATTTTATTCTTCAATGAAAGAAAACTAAAAAGGCGAAAAACATTCTTTTGCTTTTTGTCATGAATCTTTTAGGAAAGAGCGCTCTTAGTTTTCAGAAGTTTTGACTTATACCTTTAGTTATAACCATCCCAAAATAACATATGTTCAAATCAAACAACTACTCTATGAATACCTAATTGAGTTCAACTGCACCAGAGTAAGCCCATTAATTAATGTTCTACTTAAAGATGTATACGGCTTTTAAATTTAAGGTTTATTTACTTAGGTATAAATACAACCTTTATTTCTTCTAGTATCTAATCATCTCGTTCTGTTAAAACTCGGCCATTGTTATGTCTTATCGCTGACAATTGTTTTGCCATTTGCATGCATTCAATATACTGGAATTTTAAGATTTTAATAATGAGGATACATCAGTTTAGCAACGCACTATGGTTGTGTTCTTTTTTTTAAATTATGTTTTTGGACATGGTATTATGTAGGCGAATAATAATAGAGGACGCTGGTGTTTTCTGCTTTTTTTTTTTGAAGAAAACGTGCACTATGTAATCCGTGTCTCGTGTGCCTGAGAAGGTAAGATTGTGAACTTTATGTCCATCAGTTGAATTAACTAATTGTATCTGTTGGTCCCTTTTCTACACTATTGCAATGTTATTGCCTGTTGTTAGAACGGTTACCGCCATTTAACATAAGTGTAAACACTTGTGCCTGCCAAGCACCATCAATAAAGTCAAAAGAGTAGATCATTTTGACCTATGAATAATCAAGACAAACCAATTGAATTAAAAAGATAAATTAAACATATAAAAATACCATATCATTTTCATTTCATCTGCACTAGGTTCCCGTCAGCTTTTACATTAATGAGAAACTACTAATCTTGTTTTGTTACCATGATTCCTTTCTCAATTTTTTGCACCAGTTTTTCAAAACCTATTGAATTTGTAAAATGCTTCTTTTGCCATCGTAATGTTTAATCAACAGTGTAATTATTTCCTGATGAACCATATAAATAAGGTTGTCTGTAAAAATATATCGACAATCTGGAGTGTTAATAATTACAGTTTTGAACACATCAAAACGTGCATGAATGATTTCTAAAAATTGTTTTTTTCATTTTTGAAACTCAGAATGACAATACTGTCACCTTTAACATCATCGACATTTTCACCTTATTATCAATATATGTATACGTTCTTTTTTTTCAAATAAATGCAATAATGAAACATTTGTCATTGTCTTAAAGTCTTCAATTTGATCGAAAACAATCCTATAAAAGTACAACGAGTTCCATTAGTTTACAGCCTTTTAAAAGATGAATGATAACCACTTAACAGACGTAAGGTTTGTTACTGGCTAAATATGATGATAAATCAATTGACCTTTCGGAGTTCTCATTTAAATAAAGACCTGTGCGTCCATCAATGGTTTACCACGGGTATTTAACTGAACCTTTTCAGAAATTATAGTGGAACCATGCGACAATTATAGAAAGACAACTTATGTGTCTTTTTTTGTTTCTATCAAAGCACTTAAATGCCTTGTGTTATTTTTAATGATCGAGTGACAGGGTTTGATTTAAAAAAAAAAACAATACAAAGGTCAATACTAAATAAAACTATTTTTTGCCATATTTTTATTCATCATTTAGATAAATATTTGATACACTGCAATAAGAATGTGCACTTTGACATCATTTAAGAGCAATGTTTTAGGACAAATGCGTTGCAATATGAAAGAAAAATTAAACTATGTGATATGAATTTTACGTTTAAACAGAATTTACACCATACTATGCGAGAAACTTTAAGTTGTTCAGGTCGATTTTTTTAAAAACGTGATATGCCTTGATAAGATATAGATTAAATTATATTATAAACAAAAGCGACTTTTAAAAGATTAAAAAAGATAAGTACGTATTTTGGTAACGGTTTAGCAATCTCCATAAGTCGTTTTATTTTATACTTTATTCTTACTCTGTATCTTTTTAGGGTCTTTTACTAGTCTATATGTTCTTAAATGAATTGGGTCTTTTGAGTTTTATTAACCCATATGTTGATCTTAATTTAAACTAATTAAATGTGTATATATTTATGAACATTTAGTAGAAAAGACACATGCTTAAATTTATTATTTTTCTTTTTCTTTTTGTTGCCATAATAGAAAGCAAAACATCATATTATAAGTCATTATGCCACTTTAATCTACTATTTCATTTGAAGGTTATTTGATTCCATATAGGGGCCTATACACATTTCACCACAGCATGGCTACTCCAAGTCCTTATGCAACACGACAGTGTTCGAACTGCCAGGGGGACACGAAATTCATCTGTACTTCATGCAGATGTTATTTATGTTCCAGCTGTAAAGAGGAGCATGTGATTGAACTAAATACAATGGACCATGATGTGATGATATTCCGCAGGAAAATGACCTCCTCTCCAATTCAAGAAAACTGTGCTATACATACTGATAATGTTTATGATAAGTATTGTGAAACTTGTGAATTGCCCATGTGTTCCTCTTGCTTTGAACATACCGGACACAAGAAATTAGATATTAAATCTTTACATGATTCACACCATCAGCGACTCAGAAAAGCTATTCACGTCGTGAGGGGCAAGATTCACTTATACGAAAGTGTTTTGATGACCGGCATCAAAGCTGATGTGAAAACCTGCCAAAAAGAAATATGCAAAGGTAATGCAAGTCTTATTTTGAATGCCACACGGCTTAAGGATATCGTTGATAAAGTTGTATGTGACGTTGAACTCATACACAAGTGTTTTGTACACAATCTGAAAAGACACAGACATATTTCTAGTTTGGTGTGTTCCGAACATTTATTTGAACAGTCAGCAAAAGATCCTGTAAAATTTCTCTTATCAAAATCTGCCTTTGGAACATTAAAAGAACGGTACGGATGTGCAAAACATGCCAAGCTAAGTGTAACCGAAAGACTGAACGCAAAGGGCGTGACGATGTTATTGAGCGATATAAATGTCACAGAGGGACGAAAACGACCTACAGAAATTGAACTCAAGTTGATGCCTGCACCTGTGTTTCAAAAGTCTTTCATGGCAACAGATGTTGACTCCTGTTCCCATATGGCTTTTGTGACATCAGATAGGATATGGATTGGATGTGAAAACAATTTTTATTTGAAAGACACAAACGGCGACACACTTTTCCATCAAGAGGGACCACTTAATGAATTTTCGTTTTATAACCTTGCTGCATATTTTACAGTAACCAATGAAAAGGATTTGGTTTTTATAAATAACGATCATAACATCGTTAAACTGTCACACGATATGGAAAAAATAACGACATTAATTAACACACCATACAATAACAAGGGACCATGCTGTGTGTATTTCGCCCCCTTTGCTGGAGATCTACTTGTAGGGTTCATAGGATATGATGATTTGGATAACAAAACCTGGATAAACCGTTACGATGAATTAAGCCGTTTGAAGCAAACAATTCAGTATAACGAATCAGGATACCCTCTTTTTACCCATCCTTCCCATATAGCAGAGAACAACAATGGTGATGTTGCTATTTCGGATAGAAGTACAGTTGTAGTTACAGACATTGGAGGTCGACATCGCTTCTCTTACAATGGAGGGCCATTCAATTATGGGGTGTTTCAAGGAATTTGTACTGATTCACTTTCGCATATACTAGTGTGTGATAGTTACAGTAGCTCAGTACATATGATTGATAAAGACGGCCATTTTCTAAAATATCTTCTAATGCGACCACCAGGTATACTGTCACCGAGCAGCCTAACCATCGATGTAAACACACATCTTCTCTGGGTTGGATCATCAAGTTTAAACACAGTGCTTGGTTATAGGTACATAACCCAATATGATAACACCTACGGTATGGCACATACCATTCTTATATGTTACTATTGTTGATCTCTGATTAATTTCCTAATTACAATTCAATTCGTTATTCAATTTTGCACAAACGTATGCCATAGGTTATTAGAATAAGTATGTTATATATGAAACCATAAACGACTAAGTAAACTAAAGGCACATTATATTGCATTTATTCAAACAAAATTAACATATAAGTTTGTAACTTATTATGTTTATTTTTTAGCTGAACCCTCACTGAGTGCCGTTGTAAGAACATCTGCTGTACACTCAACAGTACAAACGGGGGAAGAACATTGCTTTGTAAATGAACTACTCTATTTAGAGACACCAGGTCCATTGCTTCTGAATGCAATTAGAGTGGAGGGCATCTGGTGTTGTTCCCATTTGTCACTTGTTTCGGCTGATGAAATGTGGGTCAGTGATCATGAAAATCTCGTATTGATAAACACTAAAGGTGAAGCAATATACCATATCAAAGATTTATTCAGTGAACGAGAATCCGGAATACACACAGTTACCAGTGATGGTGAATTGATTTATATAAATAAAGAACATAACATAATGAGACTGTCAACAGTTATGAAGACAAAAACCAAATTCATAACGTTATCTAACACTGCATTGATACCTTTGAGTGTGTATTGTTCCCCTTTCACTGGAAACCTACTTGTCGGAGTTACAAAAGACAACCCAATGACAGGAATTATTTTGCATTACAACCGGGATGGAGATAAGACGAAAAACATACAGCACAACAACAGTAGAAAACCGCTTTATCGTAAACCTGCATATATAACAGAAAACGGTAATGGGGATATCGTGGTGTCTGACTCGGGCCTTAATATTGTAGTGGTTACTGACAGGGAAGGAAATTATCGTTTTTCATATACAAGTCATCGCTCATGTTCTTACACATGGTTTCATGGAGTATGTTGTGACGGTCAATCGAACATCCTTATATGCGCTCCATACTCGAACTCTGTGCATGTCATAGATAAAAATGGACACTTTTTATCACATTTTCAACTTTCAGGGATGGGAAGGGCATACTGTCTGAGTTATGATGTCCTCAATAACCGTCTCTACGCTGGTATTGACCATAATCAACAAACACTGGGTGTTTACAAGTATATATTCAGACAGGATTCGTTGTTAAGTAAGTGTTCATGCTTAATGCTTAAAAAATAAAATTATCTTACATGTCGTGATGAGGTTAAAAATCATAATTGAAAAATCCATTACAATTTTATATTCCACATGGTTAATGCTTTATCAATGCTTAATTCGAAAGTCAACATTTAAAGCAAACTATTTCTATGATTTGATATCTGTAAGACTTAGTAAATTTTTAACTATTTATGTCGCATTCATAATTAAGAAAGACATTTTGTTCTTTCATCACACTTCATACGTTAAAAACTGTTTGCCATGCATGCAAATACAATGTAAATAAAGGCTTTCTAACAATTCTAAGTAATGTTTTGTCAACATTATTAATGTTCTTTCCAACCATTCTCTACCTCTGTTTTTTTTCTTTGAATTACGTTTGCTACACACATGCGCAAAACACATGTTCGTCAATCCAAATGATGTTGCACATGCTTCCTTTAAAAATTATTCATCTAAAGATGCATATTTTGTTTTTTAATTTTATCAAACGAAGTTGTGAATTTGGTGAGAAATTCATAGAATAATTTTTTTACCAAGACGAATTAGCTTACTCTCGTAAAAAATTTTGGTCTTTCCTTTTCCATACTTTATGTTTCATTCAGTCCAATATCTTTTTTCAAAACTTTTTAGCTCACTATTGTTGAGGGAGGTTCATCCCTTGGAATAATTATACATTTATTCGTGTTCCTTAACAGAAACTGCTCGTACTTAACATGAACTATTTATGCAATACATAATATACCATATATTATAAAAATTACCTAATATGTAGACAAGAAATTACTTGTAAATTTAACATGCGGTGAGAGTCAACGTATTTATAGCCTAGTTCTGTTTTAAACATTCGTTTTACATTTTTCGTAGATCCGGAATCAATCTCTGGTGATTTAGCAAATCCAATAAAAGCTATTCAAACAACAGAGACTAAAGAAAGAAAAGTAGGAAAGAATAATCTATTGTCTTCACCGTATAGCCCAATCCTACACAAATACTTGTCAATTACTGATGTTCGGTGTAGCAAAAGTGTATCTGTATGCGCAACAGGTACATGTAGGATATGGGTGAGTGATGATCATGGCATTGTACTGGTCAACGAACTTGGTGAAACATTACACCAAATCAAAGATCAAATCAAAGATTATCGCGATGGATCTTATAATGGGTCGTATGGATTGCACACGCTAAACAGTGATGGTGAACTAATTTACGTAGCAAAGGATGACACTATACTCAAATTATCAAAGGATTTGGAAAAAAGTACCACATTTATTCAGAATACGGATTCAAATCAATGGAGACCGCAATGTATATATTATTCCTCATTCACGAGTGATATCTTGGTCGGCAGGGCAAACATGAATTTAAGAAGAGGAAAAATAATTCGGTATAACAAATATGGCAAAATGTCTCAAACAATACAATACAACGAGAAAGGACTGGACATCTTCAAATATCCTCGCTATATAACAGAGAACAACAATGCAGATATGGTGGTATCTGATACTTCTGGCGCTGTAGTGGTCACAGATCGTGCAGGGAATTTTCGTTTTGCTTACACAGGATATCCACAAGGAACAGCATTAGGTCCACTCGGAGTGTCCACCGACGCATTGTCAAACATATTGGTATCCGATTACTACACTCGCACAATACATGTTATTGATAAAGACGGTCAGTTTTTGACATATCTATCGATAAACCTACAGTGTGTCTCCACACCATGTTCTATTTTCTTTGATAAAAAGACGCATCTTCTTTGGGTCGGCTCAAAGTACAACAATACAGTAGCTATCTACAAGTATTTAAGGAATGAAGATGTACTGGAAGGTAATATAACAAAACTCTAACTAAGATTAAATTGTTTTATTGGGGCGGTGCTCGTGGACGTAAACACATTAAATGATTAAATAACTGATAGTAAGATATATGCATTTACATCAGTACGAGAAACTGTGCTACAGTATTAATGTACCTACATGCATTGCTAAACAAGAGTTTTCAATATATCACACACGGACATGCTCTTCGTATGAACCGTTTCTAAGTCGAGGCAAGTTACTGACAAACAAGTTAATAAAACCGGACTACCAACAGTCTCGTTTGATTTCATCTTTTCGTAAGTTCTTTGGTCGATAAAACGACCTTGTCAGCAAATACAATCTTTCAATTGGTCGTATGCAGATTTACATTTTTTATACTAATTGTTAGACCATAATTAATCACGTAATTGTCTACGGACTTTTCTGCTTTTCCCGGATTACGACAAAGAGCACGCGGCTGGTGTGACCGTTCAGCAGAGGATGTTTATTCCTCCATGGCACCTGATCCTTTTTCTCTCTTTTAAGAGGTCCGTGTTGCTCTGCGTTGATTTTGTATTTCGTTTAATAGATTTATGAGATGGTTGACAGTTTATTATTGTCATTTTTTTTGTTACGGATTTCATAACACATAATATGAACACCAGTATAGTATATTGGAAAGATAAACTAACAAATATTGGTATTTTCTAAATTGACAACGAAATGTATTAAGCCGGTAGCATTATATAAACTTAAGATACTGACACAAACTATTGTTACATTTAAGGTTTTACATAAGATTTTAGTTTAAATAAACACGCAATGAGGGCGGGCTGCTACAATATTAAATTTGTCCTTTATTTTATGATTGTGTCATAGATCAAAATAAACATTCCGAGGCTGTAAAAGTGATGCAACATGACGTCGGAGATGGAACTAGTTCGAAAAAGCAGATATTTGGCCCAGCAGTACATAACTATTTTACAGTGAAACACTTTAAACGCTGTTCCCATTTATCATACGGCATATGCGACTGCCTTTTAATTAATGAAGAAAACAACTTTATCATTACAAGTACATCAGGTGAAACTATACACCATATTGAGGATTTACGCAGTAACGCCCATACTGGATCACACTCAATGAACCTATCTCGGGAAGAATTGTTTTATATCGAGAAGGACTATAACATTGTCAAACTGTCAAAATATAAAGAGAAAACAAAAACAACTTTTATCAAATGTATGCAGGAAACCGATTCTGCATGGAGACCATGGTGTCTTTACTGTTCTCAAATAACTGATGACGTTTTGGTCGGTATGAAGAAATTGGACAGAATACAAGGCAAGGTTATTCGGTACAACAACCTCGGGGAAAAAATACAGGAAATACAACACAACGAAATCGGAAGCGATATCTACAATACACCACGTTATATAACAGAAAACATTAACGGGGATGTCGTGGTGTCTGACTCGACAGGTGCTGTTGTGGTAACAGACGGTGAAGGAAGACATCGTTTTTCGTACAAAGGACACCCTCCTGAATCAAAACTATCTCCACTAGGAATCTGCACTGACACTCTGTCACATATCTTGGTATGTGATGAGTTAACCCACGCAGTACAGATTCTTGATAAAGACGGAAACTTCCTATCCAATCTGCTGATTAAACCATTAGGTATAGTCTCGCCTAGTTGCCTGTGTTATGATGTCAAAGCCGACCTTCTGTGGGTGGGATCAAACGTCAACTACTCGGTATGTCTCTACAAGTATCTAACAACACAGCACATTCTTACCGGTAAGATTTTTAAGTTTATATTCGAGTTTTAGTGTATGATGCCAACCTTGGATATCACTGATTATTTAGATATATACAGTCAGTTCAAGCATATCTTTTACAACATACACCATAGCATAGCATAGGATTGAAATCTCATAGCATAGCATTGAAATCTTATAGAATAGCAGTGTTTAGATTTGAAAAAAAAATAAATGTTCACATTGCAGATTTGTGGTAAACTTTGGCTTCCAATCATTTTCCTTAAAAATGTATGGAACTGTTTTCTGTATGGTGGTGTTTTTGTTCAAATCTCATAGCATACCATAGCATATCATATCATTAAGCCCTTCATTTCACTTTCTCATAGCTTAGCATAGAAATCTCAGAGCATAACATTGAAACTCATAGCATACCTGTATCATTTTAATTGCATAACATATCATAGCATAGATTGTAAAAGATATGCATGAAATTACTGTACATGCAGTGTAACATTTTTACATTTAATGCCGACACTATTGTAACAGTTATATATTAACATTAAAAATACACAAAATAAATAAACAAGTATAAAAGTCAAGTATAAATATTCTATTCGCTACAATCACCGTCTTTCAGGACATTGTCGTTTGTTTTCGATGAAAAAGAAATCAAATAGAACGATCCTTTACTTGTGTGTTCAAATTTATTATCAAGGCACAAATGAAGACACAGATAACTAAAACAAGTTATTCATCAGTAATATGTTCATACCTAAACGTTGAAGGCGCGTATTAAAATTTACATTGTGGAGGAGTACATGTACGAGTATCCTTAAGGTCTCACACAAGGAATTAATTTCACTATATGTTACTATATAGCTTTAATTCAGTTAATTAATTAACTATACTCTCAGCATATAATTCATGAAAGAGAAATTTTAGTTAAATGCTTCAAGAAAAATTTTAGATCAGAAAAATAACGCCTTAAGCGGTTTCTAAGAGAGATAATTGAGAGTAAACATACCTACCCCCAAATACACGTGGGTTCCACATGTTGACAAACAGGCTCAGCACCATCCAGGAAGTTGCATCATGCGCATCTAAAAAAATAGTTCCACTGAAATTAGTGTGACAATTCCCCTAAAGTAATAATTCTCCTAGCCACTGAGTCCAAAATCAATACTATAGGCCTAAAATAAGGTGCCAAAAAGGAAGAAAAGAAAAGAAATTGTCTCTATATATATGGAACTACAATTGACTAAGTTCAGTTTGATTGGCTATTTCCTTGCGTAAGACCTTAAACAGGATATCAGCCTTAATCAACATCAGTACTTATATTTCAAGCACCAGAAAAAAGATATACTGTGGTTTCATCAATATTCGTTGAATACCAATTTTCGTGGATTTCGTTTTTAAGTTGATCCATGAAATTCAATGTTCATTGAAATGCAATTTCTTTTAACATTTTGTATTGATATGGTCATTGCCCACGAATTTACCTATCCTTGAAACTGTGATTTTCACTTTATCCACGAAAATTGATACCCTTGAATATTAATGAAACCACAGTAGTTTGCCTCTCTTATTAAAAAAAATATGATTAAATCTTTTAAAAGAAATACTTTCTTTGACAGTTTTTTTAAAAATCACATTACATGTAGATTAAAATTTCGCAACTGTCGATTGTAAAAAAAATAAATAGATAAAGACACTTTATTTTCTTTGTCAATATCATTCATTATGCAACAATCTTTTAATAATTTCAAGTTTTAAACACTGATTCCACACAATTTTTTGTTTAATTTTGCTCTAGTTTTTTTCATCTGTCGTTACTTAATTAATATTGGGTAATATATATAAACATTTTTCTCAATATATATTTTTATTCACCCTTTTATGAATGATTTACAGATGAGAATTCAGAATATGAAGATAAATATGAAGAGTGCTGTCTGGTTCAAGCAGACTTGTAAAGAAATTCTTTGGAGAAGGACACTTTGATTCTAAGGAATGGGGGGGGGGGGGGTTAGGTTCTGAAAGGTTTATTGTTTTCATCCATTTTTTCTGTAAGATGTGTTCATTAACAAAAAAGGTTTCAAAAAAGTTAGTGGTTTCAAACAACTTATGATAGAAAGAATGTCATAGTATGCTGTAGACAATTTGGTGTATGCCTCTGGTTTACCATGATTGGTCATATCTTATAAGTACGGTGTTACTAATTTCTTCACGTTTGTTACAACACTATATTTACATTCCACATATTTTTTGCTTGTAAAGTGTGTTGAAAGCTACGGCAGTTATAACACTGTAATGCACAGAGGGTATTCAAAGGTTCAAATGACGATTTTTATTATGACGTCACAAACGTTGAACACTGTTAACTGCAACGTCACAAGCGAAAATCAAAGTTCACGCTTGCGGTTGTTACTGTGGCTATTTCATTTATATGAAGTTACCCTTAGGATAAGATAGGAATTTTAAGGTATAAATCACATTTTCAGACAAGGGATGAAGTTAAAATAATATAAATATAAGCATTAAATCATGATTTTTGAAGTATACAGTCTCATAGCTGCAGCGATGCTTGAATACAAATTTTGATAACGCTTACGCGCGTTACTCAATGTGTATGCACACGTGGCTGCAGTTATGAGACTGTATACTTCAAAAATCATGATTCAATGCTATATTAAAGCTGACATGAATTCATAAAAGCATTTGGTCGCCATATAAGTTTCGATCGCTCCTCTACTGACACTGGGGTATATATACCGGTTGAGAAAGTTACGGTAGGTTGCTTTCCGATCGAGGCATTCACGTTGCACGGACTTCTAAATGCATGAACTACACATTGTAGTAAAATGTAGTAATAAAGAAAAAACGACAACAGTTGAATACAATATATATATTCAGTCTTCGAAACGATGTCCAAGGTATCCGTATTAATTTGCACAGACAGTGCTGCCTTACTTCGCATGCACATTGAACTCGTGTGCCGTTCATATAGAGTGCATAACGTCTGCATCTTCTTGAAAACCCCGGCGACATTACATCCAACACAGTAGCTAAATGATAGTAACTCGAAGAAAGTAACGTTGTTTCCATCAATTCATACAAAAACGCCCCGTTTTTTAAAATCCATGCGCGAATTGACATTGCTCAATCTGCCACAGTGTGTAGTTTGCGCATGTGCGATGTTATATGAAATACCTGAATGCGATGAAGCATGAATAGTGCTATCGGCCTTATTTAGCGGGTGTGTAGCGATTAGCAGAACAATAGAAATCGACAACTTATATGAAGGTAGTCGGAGATAAAAGGGAAATAATGCATATTTATAAATTCATGTCGGCTTTAAAAAGTCACACATTTGGTTTTTTTTCAAAGTGCGTTTAACCTGGGAGGAAGTTCACAAACTTGATTCTTTTTATAAAATGACAACTTTATATTATTTTTCCAAGCGCGTTAAAATGATCGATATCAATGCACTTTGAAAAAAAAAATGTACAGGGCACAAAGTTCTTGAGACCTTTTAAGATGATTGTTTTTACTTAGATCGATGGGACATCAACAAGAGAATTTAAAAAAAAAAATGTTAGCTATTCTGAATTGCAATTGCACAATAAACAACAAAGTTCGGGATTTCATTCAGATTTTTTGTCAAAATATCACATCAATTGCGCAGAGTAACCATCATGTCTTTTCTTTTTTTTTCCTTTTTTTGTGTTTTATAATTCTTTGTATATTTTATAATCAATATCTTTATTCAATACAGTTTTAATCTGATATATTTTTTGAAAATCAATGCAAAAAGTGCATTCTGAAATGCCTTTTATAAAGTAGTTAATCTAACAGCTGTACATGTCACTACCTTACTTTTAACATCGAAATAATTCGTTTAGATTAAATGTGAAAAGTGGTTTTATGACTCGAAACTCATAAGAACATGGAAAAGGCTATTGATTGCATTGATCAACATATTTTTCTATGACTAAACTTTAATTATCAAAGTTCAAGAATGTGATATGATGTTTGGAAGAAAAGATGCGGTTGCATTCTTTAAGTACTCAATTTGATTATTTGATTAATATATTGGTAATTTGACTGTATCATTGGTTTTCGTATCTATAGAGCAGATTTAACACGGTTATAAAAAAAACCCCACTTATTCTGAGTAAATGCGACATCAATAAATAGTTTTATAAATTTCTTAATGAAGAAGAGTTGAATGTTTACACTCATTATTCACTTAAAAAAAAAAGATCAAAGTGCTCTGATTTGGTCCCTAAATTAACTCACCTTGAAAAGAGAAGCATAGATGAACTGTTTTTGTAACAAGTTAGACGCACATTGAACATTTTTTTTTCATAGTGCGTAATATTTTAAAGTCTGTTGCCACAGACTTTGCATGACTGGCAAACGAACAAATGTACATTTCAACAATAATCAATTAAATGATATCGATTAAATGTTTACACAACATAATTAAAAATGCATTTTATTTTTATCTTGATGCTGAAACTATCACTTCCGGAATATTTAGTTTGACCATAGAAGCCAAGTTTTCAACTATTTTTGTAAGTTATGATTATAATAAAAATTTTTGTCTGTTCTGTACTTAGTAAAAATGTTTTCATTGTTTAATAAAAGCATGTTTATGTTACAACATAGCACATTCGAATAGTAAAAAATAGGTGTAACAAATTTGAATCCGATATGCCTAGCCTTTGTAATAATATCAAAGTGCAAAAGAAAAATATGTTTCTAGGTGTAGTTCAAATTCAAGTTCAGTTTATTCACTATGGTCATACTAAAGATGGTATCTGAGGCTCAGAAAAAATAGACAATGTTCAAATGACGTCAAAGGAAATTGTGTTACAATACAAAAAGGAAATACAAGTAAAGTGACATATATACATACTTAGCTAACTGCATACAGATATACATATATTGTGTGTGAAGATTCTAAGGAGAGCAGACTAAATCATTGATTTTTGTAATAAAAATGCAAAGTTTTTTCCTGTGTGAAGAATTGGGAACGGCGTGTCTTTCCATCATTTTACAAATTACATCAATAAAAGCATTATTAGAAATGTATGTTAAAGAAATTACGAATAATATACCGTTGTTTCATTAATATTCGTTGAATACCAATTTTCCTGGATCTGTTGTTAAGCTGATCCACGAAATTAAATGTTAATTGAAATGCAATTTCTATTAACATTTCTATTGATAGGGTCATTGGCCACAAATTTACGTATTCTTGAAACTTTGATTTTCACTTTATCCGCGAAACTTGATACCCTTGAATATTAATGACATCACAGTAATACACAAAAGACAAAATACCAATAAGCAAGTTACTAAATATATGAACGAATGTCAGAAACATTGATGTGACTGCCCAAACGATATTTCAATACAAATATAAAATACATGTTTCATTAAATACACTACATAAGGCTGTCAGAAATTGATTCTTTGCTTAATGAAATTTAAAAAGTATCTATAATCATTTCGGTCATAATTGGTAATGATTTGAAATTGATCGATTGTTGCGGCAACACAGGTTGATAGAAAAAAACCCACTGTCAAATAACTGTTTTGACAAATAAAAACTATACAGGAAAGGAATAACAGTAAACAAGCAAATGCATGTAAGCTTTGAGAAAGTGCCTTTAAAAGTAATAATGAAAGCAATATATCCAAGTGTAAAGATTAATTACAAATATTATATCCGGACCTTGAAACAGAAAATAACAGAAACTGTACTAAGGACGACAATGCAAAATTTATAGAAAGAGAATGATATTCACGTTGTTATCAAGGGCAGCTTAAATAATACTATACTTTGGATCGTTACGATGGACAAATTTACAACGAATATTTTATAAACAAACTTGAATTGTAATTTCTTAATTTTGAATGGTTTCCTTCATGCAAAACATTGTTTTTATCTTTTTTATCAAACGATTTTGAACGAATGCTGCATAGTTTCAGAAGACACGATGGCTTGAAAACGATCAAATTTGATAACAGTTTGAATACTTCTCACTTTTTTTTTACCTGTTTTGGAATTAGGTGAATTTGCCTGATGGAATAACTTTACAATCACCATCACCATATTATGGTGCAGATAAAATAGTTCTTCATTCGAATAAGATTAAAAAAATCTTTAACTAATGTTTCAAGCAGGTAGCATCGAGGGGGGGGGGGCTTTTGGGCAGAATTTTTTTTTTCATTTTCAAAGGCAAAAACAAGTATTATTCTATTTAGATATCCCAAGTTCCTCATACAGAGAGAAGTTTTCATATTGATTGTGCGAACACTCGGGGATAGGCATTGAGTGCTCCAACTCTTTGTTCCTTTCACTTTTCAGGTTCTTTTGATGTTTGCACATTGTCGTTCTCTGAGAAATCTTAATAGAATTTCAAAATTACTTATAAACCTGCTTTGATATTAAAAAATCAGAAAAAAAATCATAATGTATACATATTTAAACGTACCTGACAACCAAAATGACATTTAGTAATCCACTTAAGATAAGAAATGTCGTACAGACATAATGTGAGGTGGATAATTGGCTCTCAGATACAGGATGAATTAAACCTGACTCCAATTTAAAAAAATATATATATAATTAAAGCAAATTCAACCTTTTCAGATTTATTTTTTACGAAATACAAATCGTTAGTCTCGAAATCTTTTAAGTTAAATTATATTCATTCATTGTTACTTCTTTAAACAACATTACTATTCTAACATATTCGATCACTGTCCATTACATGAAAGAAACATTACCTTTAAAAACCTGGTCACAGCGATCGCCATGGTAGCCAATGTCACATCCTCGTGGACATTGACCAGTCACGTGATGACATTGTTCTCCGTACAGATATAAACAGTTCCCACATTTACGCAAACATCCATCTCCATGTGTATTATTACTGCAAACTATACAACAAGATCAAACATTTTTTTAAATATACAAGCATATTTTTGGGGCTTTTTTTCTTTACGATTAGAATAAGTTTTCTTATTACTGGATTAATTCAGGTATAACTTCAGAATGGATTAACAACTGAAATATAAATGCAAAAAAAAAACCAAAACAAACAAGGTTTTTTTTAATCAAACACTTAAATTTTGTCCGACAGTTAACAACTCACAACCCTTTTCTATTCCTTCCTTGAAAACATCTAGCATAGATTTTTAGGAGCTATAACATTACAATTACCCTGTGTACATTGACCTTCTTGATAACCAATATCACATCCATTGGGACATGAACCATTGATGTAATTACATTGTTCATTGTCAAGACAATGTCCACACGAATGGTTGCAATTTTGACCAAACTTTCCTTCATTACATTCTGCAAAATGCAGCAAAAAATAGAAATTTATTTTTTGAATAGAGCAAAGTCAACATGTGTAAATTAAAATATTGTACATAAATTTTGCTTTAAATTTGTATGATATCAGAATTTATTTTTGATTCATTGGTTAAGATTGTTACATCGTACTTCTTTATTGTTAAATAGATTATGTTGATAAACATTAAAAAAATGACTGTGTACGTGTATTGCACGTGGCCCCTTCCCAACCAACTTGGCATCCTCCCTCACACTGCCCTGTCACCCTGTCACATCTGTATGGAACTCCACAGTTGATGTTACAGTGCTCCTCACAATAGTAGCCATATCGACTTTCAGGGCAGGCTGCGATATTGCGATATAAGACATTTTTTGATATATAACTAATACAGATTGCTTATTTTATTTTATCTGTTTAGAATATGAAGACAATATAATGGTAAAAGAGGTTAATGTACGACCATATACTTAAAACAAATTTAACATGTACGTACTTAGGTCACATTTTGTGCCATAAAATCCACTGCCACAACCGTTTATACAACTTCCGTTCACATGATGACAGTGTTCATTGTTTTTACAGTTTCCACAATTTTGCTGACACTCTTGACCGTACGATTTGCCGTGGCATTCTGTAATATTAATGTTAGAATTATATAATTGAGCAAAAAGATTAAATTTTTAGTCTGAGTAACAAAGAAGTTCAATGGGTAATAGAAATATGTTTGGTTATGGGTCAGGCTTGTTTAAGTAGAGTTTATTGTAAAGAGTTTTATTGAAACATTTTTACGGATAGCAGACAAATTGAAGTTTAGATAATTGTCAAAAGATTGGTCATTTGAAGGGCATACATGCATTTAAAATAGTTTTCATCATTATACATATGAAACGCAACTTATTAAACAAAATCATTGAAGTGTTTGATAATTTAATTTTTTAAATTGGTATTTTTGTGGTTTTTTTTTTTTTGTTTTTTTTTTTACATATATCTATTTTTCCTTAAATACATAATTTAAAAAAAGGTTGTTGCAAGATACTTTTTTGAATATCAGTCAGTTTTTACAACAACAAAAAATGTTAGACTACCTTCTAGATAATATGTTGTTATATGTTCATGACATTTGTTAGACATGAACCCGTTTAAAATGTGTTACAGTACGGATAGTGATTGGCTTAGACACTGTGATGGATCTTTTATCTAAGTACGCATATAAAACCGAAATCAACATTCTCTAAATCAAATTTAAACCAGGTTGGATACACAATTTTAAAACTGTTCGATTAAAAGTTATTTCTATGATAATATTTGTTGCATATACTTACGTTCATTACAAGTTGGACCCTTGTATCCATCAGTACACCCCAGACAGGACCCATCCTCGATGTGACAGTGACCTTCCTGGCAGTTCTGTGGACACGATAAAGAACAGTTCACTCCGTAATATCCTTGTGTTGGGCACCCTTAAATTATATGATGATTTCAATATGTTTGAAATGATCATTTAATGATATAACAGTGTATAAAAATTCAATCTAAGAGCAGCATGTAAGGTATTTTTCATTTTTATAGGATTGATTATTCTTATTTTGTTCATAAAAAGGGATAACACACTTATTATTTGTGCTTTCGTTTAGACAAGGATATTTACAGCATTTTAAAGAAACAATGAAAACAACTTTTATGCTGAAATAGTCGCCGCTAGATCCTACCATAAACCTCAAATTCGCAGATTTCGTTGTATGCTCCATCTGTAGAATAGCCAGAAGGAAACGGGGGCTGTGTTCTATTGTTATAGTAGATGACGTAACGTCCATGATTAGGGCAATTTATCGTTAAAGGATTCTCTATTGTTGCTCTAGTAAAGTTTATGTCTTTGAAGCAAGTAATCCCGTCCTCTTTCTTCGTTGTGTTTGATACGTAGACAGAGAACCTCAAAAATCGTCCCGAGTATTCACTAGGATTTCCTGTTGAAATAACATCTTTAAAGAAAACCCACATTTTCGATTAAGGTTTTGTAATATAATTAAAAACTTGGAAATTCGTTCCTTTTGAGTTTATATTAACGATTATTATGAACAACAGTAATTAAAACACAGGAATCCAGCATATTTTGTGTTTTTTTTAATTTAAGATTGAACGTATAAAACCCACACATCAATAAGTGTAAATGTAATTTAGTAATTTAAACAAAAAACAATATATGATATGAGTTAAATTGGGCTCCCATAATTCGCCATTTTTGTTTCGGGTACAATAAAAAGTTAACTTATTTTTTAGAAGAGTTGATATAAAATTTATTTTTCATTTATTTATTTGATTTGTTTGCACTCAATGGCAGTTATGACGTCAGAAGTGACGCTATTTTTAGAATTCAGGCAAAATCAGTCAAAACTTGACATTTTTCTTATCTTTTAACGAATGGGAAACATAGAGCGCATGCTTGATCAAGATAAATATTTTTGTCATTCATTAGTCGTGGCTAGATACATCTCTGATTAAAATGTTTCGTTTGTTCAAGCATGCGCTCTATGTTTTCTGAAAGAAAAACTGCTTGAAAACAATCTGTTTTATGCTAAAAATACATAAATGGCGGGAAAAGGTTGTCTTTACGATGTCCTATTTCTAAATTGTGGACACTTGAATCAAAATGAATATAATGTAAAAAACATCACATATATATCTGTACTAAAACATCAAAGATTTACGGTAACATGATGATGTTCATTTTAGGGGGCCATTTTAGGACCATATCATATATAGTCCTTTGAATGTTTACTCCTCATCCGACACACTTTATTCAACAATAACGGGAAGATGGTACATGTTCCTTGTACATGTATGTAAATTATATATATATATATATATATATATATATATATAATATATATATATATATATATATATATAAAGCACAGAGAAATTCACCTTATTGGACCTCCACCTCCGCCCCAGCCGGGGTTTGAACTCACGACCTCTGGAACCCATTCTCCTAGCAGTGAGTGGCCACGGCGCTAACCACTGGGCTATCTAGGCAAGACAAAAATCTTGCTTTCGATGACGAAGGGAAACTAGCGCGCTGGTCGCTCACTACACGGTCGTTTGAGATACAGGTGGAATGCAGTTAAACGACAATTTGAGAGGATCGGGACGATACACACTGCATAGATATATACATATAATAAGCACAAACATTGCAATAACTCTCAAATTGACATATACATGCCCAACGTGAATGATAAAGATATACATAAAGCACAGAGAAATTCACCTTATTGGACCTCCACCTCCGCCCCAGCCGGGGTTTATATTCAAAATATAATATATATATATATATATATATATATATATATATATATATAGTACCCCAAGGCTCATTGTCCGTCCTATAGTATATAACAATATGATGCATGCTAAGGACTTCTTGGAGATCCACCCTCCATTCTGCAACTTGGTGATAATTCCCGGATATTGTACACTGGTTGTCATATTGAGATAGGTCTGAATACCGTCCGTCCACAGCACGATCTGCTCCCCACAAATGTCGACCGCTATAGGGAAAACGCTGCCATGCTGGTTTCCTCAGAGCAATATTTTCTTGATAGTAAAATATTATTATTTAATGATTTTAATTGCGTTTTTTCTTTTCTTTTCTCTCTTTCTTTTTTTTTAATACGATGCAATTTTTACACTATCGTTTTAATCGAACAAAATATTAAATTTTATTGAACCAAATTTAAAACATATGCATCTATTTGTGAGCCCTTTTATTATAATGAATCATCAAGGATGTTTTTTTACAGGAAGTTGTTTTAGTTCTTTTTTATGATGTTTACATACGAGCCTCAATTGATTAAAGCATTCCCAAAACATGTTCACATTATGCATTGAGAGTCAAAGCCATTTCACACATACGAAAAAAAGGTTATTAAAACATCATTAAATCATTATTTTTCTTAAGAGGAACGTAGAGTTAACTTCCTGTCTGTGTCATGATATAACAAGTAAAACAATGGCAACAGTTATGATTAAGCAGTTATCTAATGAGGATATCAAATTTGTAGGGTTTAAAATGCCTTTGACATGAATGCAAGTGTTACTGTATATTTGCTAAAAATGTTGACTCCAACTGCTATTTATTTTGAATACAATTATATCCTTACACTTCAAAACAAAGATAGACTGAATAACTCCTAAGTTTAAATAAAATTGAAATATCACGCACTAGGAAAAAAATATAAAAGCAAATACCTTACCGTATGCATTGATTACGATGAATAAATGGAAAAATAAATGCAGCCAGAGCAAATGCATGTCTAAAATGGAAGGAACTAATGAAAATTTAATTCTTTTTTAAACATACACGTGATATGTTTAACCTAGTTCCGGGAAAAGTGTTGTTGACCTTTTTGTTTCAATGATCATGAGTCATGTCTAAGTTATATAGTTTTATTTTGGTTTGTATAGGTATAAGTATCTGCGGCATACAATTGCGCATCAAAAATGTACAATAACGTTTAAGATCATAAGAAATTAATTATACTGACAAAGCACGAACATTTATTAATCGAACGTAAACCGTCCCTGGTTTT
Organism: Magallana gigas; assembly: GCF_963853765.1. Classification (NCBI taxonomy): domain Eukaryota; kingdom Metazoa; phylum Mollusca; class Bivalvia; order Ostreida; family Ostreidae; genus Magallana; species Magallana gigas. Next base: position 50,752,844 of record NC_088853.1, on the reverse strand, counting down.
AATGTAATAGATTATTTCATATGCTATAATTAATAGCTTTATGTACCAATTTCCATGTTTATACATCTTTTTAAAAATCACTAAATGTAATACACCATATACTAATGTATGAGCATGATTGTTTGTTAAAACGTTGAAATTTATTGATAATCTCTTAGTCACAAAAAGGAACAAAGAATGGAAATGCAGCTACTTATGATATGATCAAGTAGAAAAATAATGCACAGAAAAGAAATAATTGACACTGTTTCAGCTTGATTTGATTTTTGAAAATATATCAAAGTGCAGTGCATATGTATTAAAACGATGAATAATAGTAATACGAACATATAATTAATGTCATATTTTAGATTATTTTACAAATGTACTCTTTATATGTTTTTAATGTTATTATGAAGTGTTTTTGAATTGTATACCAGACAAAAATCTGAGCGAGGAATGTAAACAAAATAAAAAAACACCCCCTCCCCCAAAATAAAACCCCCCAAAACAAGCAAACAAACACACGAAACAAAACAAGAAACTAAACAAATGAATCTCAGTCAGTTTAATTTTACATTTTTACATTTGTACAGTCAGGAATGATACACCAGGAGAGTGTGAAGTTAAACCAAAAGAGATAGTTACAAATGCAGTATCGTTTTGAAGAGTTGTACTCAAACTATAATATATTATTCATCATATTAATGATAATCTATCAGGTGAATATACAACTTTGACCTTAAAGAAGCATATATGTTATAGATATGTATCCGTTACAGATATTTATCCGTTACATGTATTTATCCGAAACTTATCTTTGATTAAATACATTATTCATCATATTAATGATAATCTATCAGGTGAATATACAACTTTGACCTTAAAGAAGCATATATGTTATACATGTAGATATGTATCCGTTACAGATATTTATCCGTTACATGTATTTATCCGAAACTTATCTTTGATTAAATTGTAATCATATTTCATTAACAGGACGAGATACCAAATTATAAGAAGTAGACGTGTTAAAGACAAAATAAACCATCAAATAAAAAGAAATATATTTATATGCAATAAAAATATACTCATCATATACTTATTCATCATATTAATGATAATCTATCAGGTGAATATACAACTTTGACCTTAAAGAAGCATATATGTTATAGATATGTATCCGTTACAGATATTTATCCGTTACATGTATTTATCCGAAACTTATCTTTGATTAAATTGTAATCATATTTCATTAACAGGACGAGATACCAAATTATAAGAAGTAGACGTGTTAAAGACAAAATAAACCATCAAATAAAAAGAAATATATTTATATGCAATAAAAATATACTCATTTGATATAAATCTATTCTGGGGGACATGTTATAAGGAGAATTTCGAGATTCAATATATGAGATTCAAAATTCAAGATTCGAAATTCGACATTCAATATTTAAATTAACCAATCAAATTATCGATCTGAAACCTGTATCCTAGCAACATCAAACTGTTCTAAATAAAGATAATGCGTACTTGCTCTTATCTTCAAGTAAATGTCTTGTATATCTCTTATCTTATTTCTCTTATATCATGTTTAATATAACTTAAATGAATTAACCCCAAACAGAATAAACAATAATATTAGTGATGTTCTCCCCGATGCATTTTAATCCGTAGAGTATTCGCCCCAGTTCCGTAAAAATCGCCTCGCAAGGAAAAATCTGTTTAAACTTAAAAATTAAGATTGAGTGCGGTTTTAACTATGGAAAGAACACCATCGAATATTTACAACCTCAGCAATAACAATCCAAATGCAAAGGTTTTTTGGGTAGTGTATCACCATTCCATGGTCGAAATGAGAGAGAGAGAGAGAGAGAGAGAGAGAGAGAGAGAGAGATTCGTTGTGTCAAATTTAATTCTGTTTGAAATACACGATAATTAAGCCTTTAAAAGAGAAGAGATTAGACAGGAGGTAGCTAAGGTAGGGCAGTTCTACTATCAAACATTAATTCCCTTCATCACCGGTAGCGCACGTGCATCGCTGTTGCATCTCTTTACCCAAATGAACTCAAATAAATCGAATTGATTAGTTTTGCAGGGCGCGGGGGGGTGGGGGGGGGGGGTTGGTCCAAACCCCTCCACGTCTAAATCCGCACCTGTTCCCAATTGAAACATCATCCACATTTTCTTTATTTCATTTTGGTGTTATGTGCGTGTACGGCGACTTAATTTACATTGCCCCAATTGCCCATATGTTAAAGGTAATTGTGGATAAAACATTAAAACCTCAATGCATTGCAGCAATCCAATATGGGCTAATGCAAGTATCCCGTATGGAATAAATGCACATTGTGAGAATAGAAAAAAATATAACAACATTTTATGTCAACACATTTTAATGCAAAAAAAACAGGGTACCACTATAGGAAATAATATGAATGGGAATATTTTAGCGATCATTCAATACTCCATATAGAAAGCAACTAGCCCAACACATTTTTTTTGAGAAAAATGATAAAGGAGTGGCATGTTTAATTACATCCCTTTCTGTTTCTATATCGAGACACGGTTGCCTCCGCAGCGGTAAAAATCGCAAATTCGGATAAACTTCACAAGGCATAATTCGCACATATGGGGATCCGTCAACAGCAAATGTCGTTCTTTTATTCGGTTGCGCGAATTAATTTTCAACAACCGTCGTCAGTGGGGTTTCAAATGTGACTGGGTTCATTATTTAAATTAATCACAGGTTCATATGAAATAAATATGCAAGAAATCAAGATTAAAAGTCTACATTGTATTCTGTTCAACATAATCTACACTTTGACCGCAATCTGGTTACAATGCATTGTTGAATTCGAAGATGATTAAGGGCACAATGTCCATTAAAAAATCTGTATAGAGGTTTTCAAGTATCACTCTGTCACTTTGAAAACAATAAATAAACTACAGCTAGTGAAACACGTGACAAACTTTTGCTCATTTTCTGAAAATGATGCAAAGTTGGTAACGCCGACATTGGGACCCTAAAATGGGATTTTTTTTTATTATGCGTTAAGACACATGTTTAACGATGTCAATTTAAAATACGAAGGCATCAAAAGAACCATTTAATAGATAAAGCACAGGTTAAAACAGATATTTCATACATAGTTCAACTGTTTTGTGATGTTGTGTAAAAGATAATGTGTAATAGATATACCATATATTTCAACTTCTTTTTTTGTATGATGTTGTGTTAAGGATACCATGATTTTGGATTCACGACCCCGAGTAACCTCACTCGACTTCGTTTTTTGAGGTTAAATCAGGGGTCATGAACCAACCATTGTATAATTTACACAAGACCACAAACAAAAACATTAAAAAATATAAGGTATATCTTTTACAACGTGGTAGCAAAGTGGACCCCCTTCCTTCCCCACCACCACCCTGATTAAATTTGAATTATAACAATCTAAAACTATAAATGGTGAGAAAAAATAACATGCAATCAAATTTTTAAAGTTTTACTGTTTTCTACACATGAAAGCGGCAATGTGAAAAAATTGGCACCCTAATATCCCTACATTTGATCGTACAGAATTTGTATCCTTCTATACAAAAAGAATGCCAAAAATCAGATTCATCATATAAAGTTACTCAGGAAAAGAAGTCTTTACTTTCACTTTGATCTGCGAAACACACTGCATTATTACTAGTCTAATAATAACTGTCATTTACAAAGTTATTTACATTTGGTAATTAGAATAAAAGCACAGAATTTAAATAATAGCATCATACAAGTGGCTTAGAATTATGTGTTATTGAATAAAAAACAATAAGAAATCAACATTTTTTTATTGTACAAGATCTTAACGTGAAATACAGATACGGCTATGATATCTTAAAAAATCAAAGATGAACAGTGTTTATTTCAAGAACATAACTGATAAAACAAAATTAAATCATTTAATTTCCTCATGTTATACCAGGAAATTGAAATACTGATACGTATATCTACATGTAAAAGTTGGAAATTTTGGGCTTATAAAGAATTTAAAATGTACTTAGTTAGGAAGTAAATGCATCACGTACAATGGAAATACACGTACTCTTTTTGTTACGAGTCGTGATTTTTCACAAATTAACAATGTTTTAAAAAATTGTCAAAATATTAAAACTTATCAATACATAATCCAATTTTCATTAAAGGATGTCACTGCTTGTTGTTACAAATTTCGCAGATTATGTAACGAACTTCTTGTGTATGTATGTAATAACATGGTGAAGTACTGAAATACGATACCACTACTTTGGAAATTAGCCATTGGTATCAAAGGCACCGATAATTACATAATATCAGTTATGTCGAAAATGTATTTATTTGCTTATATTAGTTTACAAACTATTATAATGAGCTTTGAAAAATGTCTTCTAATTCTTGATAGTCTGCATTGTTTTCCACCACTTCATATTCAGCATTTGTAAATATGAAGTTGTTGTCAGGTAATATTTCTGTTTTCTTAGGTTTAATGTGCCGTTTGTTCATCCAGAGTCTGAGGAGTCTGTAATGATAGACATTTCAAAATGCATAAATATCTAATCGCAGTATTGTCATGTGTTAAATTATATGTACATGTATATCAAGAGAAAAAAACAAATAAATCATATTATGCAAAGACATCTTACCGAACCATTAATCCAATGTTGATTGCAAAAGAAATAACAAACAATGCACTGAAGATGTACAGAAGATTTGTCATCTGGGAGCATGAGTTGAAGACATCTGATAGATGTTAAGCTTCAGCTGATAATAAATCACAATAAGGTACAACAAGACCAACCTATCTAATATATAACCTATTTCCTTATATGTTAAAAAAAGAATACGACATTTAATCGACGTAATCTATCTTTCTTTTTACTTTTGACATCAATTTCTAATCCTTAAAGCAGGATTACCAAAGCCAAGGTTTTATTGTGCTGTTCTTGATAGTATAATTAATATACAGCAAGCTACAAAACGAATATATCTTTTATAGAAACTGTTTTCATGCAAATATAAATTGGCAAAATTACGATAGCTATGTTAAAATACAAAACGGATGTATGTCAGTATCCCTTGTACATCAAAATATACCAACGTTATGATGGTACATGTATATATTTTTTTTCTTTTTTTACAAAGTGCATGCATGTACATCTACTAGGATTGTAACAGTCTTAGAGCAATACTTACTGGCTTTACATTGTATACCTTTGTAAACATCAGCACACCCAAGACACGTTCCATTCACAATGTCACAGAAGCCTTACCGACAGTTCTGGGGACACGTTAAAGCAGTGTCCTCTTTACGATCTGGGTGGTGGGCAATCTTTTCCAATGAAATTGCAGAGCAAAGTCAAATAAAGTTTACGTGCGTCTAATTTACAGGTTTAAGCTATGCTTAGATATGCACTCCATAAGCAATGTTATATATATAATGTTAAATTTGTAAATATTGTATCATTAGAAGTCCCTACTAAAATTAATATAATCGAATAGTACGTCTTTGGATAAAAAAAAAAATTAATCAGAAATATAGGTGAGCCTACATGGAAATGTTACTGTTAGATTTAATTAATTTAACATTTTCAAGGAGGGTGAATTATGCCTTATTATGTATAGACTGTTGAAAAAAGTATTAATGGAAAAGTTCAGAAATAAAAAAAAGAAAAGAGGGTAAAGTTTTATACCCGTGACTCGTGTTTAAATCGGAGACGTTGATAAATATCACAAAGGAGATTGTTGATAAAAACAATGAACATTGCAGAAAATGGCATACATTTATTAATATATGAATATGAATAAAACATGTACAAAGAATTCACCCAGCCAATATCCCTTGTTTAACCACGATGAAAAAGACCTGTTGCATGACATTATGTGTAATGTTTCAAATGTGTTTAAAGTGACTTTTTTCAACGCTATATACATGAACATACCATTAGCGTAATATATCCGGATATCATTGATGTTGTAAACACTGTTTAGATTCACCCACCAGGTGGCACTTTTTTCTGTCTTTGAAAATGAGCATTGTTCATCACTGTAGTTTCGATCTGTCTTTATCCCATCTACAGCTTTGTTTGAACCAAAGTTGTAACGGAATAGACGTGAATATTACTCAAATGTTTCTTTATTGAGCGCTAAATTAAGAGATTGAGATTTTATATCCTCCAACATCTAGCTTTGTACTAAATTATCAACTGTTCTTACATGTGTAATGCCTTAGTCATAAATTAGGGTTTAACCAAAAGAAAATATTTTCCTTTCATCAATTTTTTTGCATACTTTGGCCCAGAATTAAGTTGTAACCGAAGATCGATTATAACATACTTTAATATTAGTTTACAATTGTTTGTAGCAAATGTAGCCTTTTAAGAAAAAAAGCTGATTTAAAGATCGATGGCTGACTTACAAAATTTAATGTCATTTTCAATGCTGCATGATTTTTGTTTGCACCATCATCTCTTATGGAATAAAGATATTTGTAATTATATATGAAATAATTTGATCGCCATTAATTAGATGAGAAGCAATACATAGGTCCCAATTCTTTCTTTTTTGTAAACAAAGCTGGTGCCTTGCTTTTTTACATATGTGATACGTCTATATCAGTAAACATTTCTTCAAATCTTTATTTGTTTCCTTTGTTAATGGTTTTTTTTTGTTAATGCACTCTAATTTTCCCGTTTTATTTGAAAATAAGGCTCGAGCTTTGTCGAATTTTAACAGGATTGAAAACAATCTATCTGCTTAGACCTACAAGTTTAATAAAAAATTTGTACAAACTAAATTTCTCCCTTTAGATGTTCAAAGATTAAGTAATATATATATCCATAGAACTCAGTATAATAACATATATTACTCTCCTTTTAAACAACGAGTAATTTTTGGATTACATGTTGTATATGTGAACAATTTAGCACGTAATTGAAGAAGAATGTAAATGAATTTTCTCCCTTAATAAAATGCAAGCACGTTTATATTTGCACAGCGGTAAATATTAGTAAATAGTTTTATTTTCTATTCAATAAAAGGAAATACGTCCGTTTCAGCAGGAGAATTACAGAAAATACACAATATTTATCCTTATTTATTATTTAATTATTTAAATGACATGGTCATGTGAAAGTCAAAGAAGTTGAATTTGGGAAGAAACCAGACTGGACGTGTTTCAATAAAACTATATTGACAGTTGTAATTGTCTTTTGAAAACATCTAAACGTTAGATATTTGGCTAAAATTTGTCAGAAAAAATGATTGATTATTGATGTATAATAAATTTTAATGCAATAAATACTTTTCGATTGTCATATTTAATCAAATCTTGGACAGCATAACGAAACATATTAAACCCAAAAAGACGGGCATACATCTCATTATACCATCGTCCATGTTTCTATCCTATAACCTATATTAATTTTTTCAACCAGAGTCTACACTGCTCTGTTTTTTGCCAATTTGAAAAACAATATAAACAACATGTTGAATTGAAAAGAGCATTTTATTACAAATGCCAATGTAAATGTAGCGGTATTGTCCGCTATCAAACTGTATGTTACACCTGTCACAATGAAAAATAAAACAACCAAAAAGAGACAGTATCATGAATATAAAAATTGTACATACACAATATAAAACACATGACTAAGGAATGGCAAAAAAGATGGGACTACTATATCTATATGAAAAACATGACTACATGCCAACCTTGGAAACATATGAGACTAGCTTCATAAAAAATGTTTTGACTAGTTCAAATAAGAATTAAAAAGGACATATAACAAAATTCAAATAAATATTGATTTATAACACAGAATAAGCATTGGTGGAAGAAGGGGAGGAGGAGGGTCAAAATCTTCTCCCTTCTAAAATTGTGGTAAACAAAGATCACGTGATCAAAATAATGGAGTCTGTAATATTAGAATCCAAAACGGTACACCAGCCTAATCCGGAAAATTGACAAAAATAACAATTTATTATGGAGATGGTATAAATTACTTTATGCTTCACATAAATACAATTATACCATCGTCCATGTTTCTATCCTATAACCTATATTAATTTTTTCAACCAGAGTCTACACTGCTCTGTTTTTTGCCAATTTGAAAAACAATATAAACAACATGTTGAATTGAAAAGAGCATTTTATTACAAATGCCAATGTAAATGTAGCGGTATTGTCCGCTATCAAACTGTACGTTACACCTGTCACAATGAAAAATAAAACAACCAAAAAGAGACAGTATCATGAATATAAAAATTGTACATACACAATATAAAACACATGACTAAGGAATGGCAAAAAAGATGGGACTACTATATCTATATGAAAAACATGCCACAAACTTGTCGAGAACCAGCAGGTTATAGACAAGTGCCCCCATCCAGTGGAGACGAATGGGAGAAAAAAAAATGTTTACAACCTTAACAGGGTAACATATACATATACATGTTGATTGTTAATTATTGAGTACAGTAAGTTGAACAGCAGCATGATAAAGATTATGTCATACTACAGGGGAATAGCAAAACAAAGTTATTTACATAATTAACAAAACTGCATAACTTGATTTAGCAAAATCAACATGAGTATGCAGATATAGCTGATTCCACTATGCCGCCTCAGACAGTCATAGTTTATCAAGTACATTATTTCATGTAAAATAAAACACATGAACAAGTCAGTAGAAATCACATGTTACATGAACATAACTAATGCACCAAAATACTGAGTATTGGAGAATGGCCACAATCTAACAACAAATATATATGACATTTATTTAGCTGCCTCAGACAGTCTAAATTTAATACATCTACCGGTAGCGACAATATTTGTAGAAAAATAGTTGCTATTTGAACCGAAACAAAAACATATATACACAATCTAAGCTGCCTCAGTCTTAATACATGTACAGTACATGTATTCTGAACACTACTTATGCATAGCTGTCTCCATCAACAACATTACTTGATGTTAAGTCTTAACAAATAACTATCTTGCACTAGTCTAAAGAACGGGAATGGAGACTGAACTAAGGCCACAATGTTCATAAAATATTAACAATATAAACTATTTACATTCAGCTGCCTCATACAGTCCAAATATAATAAAAACAATAAGAGTTCGATTGAAAAAGACAATAATATTGGCACTGGAAATGCAGTCAGCTGCCTCAGTCAGTCTGACTTTAGTTCTGAGGAGAAACCTCAATGGTATCAAACACAGGAATACGAAAATAACGTTTTACTGCACTAGAGTTCCAACGGCCCATTAGGCGAATTTTTTCCTCCGAGATTTTTGAATGGAAAGCATATGAAGCTGCACCTATGCGAAAACTATGTGATTTATAAAGCTTGGAATCAAGACCACAATACATCAGTGCATTCTTAAGCTCTGATGTATAATATGACTGTGAAATGGGATTACTCTCATCAAAAGTAAACAAAGGTCCGCAAGCGAAACCACGCACTTTTATATTTTTCACCATAGCTCGGACAGGACAAATAGATTTACACTTCTGAGTTGCTATTTGTAAGGACACTGGTCTGCAGGAATCATTATGCTTGAAATGTCTTAAAGTTAATGTCATACACTTTGCATTTTTCAAAGGTTCGCTTATGGTCAAGTTATTCATTTGGATTACATTTTTCATGTTACCGAGGGATTTTGCACTTATTTCACCGACACGCAAAAAAGCGAAGAAACTGAGAGTAAACATTGCCCTAAGCATGAGCCTAGTGTATTTTGTCGAGACTGTGTATTTAACTGCCTGAACAAGTTTTTGCAATATCTGTGGTGTTATGGGAAGCCTAATATCGGGTGTACTTGACAACTGTTGTGCACCTTTAATTAGCTTTTTGATAATAAAAAATTGTGTTGGGTCTGTAAAACCATTAAGACGATGATAATATGAAAGACCCGCTACATAAGTGTTGATGGTATTGTGTGACTTTCCCTCCAATTGTAGCCATGACACAAAATATATAACCTGTGCTACATTGATAGGAAATTCAGGACTTGTCTTATATATTTTCTGATGAAATTTCTGAAAAACAGACATAGCAGTCTTGTAAGATTGATGAGTTTTATGAGTTACCGAGGCTTCCAACAACTTAGATGCAGTCTCACTCAAACATGCAGGTATTGCTTTGGTACAGTGGTTGGAAATCTGTCCATGTACGGTGCTAACCCAAGAAATTTCTGTACCTGTAATCGCGAAAGTAAATCTGGTAAGGTATTAATTTTCCCTGGAATATGTTCAGCTTGAAATAATATGTTATGCCTTAAACAAGCCAGTACTAAGCGCCTCACTAAGCACATAACAGAAGTATCCTTAGAAGAAATTTTGTTAATAATTTCAACAACAGCTATATTATCTGAATGAAAAAGTATTGATTGATTTGCAAGTGCCTGTCCCCAAGTTTCCACTGCAATTACAATTGGAAACAATTCCTTAAAAGTGATATTGTAATCTTGTTGTAAACTTAGGTCTTCCCAAGTCCCATAGAACCACTTTGTACCAAATACAGCCCCATATCCAAACTTCCCTGCAGCATCTGTGTACAGATTGAGTTTATGAGAGTTCTGCCAATCATCATTGATAAACAGATTTCCCATTGAAGTTGTCAATAAATTCACACCAAGCATTTAAATCTAATCTAGCCTGTGAATTCATTCGAATTCTAAAATGAGGTTTTGAAACACCTCTTGTGAGTGCAATAAGCCGTCGGAGGAAAGCCCTGCCAGGGACAACAACGCAACAGGCAAAATTAAGCAAACCTATCAATGATTGGAGCTCACGAAGAGTCATTTTTTTGCGTCTTTTTGCAGAGTGCAAAGCATTTTGAATTTTTACAATTTTTTCTTCTGGTAATCTAGCCTCCATGATAACTGTATCTAGCTCTATTCCTAGGAAGATTAATGTAGTTGATGGCCCTTCAGTCTTTTCACCTTTAATTGGTACACCCAAAACATCACACATTGACATGAACTGGTGTAAGGCTAATTTGCAAATAGAAGAATCAGGTGGACCTAAGAATAGGAAGTCATCTAAAATATGTAGCATAGTTGGTACACCAAATTTTGTACATGCTATCCATTGTAAGGCTGTGCTAAATGTTTCAAAAATGGAGCAAGATATTGAACACCCCATTGGTAAGCATTTGTCATAATAAAAATCCCCATTAAACTGTATACCCAACAACTCATGATCATCTGGATGAACAGGTAATATGCGGAATGCTGAAGCAATATCTGTTTTAGCTAATAAACAGCTTTTTCCCAGTTTCTTTATTTGTTTGATAGCATCATCTACTGTTGTATATGAAACTGAACACAACTCATCAGGGATAAAATCATTTATAGAGGCTCCATCTGGATAAGACAGGTGATGAATTAAACGAAATTCGTTTATTTCTTTTTTGGGTACAATACCAATAGGCGAGCATTGAAGATTAGAAAAAGGAAGGAAATTAAAGGGGCCTGCAATTCTACCAAGGGAAACTTCCTTCTGTAATTTTTCTGCAACTATATTTTCATGTTGCTGAACTGATAATAAGTTCTTACAAAAGCGTTGTTGTCTTGGACCCTGATATTGTATTTTAAACCCTTGCTTAAACCCCTCATACAGAAATGTTTTTAAATGATCATCATACCCTTCAAGAAACTGACCTAAAACATTTACTTTAACTGGTGTTACTACTAGTTTATTTGCTTGTGGGGATTGCTGGTTGTTTAGTTTGGTGTGATATATTGGCACCTCTTGGATTTGACTTATCTCCCCATGTGCAGTGCAGGATTGAATGTGTTTTTCTACACTGAAAGCAAATGTGTTTATATTGACACTGTTGGTGAGAACATTTTCCATTTTTGTGGAATGCGTAGCAAAATCCTTGTGGAATTCTATTTCTGTATGGAACCCTTTGCTGGACAGGTTTTCCACGAAAATTGAATTGGGTTTGGGGTTGACGAAAAGTGGTGGCCATTACCCAATACTCATAATGAAGCTGTCCCCAAGGAATCGACCTAACTTCTATATCTTTTCTCACTTGCTTATCGTATGTAAGCCATGCCAAACCAAAACTCCTACTTGCTAATTCTCTAACAATCTCACCATGTTTGATTACTGCTGGAATTTGTTTCGGATATTTTTCAGAATAAACAGCCAAAAATTTCAAAAATGCACTTGTCCACTGTTCAATAGATTTATTAGACTTTTTTGGTTTTGATGCTACAAATTTAAACTCAGAATTGCCAGCACTTTGTAATCGCAACGATTTGTCTAACGCTAGATCATCCTTGGGGAGCAGCTTGATAAAATCAACATATTTATTCTGCCATATTTTGTTTTTCAATTTTGCATCTATCTGAGATGTTGTAGGATCTGATAATAAATCATAATCATCAGAATCACTTTCAGATGATGATGAACTGTCAGAATCACTTGATGATTCCTCATTACTGTCAGAATCTGTACCTGATGAACTTGGTGCTCTCTGTCTCTTAGAGTCAGATCCTTTCTGTTGTCTCTTCCTCCTCTTCTCGCCTCTTTTGTTCTCATTGGACAGGGCTTGCAGCACTTGTTCGGTCACCGCTGCCACCAACTGCGGCTGTATTGGTAGAACATCACCAGACTGACCAGCATTTTGGCAGCTACCACCGGCCTCCTCATCCATCATTGCCTCCATCTGTGTGGCTGATCCAGCTGCTGCGGGAAGTCTAGGTCTTGTTTTTCTTCTACCTCTCCCACTGGAATTCATCTGGAAATATTTCATAAATGCTTTTTCAAAAAACTTAAATTTTGCTTAAAAAGTGGGATATCGTTCAACATAAACCCACGCCATGAAGAAGCATGTGAAAAAGCTGGAATTTGCATATAATATAACCCCAACCATATAGGCCGACTAAGGGGTATAGTATACATGAAATCAAACACCTCAACCCAATGGGTCAATCAAGAAATATTTGCACATATATAGCAAAAATGTAATTAACCCCGACCATATAGGGGTATATATTGAAAGCCCAATGGGACATTAACTGCGTATGTGTGTATTAATAGGACAATAACCCCGACCATATAGGGGTTTAAAAAATATGCATATAATGGGTTGTTCCGTCAGCATGCACATACACATATGATGCAATTAACCCCGACCATATAGGGGTATGGATGGAAAAACCCATTGAAAAAATATGCGAATAGGAATACGCAATTTAATTCAAAAAACCCCGACCATATAGGGGTATGTAAAATGGAATTTTACATTCAACATGGAATATCAATGCAAGTAAAACACCTTCAGTGCTAACCTCAACCATATAGAGGTGATACACTAACAAGTATCTATAATACATGAAACCATTGATAAAGTTTATAAACCAAGTAAATAGTCTGCACTATCATATGTATTGATAATTAGCCCCTGTTTTATGAGGTTAAACATCTAATCATAGTAATTAACTTAACCCACCATTGTGCAGATATTTGAGGGTTGAAACAACCACAGCTCTGATGTTATTATAATATTTTATGTGCCCTTGTTTGTTTAGATGAACTCCATCATCAAGGTAGACAGTAGATCGAGTTGAGGGATTCCAGAATCCTGACAGGCGAAAGAAATTTACACCCTCCACTTCTTTAATGTATTCTGATATTCTTCTGTTAAGTTCATCAACCCTGCTGTTGAACCATGGTAGATCAACTTGGTATCGTGTGGGCTTTAACGGAGCAATTCTATGCAAAGTTTGTAAAATGACCACTGATCTTACAGATTCTCCATAGCGTAAATCGACCACAAATTCAATTAAACGTCTAAAAATCAAGTCCACAGTCTTTTCTGGTTTGCACAAATCGTTTGACACAGCTTGAATAATAACAACATCCGGGCGCTGTTCTCTTACGTAAGACGTGCCAAGCGCGCGAATCCTCTCCAGAGAAGCCCCACCGTGTCCGCTATAACTAATCTGTACTTCGTCATAGTTCAAATTTAGGTTTTCATTCACACGTGCGTCTAAACTGTTTAAAACAAATTGTTCGAATCTCCGCACAAAGGAATGACCCAGGATAAGAACTTTTTTAGTCATTGCATGGAAGGGATGAGAGTAGACATAGCATAGGCCAGTACAGTTTCACTATAATTGACGAAATTCACTCCGTACTTACATTGTTTGAGCTGCTAAAGTCTCACAGGGAAAGGAATGTCATGTCAATCAATATGCTCCATATAAAACGACGACAATCCACCAAAAATCCAAAAAACTTATCAAAATCTTCTCCCTTCTAAAATTGTGGTAAACAAAGATCACGTGATCAAAATAATGGAGTCTGTAATATTAGAATCCAAAACGGTACACCAGCCTAATCCGGAAAATTGACAAATATAACAATTTATTATGGAGATGGTATAAATTACTTTATGCTTCACATAAATACAATTAAATTTTCAACTTTATGAATGCAACCCCCCCCCCCAAAAAAAAAAAAAAAAATATATATATATATATAGATTAGCGATACCCCTTGCCCTAAAATTATCAAAAACAACATATAAAACATTTATACATTGTAAATAGCATGTATACTCACAATAGGCAAAGCTTGATGAAAGACAAAAGTGAAGACAAAATATTGTCTTAACTATATTCTGACGACCGCTGAAAGCAGTAGAAATAATTCAATCAAATTGTTTAACGTTTTAAAACAAGCAAACATTTGTAAAAAATAAATAAATAAAGCTATTGTGGTGTATACTTTAGCATTTGCTTTGATCTAACATGAATTAAATTTCAATACAGAATTTTTGCAATGTAATATCTGATTTAATCAAATATTGATTTTGGCATTTCGCATTTAAGATTGCCCACAATAAACATTGTTGCTCATTACATTCTTTTTATAGCAGAACTTGTTTTATATCTACTAAAGTGATTTGTTATATCTTAATCTAGACTTAATTATCAAAATGTGTTTGTTCATCTTTATATTCCTGATGCATTTCTCAATATGTAAGATGTACAATACATTGTACCATCACTGTTTGTTAAATTGACTTTTTACAGAGAGGGCACAAATATACAGATAGTCTGCCGTCCAATCCTTTTTATGTAATGTTTTTGCATTATAAAATATTTTTTAAATTAAATATGTAAGAAGTATTATAAAAAAAATAATCGATACAAATTGGAATATAATTTGATGTATTTGCTACTATTTCTATAATACCGGACATATTTTGCCTTTGAACGGAAAAATGACCGTCCGTTATTCAAGAGAACATTTTCAGAATCTTAGATATGATTCTGCTTAGATGTGAAAACTCTTGTCAACTGTACTTAAATAAAAAAAATTCTTTTGTTCTCAAACACTTAAGTGCACAATTCAAGCAGATTATATCATCAAAGTACTTCCTTCATGAATTCCTTATCACATGCATTACAGAGACTGTCGTAGCTCTTTCATTTTGATTTGTGTCCCAATTGTGTAATTAAAGCATTGTTTGTACTTACAAAACTTAACTATTATTTCATAAAAAAGCACACATCAGCTTAAAGTTTCTGATAAAATACTGGTGTGTAAGTTAGAACAGACTGATGGACATTGTAACTTGTAAGAAATAAATGAAAAAAATCATTATTATTCTTAAGAAAATAGAACATAGCTGGCGCGTCGAACGTTCAGACAGAGAAGTTACATAAGTAAAGACATTGTTAGAAAATACGAACACTTAAAAAGAAAGAGAGATAAAAATTAAAATATAAAGAATGAACATGGACATACCAAAAGCAAGACCGTTGATATCATTAAGATAGTCATATACCAATATGCATGCGACTGCCGTTATACGAATCCAACAAGGACATTAATAGGTTGTTGTCGTTGTGTGATAGCGCAGCGCCGAGAACCAGTGCGCGCCAAAAAAGAAGGAGCTAAACCTTCAGATTGATAAAAAAAAATTGGCAGTATCCTAATATGTTTTACGGTGCGACCGTTGGGGCAAGCGCAGCATGTGATCAAATAATGAATTATGGTAAAAAATAAAAGTATCAACGTAACGTAAATGAATTTGAATGCAAAAAAAAATATATACATGCCTATTTTTTCTATTAAATTTTATTAAATATAATTTATCTCAGATACAATGTTGTTGAATGATAAAGATTTTAACATAATGTTTTTTGCAGTTTATTTCCTCTTTTCTTGCAGCAGACATTTTTCTTAAACTTACATATTAAAAATTGACTTATCATAGAGTCCCCCCCCCCCCCCGCTTAAAAAAAATATAATTTACGACGTATAAAAAAAATTGCTGATCATATGAGAAAAACGGTTTTGAACCCCCCCCCCCCCCCCCCGGAGGATGTAATAAAATGAAAATAAAGATAACATTGAGCAGTTAAAGAGCTAAATGCATACTACGCACTCACCATTCCTCACCCGGATTCGAATTTCCCTGATTTTGAGAATTTCTTTTTCATTTTGCTTGTAAATATTTTTTGAATGATGCTGCCGCGCCCCCTTTTAAAAAATGTTCCTGGAAATTACTGTAAATATATAGTGAATAAAATAAATGCATGTGAGCATTCATCCAAATGAGAGCAAGTTACAACTGTTTCCTATTAAAAAAAAGAGATGTCCCCATTCGTTAGCTTTGCAAGTTTTTGAGAAGTTTTTGGTATTTATATTTCAGCAGATTTACACAATAACTATTTAGAGTAATTTCCCCTTATTGTGACGTCAACGTTCACGTCGTTCAAGTGTCGTCTGTATCTTTGAAAAAACTCTGAAAAAAAACTAAATGAAATATACTGTTTTGTTTACATAAAAAGCATGATATTCTTGAAATTACACAATTTATCTGTTTCTCAAAAGGAATCAAGTCTAGTGAGATCGTCCGACATTGATTAATTGCATTGTGGGTCGAAATTTACTGACGCCGAAAAATTATGTGTGATCAATGTGCAAGAAATCCATTGTGACGTCACTCAAAGGAACGACAACTCTGTTAGTCTTATGTAATGGTTTTATTTACTATGCATGATGTACATAGTCTTTTATCTTGTTCTCGTGAGAGTGTGAAATGGGACACCATATTTACAGGGAATTACTGGGACGATTAAAACAAGGCATTACTGGTCCGATTTACTGACGCCAAAAAAATCCGTTGAATGAATGTGCAACTAGTCCGATTTTTCTATTCACACATGCCTTGCCGGTAGAGCTCTCTTCACGCCGGCGCTGCGCGCCGGCGAGATGCACTCGCTATAATGCTCTCTTATATGAATGGCTGACATTTAACTCGTTATTTAAGGTTCCTTGAAGTTTGATGAAACTATTTGAGTATTGCACAAGCTTTGGTTAGACCCAAGATATTTTTCACATGCAGGTTGTTGCATTAAATAGCTTTTTGTATGAACATTTCTCACTTGAAGTTTTTGACAACAATGCATCCAATATATATCTTACAACTAATTCGTCAATTATACATGTATAATCACAATTAGTAAACAATAAACAAATCGATGCCGTGGATTTGAAAACAAATATGAAGTCATCTTTTTCATTTCTAAATGAACTATCTTTTTTTTGTCTTTTTACTCCTCAATACTCTGGTGTTAGTTGTTTCTTAATCACAATGAAATATGAGCTTCACATGTTTCGAGTATCGCATCTTCAATGAAGTGGCAAATAGCCACCAACCACTTAACTACAGAATTCATTATATCCAGCTAACATCAGCTTAGAACTTTCCTTTTCTGAACGTTTATTATGCGAGAATATACATGTTAGGAACAACGGAGAGAGAAAAATCGAGAGCTAAATTAACTTTTCTAATTAAGGATAATGTCTACTAGCGTGATAATGAAGAGAAGCTTACTTTTCCTGAATAAATTATTAAATGCATGTAATCCTTTTGTGAAAGATATGATAATTTGTCATAATGATATTGGTTCTGGCTTGTCAATACATTTACAACAACAACTTAACAATGTACATTTAGTAAATAGCATTATAATTATCAGAGTTTCAATTAACGCTCTGTTTTCCGTTTGGCGTGTAAGAGGCTTCTGGTAGATTTCCTAGATCAATTGAAACAATTGCAACTTTTCAGGCCTATTCGACAAGTGGAAAAATCCTAAAATGTAATACAAGGGCGTAAAGGACAATTCAGCTTTTTTCTTAACAAAAATGAATTATAAGAATAGCCAGAAAGAAATGCAATTAATGAATGGACATTCTCGATCACGTGTTCACTATTCTTTAATCGTCCGAAACTTAACAAAACTTATTTTTAGTGTACTTTTCAACGACCCACATACCCCTGGATTGTCACATGAGATTAATGAGTAAATAAGTCAATGAAAAAAAAACGAAGGTTAAGAAAAACTAATTGATTTTTCTAAATAAAATTATCAATGAAAATCAAATGAAAGTTTCATTGAAGCACGTGAATAAAAACATTTGATTTTTTTATTGTTTAGGAGACACTGATCTCAGAGAGAGAGAGAGAGAGAGAGAGAGAGAGAGAGAGAGAGAGAGAGAGAGAGAGAGAGAGAGAGAGAGGGTTCTAAATTGTTATAGCTAATAGCTAGTATATTTTTAGATGGGGCTGTAGACTTTTGCTTTAAATTGACTAATCTTAACAATAGAAATGAAATATACTTCATTTTTATAAATTTATTTTACTTTTGATTTTATTGCTATAGTACTAGAATGCAGACAATAAGAGTTCGCGATTTTTTACCCCTGCAAATGTTGTTATTTAAATTTAGATCACATTATTTTATTAGACCCTTTCAGATTCGCAGTAAAAATAGGAGGGGGAATTTCCCCGTTGTCAAAGTCTATCTCCTAGAATAGAAATTCTAGGTACTTGTAGTCGCATATGTAATAGACGATCATTAATTGTTATTAAATCATATTTATAAGTTCTTATGTCTTTGTTGTGATATCACCACGAATCGATTTTGTAATGCATAGTCCGAAACTATTCATCAACGACTACTTTAATATTTAATCGTACAAAGAATCGCACAATCGTAAAAATAATATAAATAATAGGGAAACATTCATAGAATATTTTAAGATGTCATAGATTATTAGATGCCCGATTATATTGTACCTGGTGATACTCAAAAATGATACCCTTATCCTGAATTAATCATTATCGTTTTCCATTGGTGGATAACATTATTTCAGTTAATACGTTTGGCAATAAGACAATCTGCTGTTACAATGGCTGCAGCTCTTTAACTCCCGGTCTGAAAACAAAATTTGGATGGAAGACCTAGTAGCTACTGTAATGTTATTTGTAAATTCCGTTTTTATCAGGTTTTCATTTATTTACATTTTTGTAACCTGTACTATGGGACTTCCGGGAATAAACTAGTTAGTAAAACGTGCAGCATGGAGTTGGTTGTACTTCAACATGTTCTTAAGAAACATGAATAGTACATGGTGTCAGAAGAAACTATAGTAATTATACCATAATGGAACATATTCGTCCACCACCAGAATTGGATTTTTCCACGACAGATGGAAATTTACCTGAAAGATGGAGAAAATGGGAGCAAACCATGAAATTATACTTAACCATCGCTATGAATGGCAGAACCGACGCAGAGAAATGCAGTGCTTTCCTGTACATTATCGGTCAAGAAGGTTGAGAAATTTTCAATACTATGACAATAGTTGAAGAAGATAGAGATAAAGTAGATGTACTTTTCCAAAAGTTTAAAGAGTACTGCGCTCCGAGAGAAAATATAACAGTGTGGAGACATAGATTTCATACTAGGGTCCAAGGGAAAACAGAAACTATAGACCAGTATGTTACTGATTTAAGAATCATATCTAAGAACTGTAGATTTGACACATTAGAAGATGAAATGTTACGAGATAGAATTGTGTGTGGTGTACACTCCGAGAAAGTGAAAGAGAGACTTCTTAGAGACAATGAACTTACACTCATCAAAGCATTAAGCATATGTCGTGCAAATGAAGAATCACAGAGCAGGATGAAAGACTTACAACAAGAAGAACAGATCAGTGTTGTCAAGTGTGACAGAAACAGACAGTCGGTGAAACCGTCTACAGGAAATAGACATACATTTCAAAAAACTACTGGAACCGGTAATCAACACACATCTGGAAAACAGAAATACAGTGGTCCAAACTACAATTCGAGATCAACATTTACATGTGGTAAATGTGGGAAAAGTCACAGTCGAGGACATTGTCCGGCATTTGGGAAAAGATGTAGCAAGTGTCATTGGAAAAATCACTTCGCAGCAATGTGCAAGACTAAAGCTATTCATGCAAACGATCTAAACGGAGATGAAGATTCGCAAGACGAACAAAGAGAAGATTTCTTCATCGGATCGATCTCAAGTGAAAATAACAAAGATGAAATATATGTGAACCTAAAGATCAATAATAAAATAGTGAAGTTCAAGTTGGACACTGGATCACAAGTAAATATCCTCACAGATAAAATCTACGAAAAAATTCAGACAGGAGAACCACTCGTTGATACTAGTGTAAGACTTACCAGTTATTCGGGGGATTCCATACCAGTAGCAGGAAAATGTGTACTTCCATACAAAGATCATCAGTTAGAGTTCTATGTTACTACTGGAAATCAACCACCCATACTAGGATACAAATCCTGTTGTGAACTAGGATTTATAAAAGTTACCTTATCAACAGGAATATCACAGTGTTTCTCTCCTGTTGATGAATACACAAGTGTGTTTTCTGGACTTGGATGTTTGAAAGAACCTTATACGATATGTATTGATGACAAAATTAAACCTGTCATACACAGTCCAAGGCAAATACCAGCAGCTTTCCGTGATGAACTGAAGAAAACCCTGGACAACATGGAATCAAAAGGAGTTATTAAAAAAGTCGATCAACCTACTGATTGGGTGAATTCTCTCGTCATTGCAGAAAAAGTCAAAACGGGGAAACTTCGTGTGTGTTTAGATCCCAGAGATTTAAACAAAGCAATCAAGCGGGAACATTTTCAGTTACCTACTATTGAAGAAATTACATCAAGACTGTCTGGAGCTACTGTGTTCAGTAAACTCGATGCCAATAGTGGATACTGGCAAATACCCCTCGATGAAGCTAGTCAACTCCTCACTACGTTTCATTCACCATTTGGAAGATATTGTTTCTGTCGTATGCCTTTTGGTATCAAAAGTGCACAGGAAGTATTCCAAAAGAGAATTGCGCAACACTTTGACAATATTGATGGTGTAGAAGTTGACATTGATGATATACTGATATGGGGGAGAAATGAAGAGGAGCACAATAGAAGACTCAGAGCAGTGTTACAGCGATGCCAAGAGATCAACCTTACCCTAAATAAGGATAAATGTCTTTTCAATCAATCTGAAATTCAATACATAGGACATGTGATTTCGAAAAATGGAGTGAGACCTGATCCTACGAAAATAGAAGCCATTCTTAAAATGCCACCTCCAACTGACAAGAAAGGAGTCGAACGTCTTTTAGGAACTGTGAACTATCTTGCCAAATTTGTTCCTAATATGTCAGCGATTAACGAGCCTATCAGATCTTTACTCAGGAGTGATGTGTTGTTTACATGGGAAAAACCTCAACAGGATGCATTCGAAGCTATCAAAGACATTTTATCTCGTGAACCAATTCTGACTTTCTTCGATGTTAAAAAACCAGTATGTGTTAGTGTTGATGCTTCAAAGTGTGGTTTAGGTGCTGTGATCACTCAAGATGAAAGACCAATTGCATATGCATCTAGATCATTGACAGAGACTGAGAAGCGATATGCTCAAATCGAAAAAGAACTGTTAGCTGTTACATTCGGTTTAGAGAGATTCCACCAGTATACCTATGGTGTCAATGTCATTGTTGAGAATGATCACAAACCATTGGAAAATATTCTAAGGAAATCATTAGTCCAAACTCCTCCAAGGCTACAAAGACTCTTACTTCGTTTACAGAAATACGATTTCAACTTCAAGTATGTTCCAGGAAAACAGTTGATCATTGCTGATACTCTATCTCGGGCTCATTTACCTCCGACAAAGCAACAAAAAGAAGAAATTTGCGAGGAAATTGAAACTTATGTTCATTCTGTGTTTATACCAAGCATACCCATTTCTAGAAACATACTTCAAGACATAAAAAAAGAAACGGCAAATGATGCTATTCTAAGTGAAGCTATTCGTCTTGTAAAAAGTGGTTGGCCTGAAAACAAAAATCAGCTACGGAAACCATTACAAGAGTACTGGAAGTTAAGATCAGAACTTACATGTGTAGACAGTTTGTTATTGATGAATGAAAGAATTGTTATTCCAGAAGTATTACAACCCGAAATTTTGAGATATCTACATGTTAGTCATCTTGGAATAGAGAAGACTAAAGCTCGTGCAAGAACTGTGGTTTACTGGATTGGTATGAATCGAGACATAACCGATATGATTGCCAAATGTCATACATGTACAGATATGAGAAACAAGAATCCTAAAGAGCCGTTAAATCCGACGCCAGTACCAGAAGGTCCATGGCAAGTGCTTGGTTCAGATTTGTTCACGTTGAACAATGAGGATTATTTGATCGTTGTGGATTATTATTCCAAGTTTTTTGAAGTAGTCAATCTTGAGAACACTAGGAGCAAAACTGTGATCACACATATGAAGTCCATGTTTGCCCGTCATGGCATTCCTTATGAAGTGCGAAGCGATAATGGTCCTCAATATACTTCCAAGGAATTCAAAGATTTCTCCAGAAGTTGGTGTTTCGAACACAAAACGTCGAGTCCATATAACCCACAAGGAAATGGTCTTGCGGAGAAAACCGTTCAAACTGTGAAGAGAATGTTAGAAAAAGCAAGGATAGATGGAAAGGATCCATATATCAGTTTACTAGAATACCGGAACACGCCAACAGATGTTGAATCTCCGGCAAAACTACTCATGAGCCGACAACTTAGATCAATATTACCAGTAACCAAAAATCAACTGAAACCAAAAGTAGTGCCAGATGACATTACCAGGCAGAAGAGGAAAATTACCCAGAATCGTCAGAAAACTTATTTCGATGTTGGAAGCCGAAAACTGTCAAGTTTGTCGCCAGGACAAAGAGTTAGATTCAGACACAGAGGACAGTGGCAACCCGGATATGTCAAGGATCAAGTCCATACCAGATCATACAACGTACAAGATCAGAATGGAGATCAATTTAGAAGAAATCGAAGAGACATCATACAGTCAAAAGAAACCAGTTTTAAAGAACCTATTGTTGAACTTGATGACGAAGACGAAGAGACAGTGAGAGAAAAAGAAACAAGTAATACAGAAGCTGGAAACCCGGACACTACAGAAGATGAAGACGCGAGAAGTCCAGACATTGTTCAGCAAGTGCAACCGTACAAAACGCGTGCAGGCCGAGAAGGGCGTCGTCCGAAATATCTTAGTGAATATGTGTGATGGGGCAGAATAATCCCTTACTTATATAATTGCAATCAAGGCAGTCTACCTTGATGTGCACATGATGAGATATGTATACCGGTAAATGATCAGTGAATATTTGTACATATATATGTAAATATGTTATATATCTATTTCTTTCAATTGTGTCTATAATGATACTATAAGTGAAATTCTCTATATGAAAAAAAAGACTTTTTAAATCATAATGCAAAATTTATTAAGGGGAAAGATGTAATGTTATTTGTAAATTCCGTTTTTATCAGGTTTTCATTTATTTACATTTTTGTAACCTGTACTATGGGACTTCCGGGAATAAACTAGTTAGTAAAACGTGCAGCACGGAGTTGGTTGTACTTCAACATGTTCTTAAGAAACATGAATATTACAGCTACAGTTCCGTACATGTCAAAAGGTTGCAATTTACGGTGCACAAACAACTGTGCTAGTTTATATAGATATGCAATATATCTTTCTGTTACATGTACTACAATTACACTTCATGTTTAAGGTTATATGGGACACCTGTCGATTCTAACATGGATAACATTTCATTATAATTGGTAAAAGAACTATATATGATAAGAGTTAAATTTGGCCCCCATAATTCGCCATTTTTAAAGTGTTACGGGTAAAATAAAATGTTTACTAATTTTTTAGAAGAGTTGATATAAAATATATTTTTCATCTATTTATTTGATTTATTTGCACACACTGGCAGTATATGACGTCAGAAGTGACGCCATTTCTATAATTCAATCAAAATCAGCCAAAAATTGACATTTTTCTTATCTATTTACGAATGGGAAATATAGAGCGCATGCTTGAACAAGGAATTTTTTTTTGTCACTTATTAGTCTTGGCTAGGTACATCTCTGATTAAAATATTCTATTTGTTCAAGAATGCGCTCTATGTTTTCGGAAGGAAAAACTGCTTGAAAACAAGCTGTTTTACGCTAAAAATGCAAAATTGGCGGGAAAAGGTTGTCTTTACAATGTCATATTTCTAAATTGTGGGCACTTGAATCAAAATGAATATTATGTAAACACATCACATATATATCTGTACTAAGAAAACAAAGAATGAAAGTAAAATGATGATGTTCATTTTAGGGGGCCATTTTAGGCCCTTATCATATATAGTCCTTTAACAAATCTTGAATTTAAAACTTTATAATATTTGACAAAAAATATGCTGAAATTTTTTAGAACATTAAAAAGAACCGGGATTTGAGCTGATGGCTAACAGAGTAATAGTTTACGCTGTACAGAGCCCATTGTTAACCAATTAGATAGTAAATATTAAAAGAAAACACCTATACAATAATACTGTATTTCATTTTTAATTTCAGTAGGAAGTAGGTCACAATATGGAGGTGTCCCAAACCATCTTAAAGTCCATGTTGTCACCGCACAATCTACAACAGTGTATATTTTGCGCATGTGCAATGAAAAAAAAAAAACACATTAGAGAGTATCGAGCTCGAAGTTTATTTAAATATGTGTGTATGAATTTCAATTGTGGTTTTTTTTAGGTAGTTTTAGCTCACTTGATACCAAATGTTCAAAATTGTTCAAACCCCCAAACCCCAAAACAATTACTGGGGCTTACAAAAATATGTTAGTTACGTTGTTTTAAAAACAAATATATTTCATAACATGCATGATTGACAATATGAGTCAGGACTAAATTTGTGAGAGCTACCGATATGTACGAAGGCTTTTCGGAAATTATTGAAACATTTACTCTTATTTTCTAGGAAAAATAGATTATACAGAAAGTTGGCCCCGAAACATTTTATTAATGTTAATATTCTCAATGACACTATTTAGTGTCATCCCTGATAAGCAAAATAATTGCCTATTTCAGTGTCCCGAGACAACTGCCAAAAAAGAATAATAATAGTAACTAGATACGATCTCGTTACGAGTAACGAGTAGGTCTTCCTTGCGATTTCTGTTTAAAATCATACCATGAATAATCGATACAATTTTCAGTTATTTATAATATAGTTTACAAGTGCCTTGGCCCCTAAAAAGGGGGCCAGCCCCTTTTTCTTGATTTCTTTGAAAAGGTCTAATGAGTACTAACAGTTTTTGTTTTTATGCCTATCTAGAATTGTTGATCATTTTTGAGATACAAATGATTGAATATTTTAGGGGCCTGCCCTCTAGATCCTTAATGGGGACGTAAATTCGTGTTTTGATAAGGGGAATCAATTTAAAGCATTAATTCAAACATTTTCTCTTCTACAATGCTTAACAAAATATGTCTCCTTTTCAAGATATATTGCGTCAAAGTTTAAGTACTTTGGCCCCTAAAATTCCCTAATTACGTAATAAATGGGCGTGGCAATAATTTTTTTCTGATAGATATTGTTACGATCAACAACTTTGCTTCTATAATGCATTACAACATTTTTATCGTTTTTTGGTAATTTGTAATAGAGTTTACAAGTGCCTTGGCCCCTAAAAAAGGGGGCCAGCCCCTTTTTTTTTATTTTGTTGGAGAGAAATTTTCATTATCTACTACTTTTGTTATACTTAATTCTTATCAAAATATTAACTGATAAAAAAATACAGATCAAAACGTATAAAAATTTTGAACAATAATTCTTTCCCAATTTTCGGGCCCAGGCGAGCTCCAAGAAATGGCGCCACTGGCGTAAAACAACATAATTGTGCACAATTTCAAACTTTAGACTATATATTCTGAAAATTTCATAGTCATATCTCTGATAGTTTCTGAGATCAGCTCTGCACAAAATAGGTCGTAAAAATATACAAAATGGCCGATAAATCGGTACCGGAAGTAACGATAACAAAAATTTCAAAAAACATATAAAATTCAGATTACATCTCATCATCTGTGAAAAAATGGTTTAAATCGGTCCAATAGTTTTTGAGAAATCGAGTGCACAAAATTTGGAAAAAAATTAAGAAGAAGAAGAAACTGTACGAAAACAATAAGGTCTTCCGTTGGAAACGGAAGACCTTAATAAAAAACATCCAAAGATTAAGACGTCATTGTAAAGCGTGTCGTTGCCAGTTTATTATAAACACTTTTCAAACGCAATTCTTTGTCATTTTTTTGTTAATCATTTTCAAATCATGTTGAATGGTTATTTAGTTTAATTATACATTGAGCTTTTGTTCAGTGTTAATTTCAATTTGAAACAAAAATCCGCCACTTAGAAGGGGAATATAAATATGATGTCTTTAATCTTTCCGAGCATTTCTATAATATTATATATCATTTCCAAAATACCAAAGTAATATTTAGAAAAGAAACAAAAGGGTTATGGCTTGCATCACTCACTCGATAAGTATGACCATTACTGGCCCAAGTAACCAACTAGCTTTTGGTATTCAGAGAATCAAAAACAACGACAATCTTTCACTTAATTATTACTGGTTCCCTCCCTTGACTTAGTGGTTTTATTGTTATTTAACATAGAATTTCTTCAGACTACATGTTTTTCTATATATAATTAAATATAACCTTATAGTCATATTTGTTCCTACATGTATATAAATTTTGCCACAAATGTGTACTCCGTGACCTCTAAGGTTGATTATATGAATACACGTACATTATTTATGTATTAGGTAATTAAAAAGCTTCTACTTGATATTACTATAATACCAATATTTCTACTAAATCCTGTTTTTGAACTGAAATAAAAAAGAACCATACCAATCTAAAAAAAAAAAAAAGGGAAAATATTCTTTTAATAATAAATTTAAAATTATTTTTTTCTGTATCTGTCCATAACAATTGTATTTTAGTCGCTTGATACGTTTAAATTTTAACAGACAATTATGGTAACGAACAGGGAATACTGATTAAAACAAGTCATGTAACTAATTTTGTCATGAAAAATTGAACAGCACACAACACAAACAAACGGAAAACATGCAGGAAAATTATGGGTGAGACGAAATTATCAATTATTAAAAGATGTTTGGGCTTTGAGAGCTTTCGGTTTCATGTCGTAGGACTTTTGCAAAATCTTCTTTTACGACAAAGTGGTGTCTTCTTTTGTTGAATAGTCTGGTCATAATAACACCGAGAGTTGATTGGTCAAACCTGTGACAATCCGAAGGAATCCACCTTTTGGTGCAGTTTATATAAACTTCCGCATTCGGAAAGTCCATGCAACCATATTCAAGAGCACAGCCCACCCATGGCCGCATTATATAATTAAGTGTAAAGTATGTGCGGGAGATAATCACCATACCAGCTTGTATTTCAGGATAATTAAACATGCACTGATCCTCCTTAAAACGCTCAAAAAGCCGCTTTTGAGTTCTGACAGCAATTGAACCGGATCCCTCTAAAACCTGAATTCCGAGGCATTTCGCTTTAACAAAATATGGGTCTGTATTTTCTAATCTTACAGAAGTATCCAGCCACATCACAAAATCAAATTCTTGAAGCATCATTTGGATGATGATCGGTTTCCACGTATATCCAAGTACATTTTTCACGTGGTTAGGGAAGGTATTGAATGGGAATGCTCTAACCTTGCAATTGCACATTTGCCGCACCAGTTTTGAATTTTCTTTTGATAACCCTATGTCGTACACAAAGATCATTAACTGTGGGTGCTTTGTTTCTTGAAATATTTTAAGACTGTTGATAAGTTGTATGAATTCTTGAAAATGATTATCAGACAGAGCCGTCACAAATATAGGAAGCAATTCTTTGCTCCTTCTTGGTGTTGATAGTTTAATGATTCCCTCTCTGTCTAATTGTAAGCATTTTAACAACTTATTTGAATCATTAAATAGATAGTTGTCTGCTTTCTGCATATTTTTCCTTAACACTTTTTCAAAGTTTTTGTCAGAACCTTTGCATTCTTTTAAATCTTTAATGTTTTCATTGTTTTGTTCCTCATCATAATACATAAGATTAACATTCTCACATTGATCTGGCGTGTCATCTCTCTGATTCAGCACGATAAATAAAGAATTGTTGTTCATGGGTTCTCGAAAGAGAGAATATGCGACGCCAAGTATGTACACACCAACGCATACAGCTAAGAAAGAGGTAATAGTAAGCAGCTTTGGTTTAAAGGGGATGTTGCAATCTAAAAAAAACAAAAACAAATTACTATCTAAATATTTTTGGTTTCATCTTTGCTGCCTTTTTAGAAAACTGATATTTCTAAAATCTTTAGCGCAATATTTATTCTTTAATTATACTTCTTTCTTGTTTATTTTGGCTCTAAAAATTACAAGAAGGTATGTTTACGGGAGAACAGCTTGAATTTCGAAACTGTTAAAAGCCCCAATATTATCACATTTTAAGATTATGTTTATCAAAAGTTTAGAATGTCCAAAAAAAATTGTTTTTTTTCCAAATCAATGCCAATGTTATAATAAATATCGACATGTTATCCATTCATGTTTTTTCTTTGAGTAAGATTTGATTTGTCACCACCGTTAAAGATCCAATGCCACTTAATGCCATGAATATAATTAGTGTTGCGATTGCAACGCCTACTACTATAAATCATTGCATTTACTGTTGCCATCTCAAACCGCTGATACTATATCGCCGCTTAATAATATATTTGTATCATTAGGCGAGACAAATGCACAGCAACCCTTACGTTTGATGAAATCTGCACATATATACACTCTCAACCGCTAATAATACAAACCCTATTTCATTTAGCGTTTGTCCCAATTTTTTAATGATATAAAGTCAAACAATTGAATGCAAATCATTTATGAAATAAAGCCACTTTATTTCGCACAAAATTGCTCATCATTAGTAATAGGTCTTATTAACATCTTGCAATAATTGTTTTTTTGTACTTGATAAAGATTTACAAATAACCTCTATTCTACATGTTACATTAATCTACAAAAAAAAGTGAAATATGTGGTACGTCTGTCTACATAAACATCGTAAAACCATCGTTACCTGCTGTTTGAAGTAATGGTTGTTTTCTGCTCCCTCAGGTTTTTCCAATTGAAATATAATAAAATGTATTTAAGTCACAGGGAATAAAAATCACTTTGCTGTAAGCGTCAATTCATTATAAGCGTGTTCGCTATAACCCAGTTTTACTGTATTATCATTATTTTTTTTCAAAAGTCACAAAAGATTTCAGACATTCCTGTTTTGCTTCATGTGCACAAAGATTAGTCGCGTTTAGCAGTGGTATGCAGACAATATCAAACTGACAAATGCATTAATTGTTCGAAGCTAAACACTTTCATAACTCTTTCAACGAAAAAAAAATTCCTGAAAGTTTAATTCATGTCTATATACATGTACGAGAACAAAGAAAAAACCCCCAAAAAACAAAAACGGAGTAATGAATAACTAGCAATTAAATTTCAAAAAGCGGGAATGAATCTACTTCCCTGAAACAATTACGTATGTGTTTTGCCCCAAATGTCTAAAGGATAATCAAAGTTCGTGCGAATTAATGTAATTCTACTTAAAACAGGCAGGAGTGAGGACATTGACTAACACATTACACGTTCAATAAATGATAATAATTCAAATCAACAGCTGTTAGCCACTAACATAATTTTGACGGATAATTAATTTAAATTATATATATTTCGCAAACAATAACAATCAGCTGTTTTCTAAGGATATGCGCAATAAGGCATTTTTTTCTCTTCATTTACATGTATCAATATCAAAGGGTATCTTCAATGCCTGTCATTTTTTTATATGACGGAGATCTGTGTGGAAAACATCATCTTTGAACTTTTACTGCGATCGCATAAGTACTTTTCATGAAATTTGGAGAAAAACCCAATGTCATACCTAAACGATTTTTGAATGAAGTCGATTTGGTGCGAAATGAAATCTGACGTCACGAGATTAACGCCGCTGTAAGAAAAAACAAGAAAATGGTAGGGAACTGTTTATTTTCGTGCATAGAAGTGTAAATCTGAGTGTTGCCCATCCACTGCATTGCTTGAAGTTGCGTTGGACCTGAAAATTGATATGTTGGTACATTAATCGCTTAATTAACTAAAGAAAAAAAAGAAATTTATATCTTTTTTGTTACGTTCCTGTAAGTCTTTAAAAAATCATGCAGATTTGTATAGTATTATTTCTAATTCTCAGTTGTTTTACTTATTTACATAATGCCCCAAATATGGAAGAAAAAAAACAACGTTTTGTTTTCTTCATCCATCAACTTTTTACCTTCGCACGTTTTGCACCCCCACCCCAATGTTTACTTATCGGGATGACCGATGGATATATTGGTAGCAACGTTACTATTGACAAACGACACAGACGACACTGATAGCGTCACGAACGATCACGCGCAGGAAAGATATTTCCATCGCTAATAAGTGTCTATAATATGCGAAATCGTTAGGCTTTTAAACAAAGTTACAAACTTTCCTGTCTGAAAAAATGGCATTGCTTCACCTTATGATATATTCTTGTAAAAAACCCAGTAATAACTGTTATAGTTTTGAAAATAGAAAACGCAATGAAAAATTTGATAGGGTTGTGTTTTTTGCGTTTGCTTTTTCCTCAAGACTTTTGTTCTAAGACCTGTTTCAATTATATCAACATTCATTTGACAGGTTTTGAAAAATAAGTCTCGTTTCACACCCAACAGATAATGCATGCAATACAAAAACAAAGCTGAACTGACTCAAACTGCTTGCAGTTGATCTCTCCATTAAAATGCGATGTTAACATGGACATTTCGTTATTACTTACATGTATTTACTTTACTCATATAGTATAGACAATGTGATATTCTAAATTTGAACTACATTTCATTTTTGCAATTAATTCACCGTTGTGTTCCGTATTTCACCTAATATTCATTTAAACAATAGAATACTTTCTATGCTGATACATCCCTGCTTGAAGATAGTGACAAAAATAAATCAATGAACGATACAATCATATTGATCAAAGCTATTTGTAAATAAGTTGATCTTTTGTAAGCTAATTATTGCCTTTGAAACCAGTTTTTAGGTGTTCTAGAGGTATGCGTACATTCATACGCACACAGGTGCTTTGAATCCAGTAAAAACTGGAGCATGTATACTTTAAGATTAGTTTTGTTTCATAATGAATTTCGCTCAATTTTCGAATGAAATAGAGTACAAAATAGCAAGCTATGGTGCATAGAATAGCTGATGAAATTTCAAACCTTAATATAGCTGTTGTTTCTGAAATAAATGTCTTGGCCTTTTTGTTTGCCATAAGCATGTTAATAAGAATTTATCCTGTTAATTTCCATAACAAACTTTTAAACATTGATGGAAGGCCCTTTTTGCCATTGATTCGTATTCGAGCATTTTGAAACTACAAAAATTGGAAGGTTTACATAATTAATTTGTTTTTAATTTTTTTAAATAAATGCCTAGAAAAAAAAAACATGTTTTTTAATAGCTCCCTGTTTTAAATTTTGTGTATTTTTATGAAACGACCAACAACGACAACATCAATAACAACTGCCAAACCAGATTCCATAAAAATTCTTTTTTCTACTTTTTCTACATGTACTAGGTGAGGTATAAAGAAAAACAAAACAAATACATACAAACTAGTAGACTTTTTGTTATCGAATAATTAGAGGTCTTTTCACCTTAATATTTTTAATGAAATGCTAGATTGCTTTATAAGATATAAAAAAAGATATACCTTTGATATACGTTGTATAATAAAATAAAAAAATACCTCACAAATCCATAAATGATTTTTATAGAATTTCTTTTTATTTCAGGCCATTTCTTTAAGAATTATATGTTGTATATCGGAAACATCTATTAAATTACTTTCCTGAATTTTTTTTCCACTTACTCTGAACAAAACTGAGCCAGGTGAATATTATTAACATAAGGATATAAACAGAAAACCTAGCAATAGAAGAGACAGTTCTACAGGCTAGCTGTGTACAAAATGAATGTTCCACTTGAGTAACCACAGGACTTGATGCGAAACCCGGCCGACCTAATTGATTACCTTATTGCGCAATCCAGAACACTTTTGAAACCCTTACTATTATTCTGTATTTCAAAAGATATGAACATTCATTAATTAATAGATTTCCATATGACATTGACCTTTGACCTTTATATCATTTTGCCAAGGTAGTTGCTTCTATTCCAATTTGTCCGAAGTCTTATGATAGATAGTAAAAAAAAGTTGGAAGTGATTTTATCGAAGTTTCAATACTTTCAGGGGCAATAACTGCTAGAAAGTGGTCTCAGATCCCTTTGGTATGAATAGATTGAAGAACTCTCTAAGTTTACTGAAGACATTTGTAAAAGTTGCAAGTCTCTATCTCTTATGGTTTCAGAGGAGCAGCGATAACACGAATTTCTCAAAGGGCAGTAATTCTGCACGTTCTGGGAGTTTTTTGACACAGGGTCAATTGGTATCATAACTTTAACGAGCAATTAAATAAGGTTTAAATTGTATGGATAACCTTAATAACAAAAAAGTGACTCCGTGGAAAATAGAAAGAAGAAGAAGAAGAAGAAGAAGAAGAAGAAGAAGAAGAAGAAGAAGAAGAAGAAGAAGAAGAAGAAGAAGAAGAAGAAGAAGAAGAAACATAAACAAGAGGTCTTTAGCCTGAAAGGTTGAAAGATCTAAATATCCTATCGTATATAGATATATAATAAAAATAATACAAAAGAATAAAAAAGAACACAAAAATATGGTTGTGTAAAATAGTTTATTTACAATCAAATAAAAATAGATTTTACAGTCCGGGAATACATGTTTATGGTATCAGTCGTGGGTATATATTTTAAAAGTGCAAATGAATCATTGTTAATCCTTAACAATGAATATAATAACCGTTTTGCAAACATGTACTCAAATTAGTTGCTTATGGATTGTTTAAAAAAAATTAAATGGCAGATATAGTGCATGTAAAAGTTAGCATTAATAGAGCAGACACAACATTATAACTTGTTTTTTAAATTTTATCTTATGTTACAATGTAACTAAAAATCTATTGTGAAAATGGAACTAAATTCCTAATATGCTTTCTATATGACTATATAAAAGATCTCATACCGAACGATTTATACTAAGATAAGTAATACACTGTGAGAAATATATCGGAGAAATACATTTAAACCATCCATATTGCATACAACATCAATTAATTTCTTATACTTTGATGTTGAATACTGATTGGTCAAGACGCAGTTGATAATCCGCTCTATTACCATTAGCGTTAGCAACAGACCTGGCAACGAATAACACAACGAATTGTTACATACGCGTAAATTATGTGCGTATGGTTTGACGTAGAATTCACGTCATTTCTACATAAAAGCAACTAAGTTTTCTTAAAAAAATAAGACATTCGACATAATAAAATAGATAGTGCTTGTTTGTAAGGGTAACAGTTGAATTTGACATCCCTCAGAAACCAGGGTAATTCATTTCAAAACTCAGGGTAATTTGACATCCCTCGTAAACCAGGGTAAAACCAGGGGAAACCAGGTTTTCTCAGGGTATCGATTTCAAATGTTACCTCTCCAAACAGGCACTATTTATATAGTGTTACATCCTAGTAATAGGTAAAGAAAATTTGTACATTAGACATTTTACAGCTAACTTATGTTAAAAAAAATTGTCCTCTTCGGTCTGCGACATTTCTCTTTTCGTTCACAAATTAGAAGTTTAATCAGAATTTGTTTCATTTCTCTGTTAATAAAGATATGAAGATTACCAATATTGCGAAATTTGCTCAATGAATGAAATTATTCATGACATTTTAAGTGCTTTCACATTTTTGATTTATCATTATTTTATTTTTTTTTTGGCAAAAAATCTGAACTTGAATGTTGACGTTTGAGGCTTACTTTTGCATGAGAAACACTTTGTGGACAACTTGTAGACATCGTTTTTTCTGACATTGATAACGCAGACTTCTTCACTTTGGTTTACCATAATCTTTTAAGCAAACTCTTTTTCTAAAAAGAAAACAAAGTTTATTTTAATAGTAGTTACAACCGAATTGATCCTCTAAAAATGCAAAGATTTATTTTAGATCGAAAATCATAGAATTGCAAAGCTAGTCTTTAACTTAATCTAAGCAACAAAAAATGATTAATGGAATTCTATACAATGTCGATTTTTTAATCTAATATAAACGGCAATTATAGATACTATTGAAATTTCATATCTGATTTCAAAATGATACATGTAATACTATTAATGATAATCATGTGTAAAATAACATTTTTCCCTTACCTTAGGTTTCATCAATGGTTCATTTGATTTAGATGTCGACGGGCTTTGTGAACTAAGAGTAGTTTCTTTTGTCCCTCGCTCAGTAAAACTCAATATTGTACTCAAAGTCGGGTATCTATTCCATATGCCTTGCCTCACCTTACAAGAAATTGCAAATATAATATTTGCTGTAAGATATTCTATTGAAATCCCCATAGGTTTTTTTTAAATAAAAAAAGAAGAGTCATATCTCAATCAAGATCAAGATTAAAAAAAAATAGTCATTTTCATATATGTATAAGTACATTATGAAATTTATTACAAATTTTAAAAGCTGACCTTTTTGTCCAACAAAACGTGTGAAACAAAAATAAAGAACCCCTGAAAAATAGATATTTATTATAAAAATGGCAATGTGTAAGTAAAAAACATGATTCTGATTTTTGAAACAACAAATCAAATAAAACTTAAGAAATAAGAAAGAAATAATACTTCTTTTTTTCTAAGAAAACTACCCCAAACACCTCTGCAATTTAAACAAAGTTAAAAGCAAACAAACACGAAAGAAACATAATAAAGATATCAAACCTGGAATGAATTTGCAATGACAAACAAATACTGAAACACAACTGCGTTTTCGTTAACTGCCAGGATTCCGAACAGCCAAGTTACTCCTAGAACTGGCAGAAGTGTTCCAAGGGACCGCAGACCGGATCTAGTAATTAATGAAAATATTTTTTTTTATCAGAACATTTTACAAATATAACATGTACAATTCCATGTTTTGTTATGCATGTATGTTAGTGGGTTTGTGGCTAAGAAGAAAAAAACCTATGTAAAAGTATTTTGTATGTTTTGTGGATACATGCAATAAATTTGTGAAAACTAGTATTATTTTATTATGTTAAACTTTATGTTTGATATTCGATTGTCGGATTATGTTGGGGCATATGTACTAATAAAACAAGGTTTTTTTTCTACACTGCTAGTAAACCAACTTATATGAATATCAAAATTCTTCTTGGTTTGACTCACGACGCTTTCCTCTGCAGTGAAGATCTTGCCACTATCCTCGAAGAAAACAACACCCTCAAAAGTGAAACAATTATAAGAATGTTGATCTGAAAAAAAAACCACAATTATTTTTTATAGAGAAACAACATTAAGTTTCAATTCTGTGAGAAACATTTAAATTCGGTGCCCTGAAAAATCTCCTATTCTCTTTACGCTTTTGAAGAATTTGATGTGCAAGGAAAAACTGAATAGTAGAACGTGTTGCTCAAGAACGTACCAAACTAATCAGACAAACTGGAATGATAAACAAATAGAGAGAGCCACTTTCGATGGACAACCAGCAGCTAAAAGGTAAAAAATATTTCTTTACCGACTGGAGTCAGTGGTAAACATATTTATGGCAATCAATTCTGTATTCAAGTATGTATGTAAAAGTAGATACATTCTTTAGTTCTTGAAAAGATAATACTATGTAAAATACGCATACTACGACTTTAGGTGGTATCCTTTACCCCAAAACGCTCCAAAATTTGTTGCAGTAATAATGACCGGTATACCTGCAAAATAACCGCTATGAGAATGAAACAATATCATCCTTATTTTTTTTTAATACTTACATCTAATTCCATATCGGTATTTTACGCAACTACCCGACTCTTTTTTTGACCAATGTATACCGTGTTGAAAGGGCAATTTAAATCGCTTTAACCCCCACCTCCTTCAAATTGCGTCAAATGAACTGAGGTAATCCCAACAATATTATGTATGAAGTTGAAGAAAATAATTAACCAAGTGCTTTAAAATGTATGTAAACAATCATCCATGTACTTGTATATGGATACATGAACTTGTAATGATTCCATAGAAATTGTATTAGAATTATGTAGCTGTTAATAAGATTTTGTTTATGTGAATGCATATGTAGTCTGAAGATATAATTCAAGTGAGGGTTTATTTTTGTGATGATAGTTTATCCCGCCAACCCCCCAAAAAATTAAAATTTCATCGCATTATGATATAAAAAAATAAAATAAAGAAAAAAATCGGTCACTTAAACGAATGTTTGAAAAGTCTATACGACTTTTTAAAATTTTAAAATTTATTTAAATAAAACAAAAGGAAATATCTTACGATGAATATATATATAAAGGGTTAAATCCAACTCGTGAAAAATTCATTCAAATACATACCCCAGATTCCACCCAGAAACCAACGAACCCTTGATTTAGACTTGAAGTTGTTTGCAACATACAGGGCATAGTAAGTCACTGTAATACTCATGAAGTAATATACACCTAACCCAAGCATACTGAAGAAGGTCACTAAGAAAAGGTAGTGGATAATGGCCGTTATCGCGACGCAAGCAACCTGAAATATAAAATATATACTCAGTGTCGGTACATGTATACAGATTATTATTTTACAAATATGAATCCAATAATTTTCAATATATAATTTAGGTACAATATTACCTGATTGTTTAATGCTTTATGAATTATGTGGATTGTTTTCTTTCTTTATAAAATCTACGTACATGTATATATTAAATGTATAAGAATTATATATTCATATATCGGTAACCAAATAACATGACTGTTTTAAGTAATACATTGTATATTTTATCAACTTATTTTGAATGTTTTTTTGGTAAGATCTACGTTTGTATCTTAATTATGAAGTAATATATATATTTACACTGTACACTCAAATACCTTTCACTTATCAGAAGGCAGAAATTGATTTTTACCTCATTCTCTGTCTGTTCGACTAACGATATGAAAATTGTATACGACAGTATTAACGATCCACAGATATTCAGCATCATGATGTTTTTGTCACTCCTGATAAATCTGAAATTTACTTACAATAAAATAATTTTGAATTTCTATATTACATGTACACTCGCTGGAGTTATATTTGTGCATGAATGATACAAATCAGTCTTACATACCTCCATGTCAGGATGTAAATCAAAGAAGTAAGAAACGTAAAAGCTATGGAGAGAGCTACCCCAACAAGTGACATCGTTTTTAAGAATGGACTTTCTTCTGTTACCTAAAATGTAGTGAAGGTAGTTTGGAATACCAACAGTAAATTTCAGTTTTGATTTCTTTGACTCTATTTGCATAAGAAAGGGGCGTTTACCTGAGTGTATGGTCTCATTAAAATAGCAAAGTTTGTGAGATGGTTGCAATGGCAAACTGTTTTCTGACGATCTGTTCGGTTCACAGTGCATCCCTCCTCAGACCATTTACTACATAAAAAAATGAATTAGAAATAAACCCACTTATTGCTAACTTTTGTATCAAAAAAGCTTGAATTTTAAAATCAGAGAAAACGATTTGTTTACAATCACTTACTTTAGATTAAAATCCCATGATACACATACAGCGCGCATTTCTGTAGACTCATTCTAAATAAACAGTTAATATACAAAAAATAAAAAACCAAGCTAAAAAAAAACAATGGGATTAACCTAGGTTAATTGCACTTTTACACACGTCGGCAATAATAGGAAACTTTTAAGTTGATTGTTCATAAGAACTTTACGTCAATTGTAAACCAAAATCATATATTTCTGATATCTTACTTTGACAGTGTGTCCAAATATAAGATGGAGAGGTGGATCCAACACTCCTAGGTCTGTCTGGGTCGTGAGGGACAATATTGGGGAATTGACAAAGGATCTTTGCTTAGACTTTTCCCCCTGTTTACCTTTCAACCCTTTACTGGTTGGTTTAATTGATTTTCCAAAAAGATATGAGTATGATATATCAAGTTTAGTATCGAAGCAAATTAAAAGAAATCATACATTATGATAATATCAAATCAGATGTTTGAGAACATGTCAGATTTACAAAGATTTAGCTAGATGTAAATAAAGATTTAAACGAAAACTGAAAACTTGTTTTAATAGTTTACCTGTTAGGATCAGATCCCAGAATGTCTGACATTGTTTTATATAGAACAGCAACATAGTTGATCGCTTGTAGGAAAAAAAAATATTGAGAGATTGATTGGTATACTCTTCCAGTATCAATAATTGTTGTTAAATCTTAAATTAAATTGTGTTTTTTGCATAATTGTCATTAACAATAAATGCATATAACGAACAAAAATTAGGGTTTTTTACCTTTTGTAGCGTTTGATGCTTGTTTTGGTAATTCTAGAACGGTAGGATGTTCTTTGGAGTTTTGAGAAACGTTGTTTGATTGTTCATCCGGAAAACGTATCCCCGTTTCATCGATTTTTGTTTGGTTGATAACAAGCTCTATAAAAAAAACATCAATTTACGCAGTGTTTTTTCTTCTACATGAATTGGCAATTTTAAACGATAAGGAAATGCTTTTTTACCAAAATTAGATCCGGTAAATTTATTCGCTGTAATATTGTCGTTTTGGAGTGTAATCTTGCTGAAACGGTCCATATTTTTTAGGAGAAAGCTGGGGTCTTTTTCTGTCTAAAAAGTAACAAACTTTGTAAAATACGATATAATAAATCTTTCAGGTTTGACATTAAACGATAGATTGACTTTTGCCCCAGGCCACAGGTATGCTCTTGTAAGTAATGGAAACTTTTAATTTTGTCCTATTCATTTAATAGATACACAAATACAAGAACTTTATTAAATTTTTTATACCGCATGATTTGTTTTATTTGATTTTACAACATTTTATAATGTTAATATACCTCTTTGCTTACAGTAGTCCAAGAGTTTGAGTTATCGGGCGACAAAATGTTATCAATAACAGCGTAAAATACCTGAAAATAATTGAAGAATATACATATCGTTACTGTTTAATTTATATGGACATTAACAAGCGCGAACGGTATTCTTTGTGTACTTTGTTAGCTGTACGTTGCGACATCTTAAAAGACACACTAATTATTCCAACACCGTGAAATATATATTCTTTGCTGTGTCTGTGCATTATTTGGGTATACGCTAATGAAGATGACATGAACATTATGCATTAATAAATTAAGAGACAATGGACGTTAAGTGCAAATTGCGGTAAAAATAAAATGATCTTTGCCCTAAATTAAGAGAACTGAAATAAGAGAGCTATATGCAATTATTTGGTTCATAACTATTTAGATTTTGATAATTGTCATTATATATTTTAGAAGCACAAAAGTTAGTGAACCAGTTTGTGAGTAAACGCTACTTATGAAACATGTTAATTGAACTATTTAGGTAAGATTTTACAAATTTTACATATTGCTTTGAACATGTTCAATTGAATAAATCAAAAGGAGAAGGACGGAACAATGTATTGCCATTGAATTTAAAATAAGCAAGTAGAATTAAAAACGAATTTTACTTTGAACGTGTCAGTTACAAACGTTATTCTACTTTTCTAAGTTTTTGCTGCATCCTTAAAAAACAAGTACACGTACATTTTAAAATTATTATCACTTTAACAAAGAAAATAATCAGTACTTTTGAGTGAAAAGGGTCAAAACAATTATTCAGGGTTGAAAACGAGGGAAACGTTTTCGCTGACTTTTCACAATTTTTTAGTCCAACACTTTTTAAAGATGAGTGAAGGAATGAGGGGTTATAACGTAGATAATTCCAGTACATGACCTCTTTTTCGATAGCTAATCCTGTAGCGTTGGTTACTGTTACAATCTTCTCTAAAACGCCAAGAGACGAACTCAGATCACCAGCACCGATTCCATTTGTTGACGACGTCAGGTTTTTCATCAGTTGTAGAGTATTGTTAACTGTCTCCTGGATTCTAATTTGATCCTGTGTTTCATTTCCGATGATACTTTCCAACTAAAAAACCCCCAAAACTTATATTGAAAGATTTTTACTACAATAAAAAATGATTGATACACTCATGATGTAATTGATCATTGCTTATGCATTATGTAAGAAAACTTACAAGTGACGATGCATTCACTAAAGCTTCGTTGGTGCAGTTGATAAAGTTTTGAGGTTCCCATTCTCCATGTTCATCACAAAATCTTGTTGCCACTCCTAGATTAGATTTGTTTGTTAATGATTGATAAAACATAACAGATAATACGATAAGAAGCTTTCTTATTAACCACCTTTTGGACAAAGTATATATTCTATTTTATTATATTTTCGATAATATTCAAGAGAACAAATAACAAAGAAAATAATTATTTTATATCAATATATTTCATAGTTACTGGTAATATATCGGGAAAAATGTTGACAAAATTCAAAAGAAAAAATAGGGACATTTACTCGAGAATGTCCTTAAACAACAATTTTAAAGCTGTTAAAGAATATTATGTGACAAATGTGACATCAAAATGAATTGATTTATACGATAATCTAATGTAAGGAGAAATAAATATTTTCTTTTGTATATTTATATACGATTCGAGTTGATGTGGCTTTGCGCATGTGTGCGGGAAACTTTAACAGCAATGAGAGAGAGAGAGAGAGAGAGAGAGAGAGAGAGAGGACACCAAGTTTTGAAACGATCGTATCAAAAAACACGTTTAGTGTATATTAATACATAATTGTAAATAGTTACTAACATTTTATATCAATATAGTAATTACGATTACCACCTTTTACTGAAGCTAATCAATTGATATTGGGACCTCACGACTATTGGATCGTCCGAGCGATATATAAAGCAATTTGACGAGTTTACTAGACGTTTGGTCCTGTATTTGAATCGGTGCTAATTTCCGTTTTTTTCTCTTTTCAGATCAATTCATTAAATAATTCTTAAACGAGATAAATTGAATTTACGTAACTTAATTTGACTGAATAATCTATGTAACAAAAAAATAATATTTTTTATGTATATAGAATAATAAAGTATACAATGCATAAATGTCTGAACGAGAAATCTCATAATTAAATCTTACGTATGCATCTTTCAAAGGGGCATGATCACGATTTTGGTCAAAAGTTACAAAATGTTTACAATGCTTCAATAAGGCATCTTTAATAGGCAACCATCATTTGTTGAGTTAAAGGCGAGTCACAGAGCTTACAATTCCTCACTATGTAAACAAAATCTTTGTTTCCATTTTGAAATTTGAAATGAACTTCAAGTTTTAGACCTAAAATGAATGTGTTAATCGTCAAGAACTGTTCATTTAAGCTAAAAATGAATAAGAATAAAGAATAATCAGCTTGATTTTTTTTTACTCGTATATTGAACCTATGTAAATAAAACAGGGCACGGACCTTGTGTACATCACGAAGAATTGTGAGCCCTGTATCTTGCTTAAAACTCATTGACTTGCACCCAAATTTCATTTGATCATTAGAAATGCATTCAAAAAGCATTATAAATAACAAAAACCGAAAAATAAAATTGGACCAAAATCGTGACCACGCCCCTTTAAAATAAATCTTCTAGTTTGAGAGAGAGAGAGAGAAGAGAGAGAGAAAAAGAAAGAAAGAAAGAACAGAACGTCAATGAACAAACGTTTCTACGCAAGTTATACATGAGGCAATACACGGGTAGGTAAAAAGTTGATAAAATTGTTTTTGCAATTACAAAAATCACAACTGTATGCAACTTTTTATAACAATTTACCTACCCTTTTGATATCTAGGACACGGCTCCTTTAAAGTTTTACCCGCCATAGCAGTATTCCATAATATTCCATCTATTTGTTCATCTTTGCATCTCATCAGTTCCTTAGGATCTTTAAAATACATACATCTATTAACTATAGTAAAATGTGTCATAAAGAAATTTATTAAGTGCATAAATCTTTAAAAATAGAGATAATTCAGTAATAAACGTGTATAAATAAACATTATATATAAATGATGTCGATTTTCTAGTCCAACGTGATTACAAAAATATTCCATCTTAGTGGTTTAATGTAATGTCTGAAATGTGACGATAATATTTAGTTTAATTTCAGTTTGCATTTGTAATCTTATCAAATTTAAGACTCAGCATAATCATTATACTTTTATCCGTTATATTATTATTAATACTTAAGAAAATTATTTTTTGTATTTTAATATATCAGTTATTATACTCTAATATGAAGTCAGTGCAAAAAGGTTTTTTTTAATCAACTAATGACTAAGAATGAGGGGAAATCTAATGACTGGGAATGAGGGGAAATATGATTTCTGAAAAAATTCCAAACCCAAGACCATGCCCATCTAATCATATGTTATCCTTATACCTGTCTTGTAAAACCCTTCACTACAGATGCAAAGGTAATGTTCAGTACAGTACCAATCAGACCAAACCTAACAGAAAGTAATCCCCAACTACAGTACCAATCAGATCCAACGTAACAGAAGGTAAACCCCAACTAAACCCTGGGTTTACTTTCTGTGTTTACTCTGGATTTACTTCGGGTTTACTAGAATGGGCCCAGAGTAAACCCAAAATAAACCCAGAGTTGACACAGAGAGTAAACGATCAGAAGTTTTCTCCTAAAAGCAGACGCTAGGTGTGTATTCGGAATATATAAGGGACATGAATTACAGGCAGTAAGATGGCAAGATAAAATACAGGTCTGCTTCACACATCAGTGCGTAAAGTTGACCCCAAAAGCAATTATCGTGTAAACTCAAAGTAAACCCTGAGTAAACCCAAAGTAAACCCCGAGTGGACTCAAATTTTCAACAAGAGGCCAATTGGGAACAGCGCTCAACCAAACAGTTCCTTGTAACATTCGGTTTCGTACATGTAGCATATGCTATTTTTATTTTAAACTTTGAACCATTTCAGGGGCCCCAGTATTGTTCCGATGTTTTTGGTTGGCTTTAAAATTTTAGGATCTACACTATAGTTGGATGCTTGCTAAGTAATCTCACAATCTCTTTGTAGTTATGGAAAAGAAAAGTTTTAAACATTCTTCATAATATATATTTCTAAGTAAAACTTTGAACCTCCAGTATTAGTCCGGTGGTCACACTTTTATTGATTACATCATTTAACTTTTTAAAGGATGCTTGCATAGTTATAGTGTGTAGTGACTTTGAACCAAGTTTATGTGAAGGTCTAATAAGCCAAGTAGGGCTAAGTGAAGAGTATATATGCCCTTAAAAAAGAATGTTTGTATGATCTGATAATGACATTGACACTTGACCTACATAGATCAAACAAGGTCACTACATACATGTACCCTTTAATCAAAGGCACCTTGTGGGTGAAGGCCTTAAGGTATGATCAAAAAGACTATGCAAGTATTTGTTTTATTGAAACAGAAACAGTTTTTGAAGTCTTTATATAAATAGACTCATTAATAGTAAAATATTATTTGGCTAACCAAAATCTCTGATAAACAGTACATGTAACATTAGACCTAGAAACACGGTTCAATATCACTGCACACCCTTTACCCAAAGGCTCTAACAGTGGGTGAAGTATGAGCCATTTTGGGTAAAGGGGAGAGAGGATAATTATGCTCCAGACAAGAGATATTGGATTGACAAATGGAGGGAAGCACAGATAGATGTACAGACTGATACTAAAATGGTGCCCGCACAGCACGGCCCTTATAAATTAAACTTATTAAATGACTTCCTAATGTGCATGCATGCATAAATGCATGTTAACTGAAAAAAGGGTTCCTGAAACAAAACTGTTAGGGAAAAGATTAAAGATTTTATAACGAACAGTCACTGCAACAAGAGGCCAATTGGCCTTAACGGTCACCTGAGTAGCATATTACCCTATACATGTATGCATCTAATTAATTAGGTATAATACTGGAGTAGAACAATTATACATTTGTAATGATGACCACCTCCCTGCCTGAAATCTTTCAAAAAGAACTGTGAAACCTATAATTTTGGTGAAAAACATCTGGTCTACAAAACCATGAATTCAGTTTT
Source organism: Magallana gigas (assembly GCF_963853765.1). NCBI lineage: Eukaryota > Metazoa > Mollusca > Bivalvia > Ostreida > Ostreidae > Magallana > Magallana gigas. The sequence goes on along the minus strand of NC_088853.1, from coordinate 50,708,326 downwards.
CCTCTCATGTGTGTGGGAGTAAAGAAGATAATTTTTTAACATTATATGCATTAACACCTATACATCCATTTTGGCCAAGCCCTAGAGTCAAACCCCATCCTTGAGGGGACATGAAAATTAAAATTTCAGTAGAGGACTTCCTGGTAAACATATTTATCAGTCAGTTTTTTATACAGATGTGTGAGAATAAAGAAGAAAGTTTTTACAAATTATATGCATTAACACTAATTATTGCCATATTGCCCCCCTCCCCCATGTCCTAAACCCCTGACCAAGGGGCCATGAATTTCACAATTTAGGTAGAGGAGTTAGTGGACATTATAACCATGTATTCAGTTTTTTGCCCACATGTGTGGGAGTACAGAGGATCTTTTAAGATTTAGTATATTTTCACTACTGGCCATATTGGCCCAACCCTAGAGCCTTAACCCCTAACCCAGGGGTCATGAATTTCACAATTTTAGTAGAGGGCCTCATGGACATCATAATCATGCATTTAGTTTTTAACAAATATATATGGGAGAAGATTTTCTATGATTTAATATATTTTTACTATATGGGCATATTGGCCCCACCCTAGAGCCTGAACCCCTGACCCAGGGGTCATGAATTTCACAATTTAGGTATAGGAGCTAGTGGACATTATAACCATGTATTCTGTTTTTTTGCCCACATGTGTGGGAGTAGAGAAGAAGATTTTCTACGATTTAATACATTTTTACTATATGGCCATATTGGCCCCACCCGAGAGCCTGAACCTCTAACCAAGTAGTAATGAATTTCACAATTTTAGTAGACGGCCTCATGGACATCATAATCATGCATTTAGTTTTTAACAAACATATAACTGGGAGTAGAGAAGAAGATTTTCTAAGATTTAATACATTTTTACTATATGGCCATATTGGCCCAACCCTAGAGCCTGAAACCCTGACCCAAGGGTCATGAATTTCACACTTTAGGTAGAGGGCTTCATTGATATCATAATCGTGCATTTAGTTTTTAACAAATATATATGGTAGTAGAGAAGAAGATTTTCTAAGATTTAATACATTTTTACTATATGGCCATATTGGCCCAACCCTAGAGCCTGAAACCCTGACCCAAGGGTCATGAATTTCACACTTTAGGTAGAGGGCTTCATTGATATCATAATCATGCATTTAGTTTTTAACAAACATATAACTGGGAGTAGAGAAGAAGATTTTCTAAGATTTAATACATTTTTACTATATGGCCATATTGGCCCAACCCTAGAGCCTGAAACCCTGACCCAAGGGTCATGAATTTCACACTTTAGGTAGAGGGCTTCATTGATATCATAATCGTGCATTTAGTTTTTAACAAATATATATGGTAGTAGAGAAGAAGATTTTCTAAGATTCAATACATTTTTACAATATGGCCATTTTGGTCTCACCATAGAGCCAGAACCCATGACCCAGGGGCCATGAATTTCACAATATTGGTAGAGGGCTTCATGGAAAACATACCTATGCAACCAGTTTTTCCTCACATGTGTGGGAGTAGAGAAGAAGATTTTTGAAAATTTGGCTATTTTGCACATTTGGTCCCGCCCGTGGCACCCCAGGGGTCGTAGAGCCATGAATTTCACAATTTATTTTCTTCTTACCATAGAAATGTTTCACACCAAAAATGTTAACGATTGGCCTTGTAGTTTTCAAAAAGTTAAAAATGTAAAATTGTTAACGCACGACGACGGACTAAGACCAATTGCAATAGGTCACCTGAGTGACTCAGGTGACCTAATAAAATGAGTCAGTTTTAAAGTCTAACAAGGCATACTCTACATTCTAATGAATTCTTAATGGCAATTCAACTTTTAGTCTTAAGCATTGAGAAAAGGTGTACATATTCAAGATAAAATTGACATAGCTGAGTCCTTTTTATTACTTTAGGATATGCATAAAACAGGCTTGAAGGAATAAACAGGCAGAGCTAAAGCCGAAAAATAAAGAACTACCTGTAGACACGGTAGAGACATCTGTAACAGGGAACACAAAACAATGTTTCTTCCCAAAACATATTCACTTATCAAATACAGTAAAACACAGTTATAGTGAATGGGCTTATAATGAATTGATGCTAACAGGGAAGTTATTTTCATTTCTTGTGACTTTTTTACAAGTTGTAAACTTGACAGACATAACAAATTATTCTTATAACGAAGCAAAATCACCCCTCTCTGACTCTTTATTATTAAGCATGTTTTAACTGCAATGTTAGAAAGTTCAAGAAAATTAAATAACCAAAAAAATAATAATCACAATTATTTTTTTCTCCTAAATTCTAATGCATATGAAATAGTGAATATTAACCTTGCAAAATCCATGTTCATGATGTGCAGCTTTAGAAAATAAACAGCTTCTATAAAAGCTATATGGAGTTTAAACCTAAACCATTTAAAAAAAAAAATTCATATCTAATGTCTACTCTTTCTCCCCCCCCCAAAAAAAAATATCTGTTATTTTTTATACTTTTTAATTTGTGTCTGTTTTTCAATCTGCTCAAAAGAAATTCTAATAATTTAATTCAATGAGTGCCTATAAGCTTTTCTTAAAGTTTGTCCTATTTGTAGTTTTTAAACTCATTCCATCATCATGATCATGCAACCAATTGTATGGCTCTATTTATATTTGAAAAAGTCTGTTGCATTGTTCCACGTGGTTTTATTTCAAAATCTCCATCATGGATAAACTACTGTAAATGTAATACATTTGGCTGTGTATTCTATTTAACGATTTTGGCGGAATGCAGCTTACGCTAAAACAATTAGCTCGCTTAATGCCATGCAAATATGTACAAGAATAGTCACATTCAGGAATACGCTAATTCAAATCCACGCCAACTTGTTCAAAAACTAATTTCCACCAAATATCGTACACGTCAAATATAATGCGTTTACAGTATGTTTCGTTTATATTATGTACAAATTGATTAATTGTTTTAAACATTTTAAATGTTTAATCCCATGAAACTATGAAATGAAAGTTAACATTGGTTTAAGTGCAAACATGCAGTGTAAAATATTTCTTCGTTGAGAAGGAATCAATGATCATAAAAGACAGGTAGTCCCTATTGAAAATTGTAGAAAAAAAATCCACTTTGTAGAAAATCTCTAAGCAGGAAGACTTAATTGAAGTGATGACCAATGACAGCTGTTTGTTTCTCTCACTCAGTAATGTGCCTATCCAGTACAAGCTGTTACCATTCTTGTCCGAGGAAGCCAGTAATTGAGTTGTTAGTGAGATATGCATCAGTGTTAAGAGGATTTAATGAGCAATAAAATACAATGCGTTATAATTAAGTGTACATGTAGTATGAATGGCCGAGCAGGAGGATACAGATTAATGTCAGTGTTTTCTGGTCAATATTTTTAGCTAGCTAAACACAATGTTATTTGTGACCAGGCCAGGAAAAGGACTGCAGATTAATAGTGTTTGATGAAATGTAAGGGTGGGGATGGGGAGAGTATGGGGGGTATTTAAGTACTTATATAGATTTTGGCACTTAATGTCAGTGCTTTCTGGTAACAAGCCTTCTTATTTTATGTAACTTCATTTTTAATCAAACTGAATAAAAAGGGACTTTTAACATGAAGAATGATCTTAAGTGTCCAGTGCAGTTCAACTTTTTATGATATCTGAATTGCCGAACACTGTAAGCACTTGATGAAAGATATGATAATATATTGTAAAATACTTTGTCTATCTGTGTGTCTCCGGCTCTACACTGAATGTGTTTATCTTTAAACTTGATCTATTCGCTGTAAACTTGAATTTCTTGAACACCTCTGCATTAAATTCTCTTTAAATTGTCATCATTCTTTGTCTTTGTAAAAAAATGTTTTTATAAAAGATCCTTTCTTTCTTTTGAAACCTGATATCAATGGAAAATGCATCTTCTTCTGCATGTGATTTCCCACAGGTATTATCAAATGATAAACTGTGTGTTTCCTGAAAGTCCCCACTTATTAAGATGATAACACAGCAGTTAATCTGGTGTAAATCTTAGTTTTTAAAAAGTGAAAGTATCAAAGTTAAAGAATAATTCACACATAACAACAATTCCAAATCGTAAACTAATCATTAAGATTAATATATTCTTAAGTAATCTACTTTTGAAATGACACAAAACAGAAGAGATGTGAATACTCATGGCTTGCTCATTGCAAGTGTGTTTTAACAGACACTGACAATGCATTCTAGGCATTGCTAGAAATCCTAGCTAGTAGTTACATATATATATATATATATATATATATATATATATATATATATATATATATATATATATATATATATATATATGCTCACTAATTAAAAAAGAGACAACTTAATTTTTTTAACCTGTTCCCCCACCACATTCAATTCATAGATAGTTATACTGCACCAATAAACTAACAAACACAGCTTCTAACACAATCGTTTCAAGGAGACACTGTTAGTTAGATTGATGTATCCATCATTTCAAACTTAATTAAGTACCTCTTTAATCACGAAAGGCAATTTACATTTTGATTATCGATTGATTCTACTCTAGACCTAAAAGGAATTCTCTTCTTTTTCTGGAGGTCCAAAATACAACCATTATTAAAGCCTCATACTTTGGAGTTTACTTATCTATGAAATATACTGATTTAAAAAAAAATGCTGTCCTCTACCATTCTCTGTCTTAACTAATTGTGATAATGTTTCATAAAAATACTAAACTATTGATCTCGTCTCTCACAGATAAATAGGCATCCATTGAAATATTCATCATAACAACAGACTGATATACATGTACCATAAATACGTTTTTTCTTCGCGTGTTAGAAAATTTGCGAAAATAGGGAAAGTATGTAGCATTTTAAATTTGCATTGTCAATTTTTGCGATTTTTAAGTTTCTTATGGAAAATAATACAAGACATAACTTTTGCGTATTCAATATTTTGCTATTTGACAGAAATTGCAGAAAAAAGAAGCAAGATTGCGAAAGTTATTGGTTATACGGTATGACATATCAACCATCTTACATCATATAACCCCTGAATTCCTGCAAGAGACAATCATAAATATGTGTCAAACAAAATTTAAGTATGATTATAACAATAAGCTAAACATCAGATCAGATAGACTTTGGTTAAATGCTTGTAATGGTAGGAGGAGTTCGAATACTAGCACCAGACAGCTCAGTGGGTAGAATACCTGACTAGAAATTCAAAGGGCTTGGGTTCAAATCTAATCCATAACCATTTCTCAAATCCTGTTACTTGGTTTACATCCACATAACTCTGTATTCCAAAAGACTTGAATATCAACAAGTATAAAAGGTGATTTAGATTACAGAGTAAACATGATTACCTGTGGATTCTTGTAAGGGTTGAACAAGACAGGTTCCTGCAGCATTACAGCATGAATAGTTGCCTGAAGTCGCTTCATCACAGACCTTCACTTGTTTATATCCCATCACTGTCTGCATCGCGCCATCTGGGGTCTAACAGAGAATACAAAAACAGTCAGGTACGTGTGACTAATATACAAACTTCATTTCTTTGTCATAAAAGCTCAATTCAGTTTATTATGTACATGAAATGTACCTGACCAAACTAAATACTGGTACTTAAACAATATATTTCTTATTGGAGAACCAGTAAATATTCTACAGAATGAGGTAGAACTATCTATTAATAACTTTCCTTCCAAAGATTTTGATCAGTGGAACAAAGTCTGCAGTGAGTGTTTGATTTGTTAAATAAAGCCAATGAATGCACCAAAGGACATCTAAAATTGTGACAAAATAAATTTTGAAAATGGGCATGATTCTTTTAATTTTGGGAAATGTTAATCTTTTAGCTGCGACTTTATGTAATTACTTTTATTCAAGGCTATCATTTATAAAGTACAAAGTCGTTTTTATTGGTAGAGGTCGATCATTACATTTTCATGAATCTTCACAGGATAATGAGGACGCCCACTTTTTTTACATACTTGATACATAGTCAGTGCATGTTTGTCTATTGTTTTACATTTAAGGGCAGCTATAAATTTATAAGTTTATATTTAAAGGAGATCATTGACAGACATGCTCTTTTAGTTAAACTAAGGAAAAACTGTTTCTTCTTGTGCACGCATTTTCTGTTGTAAACGGTATATTTTGGCCTGTTGAATATTATAACTCACATGTGATTACTAACCCCTGGTTACTTTCATTGTTCAGTTTCTTAAGTACGGAATTAGTAGAGCTCTACCAGTTAAATACACTGTTAAATGAACGTGTGCTTTAACTTACTATCACTTATCTATCATTAATCTATTCTAATCATGAGGCATATTTACAGAGATGAGTTTTCCCTGCATGAACTTCCGTTGATTGTATTTAAAATACTTGGTAAATACAGCTACTATGAGAAGATTACTGCATGCTCGCAAAGACATTACTGTGGTTTCATCAATATTCGTTGAATACCAATTTTCGTTGATTTCGTTGTTAAGTTTATCCTTGAAATTAAATATTCATTGAGCTGCAATTTCTACTAATACTTTGTATTGATAGGGTCATTGGCCACGAATTTACGTATCCTTGAAACTGTGATTTTCACTTTATCCACGAAAATTGATACCCTTGAATATTTAAGAAACCACAGTATTTTGCGATTTACTGAATATAAACTGGTTTGCGACAATTAGTTTTTGCAAGTAAGCCTAGACCTGTGTTGTTAAAACAACTATACAGTAAGGGCTTGTTCGCGATGAGAACTATTCGCGAAGACGAAGCTGTCACCAATATTACGGAATTTTCTCGCTGGCGAATAAATGTTGGTTGACAGTATAGGATGTGTAAGTCAAAGAGACGCTATCTTTCATTTAGTCTGGCAGTCTCACATTTATTTAAGTGCCAAAATTTAACATAACTATTTCATGACAGAGGTTTAAATTTACAGAGGAAATTTATAGCAGGGTCTTTTCAAATCATTTTTTCATGTATAGAAAATGCGCAGCCAATTAAATGCAATCTGTACAAAATGAGAGTATCTAAAAATTTCTGAAGCTTAAATTCGGACATTTTAAACACAAAAAAGGTAAAATTGGAAAGCTACAATAATCATAATTATAAAACTTAAGAGCACAGGCTTAAGCTTTGCTTCACATTAATATTGCCACCAAGGAAAAATATATTGGTGAACTAACGCATCTAGATTGAGACGTTTGCGGACAAAATAAGAATGCATTTAAAATGTCGATTAAGTACTAAGTATACATTTAAATTATTATTTTTCATTTTTTCACAGTCTTCAAAACAAAAATTAAGCAACACATACTTTTCAAAAATAAAATAAGGTTCACATAACTATCCCAAGGATGAAGTGAGAACAATTTACCTTCAGTACCCCATTGTCTCCTGTATAACATGTTGTAACTGCACACTTGCCCACTTCTTTTGGTTTTTCAAAACAAACATCTACAATAAAAACGATATGTATAGTACATGTGCTACATACTGTATATATAATAATTTATATATCATTTATGTAAAATTCAGTAATGTCTATAAAAAAATATCTGCAAATACGTAAAATTATTTGGCATAAAGAAATATTAAAGCAGGCCAGGAAAGCAAAACAAAAATCATAGTCATCTTTAAATATCACAAACAGTATATTACATTTTTCTATATGTAACATTTTTAAATAATTTTTTCATTATTTCTCAAATGAGATAATTTTATTCCTATGCCCTGAAAATTGCTGAGTCATGCCGCAAAAATATATATTGCCTTCTCGAAATTGTAATATCACCCTCGCGTGCGATAAATCTAAATGTTAATTACGTCAGTCAGGTTCGAAATTTAGTTAAGCAAACATAGAAAGTTCCTCGAAAATCAAAATATCAGGACAGTGTCTGCTATTCAGAGGGACTAAATTACTTATATTGTTTAATTTAGAAAATTATCTAAATGTATTTATTGAAAGTACACATCAACATTTTACAAACCATCTTACATCGATTGAATGATATGAAGATTTAGTCATAACCAAAACTTTGTTGATAGGGTAAATGGGGTAAATATGTTCTTTTAAACTAATTTTGATTTTTTTCAAAATGTTATATTTATAACATACACATGCTACAGGTGACTCTAGATGGCTCAAAGTCCAAGGGACCGAGGAACTCATGTGCTTTAACAACTTTTTCCCCTTGATTGTAAAATATACAGATCTAGACGTGCTAACAACTGAATAGAAACAAATATTGAATAAAGTCATGAAATTTATTTATTTTATTCATCTAATTATGATCAGATTCCTCAATGTCCTGAGTACAATATATCGGACTGCCTTCGGCATCAACGACATAAAACTATGTCACCTCAGGGATAATATTCTGATAAGTTGCCCTCAAAGCGATGTAATATATGTATATATAATATTATTAATCAAAAGTAGATCTAGAGCCCAGTAAACACTTTAAAGAATAAAAGCTGAGCTGTGTGTCTATCCACTCATCTTGCTCGTAAATAGGTGTGCATATGTCATTCTAATGATTACCTACTGTATACAGGGAAATATTCACTCCCTTTTACTTTCACCCCTTTCGCTCTCGTCAGTAGGCAAATTTAACATGTTTAAAACTGGGTGAATTCAAACCAATTTTTAAATAATTGTATTTAGTATTTATTTCTGTGTCTGGGCAAACTCAAGAAGGGCGAAGCCATTTGGAAGTGTAGAAGGGCAAAGATAATATGCAATGAAATTAACCTTAACAATACAGTATCTTCGATGCACATGTATATGAGCATGACAGTTTACACATTCGTTACACATGACTGCACACCTACAACTCAATGTCCACTACTGGCACTAGACATGTTCAGTACATTTAATTCTCTGCAATTTACTTCATTTTTTTATGTTTGGTTATTATGCAGTGACTTGCATATCTGATGTTACTTTTCCCCTAACTTGGATTGAAGTTGTATACATTTGATAGTTTTATCCAAACTGAATTACCATGGCTATGTAAGATATACGTCCAAATAGATGAGGCCTGATGCAGTTCCATAAATACGTTTAAGATTTGTTACTCACTAACTTAGAACTGTTCGTAGTCAGTCAGTAACAAATCTAGTAAGTTCTTTGTTTTCCCTATTACATGGAACATTCATTAACCAAAAGTGATGTTCTCACCTGTCAAATACTCTTTGAAAATCTTCGCTACACCCTTGTTTATTTTAAGTGGTTTCTTCCTTTCCTCTGCAGAGGTTTGAGCAAATCTTGACACTGCCATGTTATTCTGCTTCAGACACAACATTGTGGTGTCAATTGAAATGTAAACCATCTAATTCAAAAGTTATTCCAAAGGGCAACTACTCTAAATACTTCTGAAAGGGTTTCTCGATAAAATAATATGAAATGTCGCGATGAGTATACAAAACATCAGCCAACGACAGCTTAATTACAAAATATAAATTCTCCCATGATGGACAAAGAGATATATGTACAGTGTATATCATGCAGTCACGTGTCATGGATTAATTTAAGAATTAATGTTTATATTTATATTTTCATATTGATGTCTATTTGTATGAAATATTGTGTATTGCCACTATAATGCCATTATTTGCGCTCTTATTCAGGGATATGAAACATACATGGAATAGCCAAATTACTATGTTATTTAGTTAGCTTCCACTACAAAAAATATAGTACCAGAAACTTTGTGGAAAAAAATTTTTTTTTACTAAGGAGTAGATATATTAAAGATTGTTTTTTTAAAAGTACATATCAAATTGGTTATGTAAGATCGAACGTTTCATTTAATCTTACAAAAATAAACATACCCAAAACATGTGGAGATGTTTATATTTGTGCTCACAGCACATGAATTATCAAAGTGTATTCATAGAAAATGAAACATCGCAGATTTCCAATGCAAAGATAAGGGGAAATATACACTGAATGTAAATATAAACCAAAGAAAGTGCAACATTTCAGTCCAAGGGAAAACAAAGGGAAATATTTCCAACTGTGAATCAGTGGCTTCTATCATGTGCCGGCAAGAGACATAAGGGAGAAAAAGGCGGAAATAGCAATCAATTTTGCATGACCAATAGACCTTCCACCAACTCAAGAACACTGATCAACATGATCAAGGGCTGATGGAAAAAACAATACTACAACCATCTGACCCAGGACTGTTAATTCAAATTTAACATAAAAATAAATAAATTTTAAAACGTGATTTTTTAAAATTTACATACAGCACCAATCAGACCCAACCTAACACCAGATTTGACCCTAACTAAACCCTGGGTTTACTTTCATGGTTTACTTACTACAAGCTGTGGTCTGCTTTTTCATATTTGCATCCACTTGAGGTTTAATTTGGGTCCACTTGGAGATTACTTTGGGTGCACTTGGGGTTTACTTATCATCTTACTGCCTGTAATTCCTGCCCTTTTTATATTCCAAATACTCATGTAATGTTGGCTTTCAGGTGCATTCGTCATATCAGGGTTTACTCTGTGTTCACTGTGGTTTACTCTGGTTTTACTTTGGGTCCACTCTAGTAAATCCAAAGTAAACCCCGAAAGTAAATCCAGAGTTTAGTTGGGGTTTACATACTGTTAGGTTGGGTCTGATCTACTGTATATCCAACCAAATATATGTAATTTGTACCTTCCAATTACGTAGGGTACTTATTTAAGGATCTGTATTTTCTTTACTAAATAGATATGAATTAGTACTATTACACAAGACATCTAAAGGTTGAAGGTTGGTCTGATGGGTAATTTGTTGATCACACAGCCTCCTTAATACCTGACTTTTCTACAGATTCCAATATGAAAGTTGCCCAAAATAAAACCAGCTGGAACAGCTGTGGAAAGCATACTATTATAAAATAGGGAATTGTTTTTTCCTTATATCTACCAGTAAGTGTGTAGGTCTGATGTCAATCAGACTTCAATCTTGTTAGTTTGGACAGCCTAATAACTATTATATTGTAGTAGTTGGGGCTATATGGACCAAGGATATTGGCTTGGTATGCTCATTGCTAGAGCTAGGACTAGATTTGCAGGGGTCCTGGGTTCAATTCCTCATCCAGCCATATGTTCTCAATGTATTTATATTTTCAATCCACCTTTCCTTATTACAATATATTGAACAGTTCACATACCTTGTACTTGTAGGTCTATGATCCATTCTGTGTGTGTTCCAACACAGTTCACATACCTTGTAGTTCTAGGTCTATAATATATTCTGTGGATGTTTCAACATAGTTCAATTACCTAGTACTTGTAGGTCTATGATCCATTCTGTGTGTGTTTCAACACAGTTCACATACCTTGTAATTCTAGGTCTGTAATATATTCTGTGGATGTTTCAACATAGTTCAATTACCTTGTACTTGTAGGTCTATGATCTATTCTGTGGGTGTTCCAACATAGTTCACATACCTTGTACTTCTAGGTTTATAATACATTCTGTGGGTGTTCCAACATAGTTCACATACCTTGTACTTCTAGGTCTATAATATATTCTGTGGGTGTTCCAATATAATCAACATAGCTAAGAGCGAGGGTGTACTGCTGTTGATCACTTTTCCTTAAATTCGTGAGGTATAAGGTAACAGGCTCATCGGGATAGTGGATCAATCGAATCTGAACCTGGTGCTCTTCATTATAATATATCTCAAGCTGTGATGAAACGCTAGGTTCAAACTTGGCAAAGCTTGGATCTTTGTTTACGCCTCGGACCTTGTTCCATACGTAAGTCTTCACCTCTTTGTCATCTACCAATTCAGGTTTAAACTGCATGGTAACATTGCCAGCTATACAACTTATGACTTTTTCCCTATTATCAGCAAATACTGGAAAAAAAGAAATAAATAACCGCTATTAATCTGCTACCATTCAATGTTGAAAATTACTTCGAGTAAATTCTATTCCAAGTCAAGTTCTTTGCTATCTCAATAAGTATGTTATCTGTGCATGTAATCGGGATGCTCAAGATACATTTTTAAAGTCGAAATAACGACAGCAAACATTTTCTAAGATACTTGGCATTTGTTGACAATGTCCATTTCTACGCGGAGTTTTCTCTGACAATAACGTTTTTAAACGATTTCAACGAACATTTTTCATTTGAGGTTGGTTTGTAATTCAGTGGAAAGTCAAGGGTTAAAAAAAAGGTTTCAGATCAATATTGTTTCAAATTTTCTAGAACTTTTCATTTAGAGCAAATATAATGTTTTTCGTATACTGATGCAATGTTGATAAAACAAACCGGAATAGATGGTATGACGTCATAGATTAAAGTTCCAATGGCAGATCTCATGGAGGCGGGACATTAAAATTAAGCGATCAATTTTCTTGATATATTCATTGTCCCAAATAAAACAAATGTAAATGAATACGATTTACAATCAAAGTAGATGCTAATTAATTGATTTATTGTACAACATGTTTTTAGTTTCCTGCACCTTTAAATTACCATTACCACATGCATATATTATTTAACATTATATTATTTTTTTATTTCTGTCTTTAACGTTTTGAATGTGCAACATAAAAATATTTTTTGGTCAAGAGAGTTTTGTCATTATACTCTAATTTTGTTCTCCTTACATTGATGTACAACGATTTAACAAAGGAAATTACGTAAAGTTGGGTTCAAAATGGCCATTTCTACAATTAAAAGAAATATGATCATTTTTAAAATTAATTTGGTCGCAATTTTTAAAACGTCCTTAAATGCAGTCATTCTCTGTTATCATCCATTACCATGTCCAATACATTTCCTGTGTATGTCCAGTTATTATTTACATGTACCTTTAGCACAACTAGGATATAGACCAGCACAAAGAAACACATTTCAGGAGAAAAAGGACACAAACACATTTTTTCTCTATTTTCAAGTCAATAAAAAAGAAACAATAAAAATCAACGGTAGCAATTTTCTATAGATTCAAACAAGTGCAAACATCCTGATATTCCAGCATTGTTAATATGTTCTTTACTCACCGTAAGCAAAGCTTGATGAAAACCAGAAGTTGAGACATAGAATTGTCTTAAACATATTCTGACGATCGCCGAAAACAATAGACACCATTATTAAAACTGAAAATATAAAAATAATATTTAAGTTTTATTTCTATATATTAACAATTGTTTACGAATATTTATTTCATTTAGGTATTTCATAAATTTATTCATTGAAAAAAACCCCTTAGGGTTACATTATCGAAAGAAGAGGTTTTTAATACCAGCATACACATGTTTAAAAAACACCGGGTGTGGTATAGTTAGTTTGTTCATACTTAAATAAATGAAATAAAAGGTTCATTGAAACTTTGCTTTAATTAAATCTTAATTTTTGACATTTATCATTAATTGTCTCAAGATTGCCCTACTGTAGATGATTATTTATATAAACGAAGTCATCGAACAACATCTTTTTTTGCAGGATACTTATGAACATTTATTTAGTTCTTTTTAGATTGTTAATGCATTTCTGTTTTTGTACAAAGTAATATACAAGTGTTTGTCTTTTAAAAGATTAATTTAGAACTGTAGATTTAAGAACTCTCATAAACAGTACTTGGGTACGAGAATTATAATTGCAAAAAAGAAGACAACTTCTCTCAAACAAACAAGTGCACAACTCAAGCCAGAAAATACAATCTAAGTACTTCCTTCGTGAATTCCTGATACATTTAGTGTACTGGCACTACATTAGCTCTTTTAATGAAACATTTCTTTCCATCAAGTTATGTAAGATTTTTTTTTTTATTTACAAAGCTATCTTTTTTTCCAATTTCATAAACACTAAGCTCAATGTTACTGTTAGTTCAAATACATGTGAATACTTGATATTATCATTGATGACGGATTTACAACATTGACGTGTAGATTAGAACACGATGAATGATGTAAAAAATAAATGAAGAAATAAAGGTATATTTCTTCCATTTATGAAAAAACTCCGTCCTAAACCTATCTATCAAGTATAACAAATAATCGTTCTTGTAAAAATAATCGCGATATAGATTAATTATAAGAGTCAGATAAAAAAGTGCATTAAAAAAATCAGTAAAAATTAATAGTGTATATGTGTATTGGCTTTATACTTATTATCATCATTCAATTATTATGGCGTTATTTTAAATCTATAGATTAAAGTGTAGTTAGATCAGTAGACTTTTATGAATTCGATTGCCAAATAATCAATTGATAGAACAAACCTGACTCGGTTGAAAAATCTTAATATTGTTGCAAACTTAATTCATTAGTACAAAAAAGTAAAAAAAAAATACTATTAAAGAAATTAACCTGGCAGCACCCAAAGCAAACCAGAACATAAAGATTAAAGCATGAAAAATCATATCAGTAGTACTTACATAACACTGTTCTTTCGAACTTCTATCATCACATCACTCCATGCAACTGCCGTTATACGAATCCAGGAAGGATGTTAAAAAGCACTTTGTGGTGTAATTTAAAACCTCTTGTGAGAGTTTGCAATACAATTAGGGCTGCATAAGTAATGTACTCAAAACAAAAGACACATGGGAAACAATTAATATGTCATCCGTCTGTGCAGCTGGTAGATCTCTGATGTCTTATCAGACCTGTGGGAAAAGGGGGATCATTAGTTTAATTGTTGTTTATTTTCTCTCTAGCCAGGGAGCGCTATGATGGGTGATTTATTGCTGAGAAACCCGGGGGGGGGGGGGGGGAGTAAAAATGATAACGAGAGTAGGACTTGAAGAGGACAGATATTTGAATTCATCATAAGTGATGTATTTTGCTCTTGTAGTGTATATGTGTATATATGTAAAAAAAACTGTAAATAGAACTATTGTTTTAATTTCATTGACAAGTCCGTCACGTTACACTTTATATAATAAATTCAGTTAATCTGTAGTGTTCTTCCTATATATAATCAATATAGAAAAGAGTGGGTTAAGAGGGGGGTACTAAAAAATACATTTTGTATTTTATGTTCTGCAGAAGATATAAAAGACGAATTTTACTTTTAAAATTGCATTTTAAATCTTATTCAAAATTATTTCATTGAAAATCATATGAATTGTAGTAAAAACGATCAATTATAATAATAAAATAAAAACGATCGTCTCAAATATTCTTTATTTAATTTTTAACATATTCGTGTCCTTTCACATTCACCAAGCTAAATTCAATTCGCATAGAAATTGATGACACACTATTCTCTGAAATTGTGATGCTAGGTATACGTACTGTCGTCTACTGAAATTTATTTATCAAATTAAATGAAGTTCACTCTTTATGTACTGAATTAATTTGATAAAATAAATTTCAGTAAACGACACTACTTATGGGACTAAAAACTTATGGACTAAAAACTTAAATAAAGATTAAAGTCTTCATTACTTTGTTTCAGTTTTAAGAAAATATTAACATTTCGATTTATTCATATTTAGTATTTTTTTTTTGTTAAAGGACAAACAGACAGATGTTTTAAGTCTTCTTTCATATCAATATTTGTTTTCATGATCATAATTTGTAAATGGGAACTATCTCTAAAAAAAAAGTAAAACTCTCCTGACATTGAATATGAATATTAACTTAGAAACTAAACATTTTCTGATAGAAATGACTTTTTTTTTATCCGAGAAAGAAAATCCAACGCAATAATTGTTGGCCCAAAACTCGAAGTCGACCATTTGAAGAAATAATCTTTATTGTTGAGGGGTAAAGTTGAAAAGGGACGAAAAGGTAAATATTAATGCCAGCTTCTTTACAACATACATATTGATAAAGATTCTGCTCTTCTTTATCGCAGGAAGTAGTCTGCGAATCTGGCGGCCGTCGCTATCGCTACTCTTCCGGTAAGACGTTCTAACTCTGGAAATGGCTATAGCAATGATGATCTTATAACTCTTCAATCAGTCGTCAATTGTTTATTCATTTCTAGAAAAACATTGTGTAACAAGTTTTAATCCTACTATTTGAATGCTGCGAAATTTAATTTCAAATTGAAAGCACTTTGGTTATTTTAAGCCACACTCTCTATTAACCATTTCAAAATTTTTCATAACTATAGCAAAAATGTGAATGGAGTATTTATTTGGGTTCATTAATATCTACGTAAACTTTTTATGTAAATTACATGATGTCAGCAATAGCAGTGTGCAGACTGCCCCGAAAGGTTGGAAAATGTGGAGAGGTATGCATACGTTATAACTATGACAGGAAAAAGAAAGCGTGCATGAAGTTCAAGTACAGTTGATGTGGAGGAAATGCAAACAACTTAATCTCAGTCTCTCTGCCGTAAAGTGTGCAAGAAACCAAAAAGTGAGTACTTAAGCTATAATTCATGATTTCTAAGATTGTATTGAAACTTGGTTGGAGAAAGAAAATATTAATAAGGGAATTTTTGGAAAATAGGATGTAGTGACAAGGAATTTAAAAACGTAAATTTATTTAGATTTAGATTAAATTTATTCAATTTATTGTAATATTCCTTATTTGAATGCTCCTCCTGGTCAAATGTCATTTGATTAGGCCATTTAAGTCAATACGAAAGTACAAGTAAAATTTGATTAGATTTAAAGTAATTTTTATTTAAATTTTTGTTTTGAACCGGAGACTGTTAAATAAAGAGATTTGGATAAGATTAAGTTTTATATAAAAAGGTACAACAAACACACGGGTAAATGTATATGATACTGCAACAAAAAATCATATTGACGCAGAGCGTCAAATGGGCCGCAAAATATAATTGCTGTATGAATCATCATTGGTTGTTTACAGAAAAACACTCAACAAAGAACAAAATAACGAGTGAGTTGTACTAATTTCAATGGTAGATTTTAATTTAAATTACTATATTTTCAGCAACACGTTTTAAAGTTCAACAGTTTACTATCAGAGTTCGTTACTGTAAGCATTTCTAACGGTAGTTGTATGATCATTGCTTTAGTGTGAAGTAATGGAGAACACATTGAATTGTACATTATTTTAATAACAAGTTCAATTCATCATTATTCTCTTGGAGATCATACATTTCAAACCAACTTGACTTTTTGTTGCATTGTATTGAATTAAAACTTAATGCATTAGTTTATATAACTTCAAGAGACCATACAATATCTATCTATCTATCTATCTATCTATCTATCTATCTATCTATCTATCTATCTATCTATCTATCTATCTATTTATTGTTTACAGGCATATCTATCTATCTATCTATCTATCTATCTATCTATCTATCTATCTATCTATCTATCTATCTATCTATCTATCTATTGTTTACAGGCATATCTATCTATCTATCTATCTATCTATCTATCTATCTATCTATCTATCTATCTATCTGCCCATGTCAATCTATTTGGCTGTACCAAGGCGAAGACGTCACTCATAATTGTTATTATGATTAAATAAAAATAATTAAATCTCATTTGAAATGCTGATTTTTTTTTTTTTTAAATATTTTGAAGAAGAAAGATTTGTTCTTGAAGCAGGCCTCAAATGTAATCTTGTCAATATATGCTGTTAAAATTATAGTCTTAATAGTTAAGCTCTTTTAAGACTATTAAATGATAAATGTGGATTTTTTATTAAATAAATATGTTATGAATATATGCCAATAGAAATTATCAATGTTATGAACATTACGTTTTTCTTCTTCGAGACCTCTAGGTGTTTAATTGGACGCAATAACTTCTGAAATAAAAGTCAAACATAAAGAACCTTAAAAGGCTAGAATATTCAGATTGGTCAGAATAATTTCAAAATAAATAAAAACAGTATTATGATGCCGCATGCAATACCTTTCTTATGGACTTGAAACAAATTCAAGATCTCAAAAATATGTATTAGGTATTTCAATAAGGAGTATGTAATATTGAGAAACTGGTTAAAATGCATGTTGCTGAATAACATTGACTTTAAATTGTGTAATGTTTGCTAAACGGATTTATGATTATTTTAAGCAATATTCAGGTTAAGGATAAAGAGTTCATTAAATCAAGAACACATAAACATTTAAAAACTTGTATATTAAACATAAAATAAAACAATGATGAAAACACAGTAATGTATCAAAGTAATAGATAACTATGAAAACCAAGATAAAGTATCGTAATGAAGTAATATATTAATATCCATATATATCTTCAAAGTTCTATGTCTGAACATATGTATCTTCAAAGTTCTATGTCTGAAATAAACAATATGATAATTATTGGAAAAAAACATATAGGCAAAGAGCATTAGTTTTATCATGTAAAAAAGTATTTCAAAAGGATATAACTTTACTATGACATTATGAAATTACTTTGACTATGACAGTGAGTAAAAACAACATTGCAGTGGATAAGAATGAATTCTTGAGTGTATATATGAACTTGAATATCATTGCAAATAAAAACCAATATATGATGTTTTATCATGCTTAAAAATTATATAAACTGGAAAATAATGAACATGAAATCGTGAAAATATCTAAGATGACAAAAAACGACTTTTTGAAAATCCAAACGTTAGTAACGTGTCAATAATAAATCTATTTAAAAATATATATCTACACATTCTGTCTATGATAAAAAACACCACTCACTGCATGCTGATAACCATACTGGCGAGCGACCAGTTCTCGCCGAGTACCATTTCTCGCCAGTACATTGTGACGTCATTTTATCAACACATAAAATAATATACGGAAAATGACGTCACAATGCACTGGCAAGAAATGGTACTTGGCGAGAACTGGTCACACGCCAATACAGTTTTACTGTGTATCTTATACCTTTAATATATATATTGAAGAAGATCAGAACCTATATACATTGATGTGGATTCTATGAAATAACACAAGAAGAATCAAAACAGGGGGAACACATATGGTCTGCTGAAATACGAAAACAGATACTGATTTTAATAAATTACATATATATTTAGAAACACATGTACAAGCAATGCAATAATAACTGCTGATTACTCTGGTATAAACCTCAAATAAACCTCAAATATACATGTATGTAGCTATACCTTAAGATTGTAATGACAAATTACGTTCAGTTCGCCCCAAACATAAAAAAAATCTTATTAAAATTCGTGTTACTAAGAGAGAACAAGGAAAACAGATATTGCGTGAAAAATCCCCCACAATTTCCATTCATTTATCATGACTAAAAATAAGCAGAGAAAACAAATTAATATAAAAAATGTTGATAAATTTCTCGGATTCCAAAAACTTTGGTTTGTTACGCAGCGTGCTGTTTATACAACAAAATGACGAACTGGCTTCTGCGCTCATTATTGTGAATACGAAATTAGCAATATTGTTTTTTTTATTTGATAAATCTTAGACCCATCTGCATCAACGTACAAATTGCTTATTTCTGGAAAGGCGTATCATAGAGAGACGGCTGGGTGACTTCTCCTAGCGCCTGATACGCTGAGTTATCTCCCTCAACGTTAACGTAAAAATCAGGGTTGACGGCGGTGTGACCAAGATCACTTCTCTGTGGTTGATTGGTGACTTCGGTGAGCTCCTGGTATGCCGTACCGTCATCAACGTTGACGTCGTGACCAGTTGTAGATGGTGCAGTGTCTACAGGTTTATCGTCCTTCGGTTGCTTATGCTGATGGTACTTATAACATTGTTCGTGTTTGCATAATCTGGTCAAATATATATATTTATATTCAATATAATTCATTAACAAAGCAATATCAGTAAGCTAATATGAACGGAGTTGATGATAAACATTCTAATTAAGTCCAAGGAGTTGGGTTATAAAAGAAGAGGGCATTACCGATTTGTATAAATTTAATGTTTAAACATTTGATTACACAACACCATAGACCATTCATGTAAATAAAAACCAGTGACACGGATCAAATAGATATCAATCTTTTTACATTAAAGGGAACACATTTATATACAGGATATTGTGTCAGATTTCAAACATTGTACTTTTACTGGTAAAAGAAAGGATTATTCAGATAATGACTTTATTCTTCACTGCTCCTACTGTAAACGATTACATTTGGCTGTGTATTCTATTTAGCTATTTTGGCGGAATGCAGCTTCCGCTAAATCAATAACATCGCTTAATGCAATACATAGATGTAAAAATAGTCACATTCAAGAATACGCTAATTCAAATCCACGCCAACTTGTCCAAAAACTAATTTCCGCCAAACATCGTACACGCCAAATATAATATGTTTACAGTATTTTTCTTTCACATATTAAATATAAAAATCATCTTCAAACCCCATTAAACAAGATATTTATGACAATGTTCATATAAAAGAACAACAAAAACTACATTTAGAAGAAAGTTGACATAAGATTTGTTAAAAAAAGCCATCATATGGCCTGGCTTAAGAAAAAGTATGTTAAAATTTAAACCACCTGCAATGAATAGTTGCTGAGTTTATACAAGGTGTAACAGAATACTACAATATGACATGCCGAAACAAAGATTGTGCTAAATTTTAAGCATTTTCGAACAGTAATGGCAGAGGAAACTGCGACGAAAATGTAATATTTTTATTGGTAAATTAAATTAAAAAAAAAACCTTAGGAAAGTCTGACAAAAATAAACAGAAATCCTTAAAACAAACCTAAGACAGATATAAAACAGATAACTTCACCTCTTAAAACAGTTAGTATCTAATATAAAATCACTTCATGAACTTCTAGATAGCTTTAACGCATTTTTGATTAATATGGCTTTTTGCACATTCATAAGCTTTGAATTTTATTTGATATTATTTGTATGTTATTCCAATGATCTTACCTTAAGGTGAGAAAAATGATAACGATGACACAGACGGCGAGCAATGCAGAAACACTGTAGGTAATGGAGGGATGGTCAGCTGGCTCTGCTGACGGTGGGAGACACTGTGCTGTAAGTAACATTAACAAATGAAAACAATCTCAGCATATAGTTAAAAATTTGACGTCAAAATGTTAAAAATTTCAATGTATAAATGCTTTCATGTTATATAAAAAGTTTATAATGTATTGATGATAAACTATAAAGTGCAAAATAAAACTACCTTTGTCACACTTTTCTCCTTGAAATCCTACAGCGCATCCTTCTGGGCATTTTCCGGTCACGTGATGACATTGTTGTTTGTCAATGCAGTTACCACAAGTCAACGAACAAAGGATTCCATACGTGTTGTTACTGCAAGCTATTAAAAAAAGTTTCAAAAGAAAAACAAATTGTCATTTATCATAAATTTACAATTATTTGAACGTTAATACATCGAGGGTGCACATCGGCCAAAATTTTCTAACACAAAAATAAAAACTGAATTGTAAGCATGTAAAATTGATGTATGACAAGTACGAAAGAGATGATAGGAAGAGAATGGTGTTTAAGAATGATTAATTGCATTGGTAGCAAATACAATTTATACGTACTTTCTTTACAGTTGTCCCCCGTGTAACCAGTGTCACAGCCATTGGGACACACTCCAGTCACTGTATCACACTCCTCTCCATTCCGACAGATTCCACAGTGCTCTTGACAATTATATCCATATGTATGACCGTCACATTCTGCGAACAAAAAATATTGTTTTTTTTTACTTGGAGGCTGAATATCTGATAGAATTTGAACATTTTTCTTTTTATTTCAGATCTGAAGGCTTGAATCCGTAAAAATCGTCACCTTTATTTGACAAATCACTGTGCAGCACAATACTTTTTTATCTTAAAAGTATGATTTGTTAATTTGTTTCATTCATGAAATAGTATTAGAAAATGATGTTATTGAAATATGATATACATATTTATACAATATAATGATATACAATATATACTATATACAAAGTGATGATAAAGTATCGTATATAAGTGTACACATACATGTACATTGTGTCTGTTTTAGGATTTACGAGAACAAAAAGGCAATATCAATCAAAATCAAAGTACTAAAAGTACTTAAACCTTGCTCCTTTTCGCTCATACACAGGTTCACGTTGTAGGCACAGAATTTTCAAGTACTTTATCTCTTTCAGCACTTTGTGACGTAAATATGAAAATTTTAACACTGGATTACATTTGAATGATTTGTTATTTCTTTCTTCTCCTTTTCCTTTTTTTTAAATCGAACAAGTTTACAATGAAATTTGCAAGACTTTTGTATCAGTCACAATTCATTTCGATGTATTGAATTGATACCGATGCACATTTATATATACCTTCATTTTGTGTAAAAAGTAAAAAAAACCAAATTTATACAGAGATAGAAAATAGATAAAATATCATGTAATATACCATTACTACAGTGAGACCCTTTCCAACCCTTTACACATCCACCACTACAGTTTCCTGTTTCAGAACTACAACGTTTTGAATATCTGCAATTGATACTACAAGTTTCGTTGCACTTCATTCCGAAAGTTCCAGCTAGACAAGCTACAAAGGTCAATGATCATATCACGACATGTGTTAATCATACTTTCAATGTGTTTTAATCAAACTATGAGCATTAACTTAAAAAATAAATCGATATTGACCGAAAATACCGATCTTCAATAACACATACTATTACAGAAACGGATAATACACGATGTGGGACTTTTTCAAAATAAATCAAAATTTTTATGATATGACATTGATATAACATTGCTATTAGATTTTAAAAATGATTCCTTCTGCAATTACTTTACCTTGATATTTTGGGAAATGTATTGATATTATAACAGATTTTTATTCTACATTTTGAAATTTATAATATGTTGTTTAGCGCAAAACAATATAGATTGATATAGCGCAAAATAATAGTTAAAACGACGATGAATTGTAAATCAAAGTTTTGTACCTTCAGTGCAAGTATTTCCAATGTACCCTGGGTCACATCCAGTTACACATGTTCCGTTTATATGATGACATTGTTGGTTATTAAGACAGTGTCCACATGAGGTGCGACAGTTCACTCCGTAAAGCCCACCATCACATTCTATGAATAAAAAAGTTAATGCAATTAAAAGATGAATTTAGTATTTTTCGTTTTTTGCTTCTTTTTTTTAATTTCTTTTATTTTGCATGAGGTATTAAAGAGTTCTACCGCAGAAAGAGACGATAAAACTTAGTACTGTTTGTCCTTTAGGTAGAAATAAAATGAACAGCCTTAAGGTCTAATGTAAGTATATATTATGCCTTCAAATTATACATTTGAAACCAGTCTTATATCAATATTTATCTATTTCTGACTTGAAATAAAATAAAAACCCCGAGAGCTTTAAATAACTCCCCATGAAATAAGTCTCATGACTCCACTGTCATTATACGCAAGTTCATATAGAAACTTAATACGTTATACAGGGAATTAATCCGCTTGTTTTATTTTCGCCCCTTTTGCTCTCAGTAGAATAATTAAGACTGAACGAATTAAAAACAGTTTTTGAATAACTGTGATAATATAAAGGGTAGTAAAGAAATCAAGACTGTGCGACATAAATAATATAACATATTTACATTTATAAGAGTTTAAATTGTGCACACAATGTTAAATTGATCTTTATGTCTTACTTATGTTTAGTGGTGTTTAGCTGAATTATTAATGTATTTTCAGCATTATCTATTCTATTATAGTTTTGTTCTGATATTTATTTTCTAACTTTTATTGTCATTATTACAGTTTCAGATTATATTGTATCTTGTAGGTATTTGAGTGTTTTGGTTGGCGCATTTTGATAATTTTTTATTTCATAAGGACTTTAAATGAAAACTATTTTAATCATATAAGGCCAATATATATTCTCAAGAAATACATTTGTAATTCATTACGCTGCGAAATTGTTAGACTAAAATCATCCGGAAAAAACAGCTGATCGAATACGTAAATACAAAAAAAAATATCAAAGCTTGTAAAATGCTCTATATACAGATATGCTGCATTGAGATTTTACGCGACCAGCTAATTGTAAGGTTATAAGACTCTTTTTCTATCATGTTGGCTAGCTTAAGCGCAAAAAAATGATCAAATCGACAATACAACTAGACATTCAATACAATGAGTCACCTTATAATAAACATTTTTGCCATCTTGAGATTCGTTGACTTGATTTTTTTTTCGAGTTTTACTATTCAATTGCTTTAAATACGAATGGAAAAGGATAATGAAGAAAGTAAAAGTGTGTATATGTATGTGTCTATCTCTGCGTTTGTTTCAGACAATATAAATTTCATACTTGCTGCTTACAGGCATTAGGCAGTGTCATAACTTTAATACTTATGTTTATTAATTGAATAACCTAATAGCCTAATGACTGATTACAATACATACCTTCTGTACAATATGTCCCCTTCCATCCCGGGTGACATCCCTGATCACAAATTCCAGAAGATTTGTTACAGCTGTGGCACTGAATAGGACACACTCGAATACAGTTTTCTCCAAAATATCCATCCTGGCACTCTACAGAAGAAATACGAAGGAGGTAATCATTTAGAGCAATGACCATTATTGTCTGTTATTTGAATCTCGGAAGCAACACCATTGACAATTGATACCTTCTATGCATTTTGAGCCCATAAAGCCACTCATGCACCCATTAAAACACGTTCCATTCAAGTGATGACACTGCTCATTTTTTAAACACTTCCCGCACGGCACACTGCATTTCCATTCTCCATAAAAATGGTTATCACAAACTGAAATGCATATCGTCAAAATCATTTATCTTAAATTCTCTCCTGCTATTTAAAAGTTTCATTATAAACATATTGTTATATAGAAAATTTACATTTAGGAAAATGAAAGCATAACTTTCTAGATAATATCATTATTACTTGTTTCACAAATATCATTATTACTTGTTTCACAAAAGTCGCCCTTCCATCCTTGTTTACAGCCGTATTTACAGACACCCGAGGTCTTATCACAACTTTTGCACGTTTCGTTGCATGATTCACGACAGTTTGGACCAAAATAACCATCAGGGCATTCTACAAAAAGTAAACAGGGAAAATTAGTGTAGATAAAATGATACAAATTTGTTTAAGTAAAGTTTTCTCAACAATAGGTGTAAATTTCAAATGTAACATTTTTGTTGGACAATTTAGATAAGTGAAAGGCCTTGCGTTGTACGTGTTACTTCCACAAGTGAGTGGTGGATAACCCTTGGAAACGGAATCATTTGTTTTTTAACTATTAACAAAACGGTAAAACAATTGGCTGTATAAAAACATTTAAACTTACTTAAGTTAATCTACCCTAGTTTGAAGTCCTATCGTTCACATAAACGGAGCTTAAGTTGCGCTGTTGGAGACCTTACGGCGCTGTCAGGGCTCTGTCACCGGAGCTGTGTCCTCACGGCGATCCCACTGCGTCCTTAAATAATGTAAAACGCCAAAACGCCAAGGTAAACTCAGTAGAGTCTTCTACAGCGCCATAACAACGCAACGGCATCGTTGCAGTGGGATCGCCTAGAACATTTTAGAACGCCATGCGACGGCGCGCACTTTGATTATGCACAAAGTACGCACCCCGTCTCTGCGTTCTGATAAACACGTCGTAGAAGCGGAGGGGGTTGCCGTGACAGCGCCGTAAGGTCTCCAACAGCGCAACTAAAGCTCCGTTGGTGCGCTCAAGAAACGCAGCTAATCGCAGTGTAGACGTAGAAATGTCAATTGCGCTTGCACAGAGATCTTAAAATGAATTGACGCTTACAACAAAGTGATGATTTTCATTCCACATGACTATAAAATATGTTGTGAACTTGACGGATATAACAAATTTCGCTTATAACGTAGTAAAATAATCACCCGTCCGTGGAACTTCGTTGTAAGCGTCTGTACGTTGAAATAATATAAACATAATCTGTGCTTACGTTGCATGCATTCTGTGCCTTGGTACCCTCTGTCACACCCATCCACACAGGTTCCATTTATGTGATGACACGATGAATTATTGTAACAGTGTCCACATTGCCTGCCGCAGTTCTTACCAAAACGGAAATCATCACACTCTGAAATATTAATTGCCATGAAAACGGCTAGTTAAATATACTTTAATGAAGGAATATAAAAATGTGTAAATTTCGGTTCAATGTTGCCCAATTTGGAGATAAGAGAACTAGTCTTACTAAAAAAACCAGTAAAAACTTTTTTCAAAGAAAATTGTAAAATTTATTCATGGACAAGCATGTAGTTTCTTTATCTACAAAGGCTCATAACCTTTTTTTTAATACATAGTTTTCACTACATAGTTCATTCTACAAACTGTGGTCCGATTTTCCGGATCACTACACTTATCTTGTCCTAATCCATTAAAACCCTTTTAAAAAACAATAAGGTCGTTTTCAGAAAGCTTTTACATAGATTAGCTTAAAAACTAAGCGTTGTTCAGTTGATTATGAAAAAAATGTTATCTTTATGTTTAATTGAAGAATATACAATAAATATATCATAAACTGTAACAGAAATCTGATCTGCAAAAATACTGTTTATCTCAATACCAGTATCACATTTGGTGCCTTGATACCCCTTATCACACCCATTAGTGCAAGTTCCATCAATATGACTGCACTTCTCGTTGTCCTCACAGTTTCCACATGAAAAACTGCAATTTTCACCGTACTTATAGTCATCGCATTCTGAAATGTATATAAACAATATTGTAAATTTTCAGCTAAAACAGTTTAATTCCATTGTAGAGCTTTAAATCCCATTTGTTAGCTTATAAGTCGTCTTTATTTCACTTGGAACGAATTAGAATTTACACTGTTAAACACGCTGCAACAATAAATAATTGCCATGACTTATTAAGAACACGTTCAATAATATTTCTCTCTATTTTAAACAAGCATTTTTTTATGAAAGTTCAATTATACATGTAATCATGGGCCAAATTTTTCAAAAAAATTCTGATTCAACATTATTTAAATCCTTTGAAATATATTAAACAAAAAAATCAATATTATTTATAGTTTAAAAGATATGTTTCGCTACATGAAATAATTTCTAAACTTAGCTATTTTTACAAATCTAAATTAATAACGTTTGCAGTCTTTAAAGTATTTTCTAATTTCAATACATGATCTTTAATCAGAGTAAGTGATTCTCTGATTGAAAATGTTACCCTCAATTTTGAGGCTTATCCTAAAATCAAAGGCCGGAACGGCCACAAAAGCGTCGAGCTGACATGTTCTTTTATATAGGAAGATATCAATAATTAGAATTTGTACTAATTGTCATATATCAAATAATATTTGAATAAAAAAGTAACTTAATTATGTTTAAATTTGTGTTGCTTTAAAAACAAAAAAATCAGTAATGTTCCTTATTAAATAGGTAGTGATGCGTTTATAATACAGTAACTCATCATGATTACAAGAATCAAAAAATAAATTATTTTCTTTCTGCTTTAAACAGTTTCACAGGTTCATAATTTGAATACATCAACAGTGTGCCCCTAATTATCATAATAAAACATACTTCTATTTATATTTCAATTCCCGTTTGAAACAAGATTACCTATGGTTGTTTACAAACAAATCCACAACACGTGCTATCGTAAATGCTTGACCAAACCAACTGCATTATCCTGTTTATTTATTACAACAAAACCACTAGATATGTTTATCGCTTACATTTATATTGGAGACCGTGCCCGATAACAAATGAATTTACATATCAAATTTTACTTCTATCGGGCACGATCTCCACTTAAAATGTAAGCGATAAACTTAAATAATATTTAGTGAATTTTTTCACCTTATTGTATTCATCCGCCATTTCTTGATTAAGAAAATTTATACTTATGCAATGAATTGTCAATAACCAGGGAGGCAAAACCGGGTTTTTTTTGTACACAATTTAGTTGAATAAATGGAATAAAAATCTTGCAATACGTTTAACAGTTTAAAGAACTTATTTCTTATGCGCATTTAAAAGGCGGTGCAGTGCATGAATTTTGGACGATTGCCAATCCAGACGATCGCTAGAAGGATGCCGAGCATTAGCTCGACGCCTTAAAAATGATCGCGTAAAAGTACATGTTGAAAACATTTTGTTTAACTTTTTCTTACATTGGTTATTTAAAATGCATTGTACAAAATGTTATGAAGTTATTGGTTTTCTTAAAACATACACTTGTTCCCCAAATTTCCAAAGTTATACATGTAAACCACAATGAACTTAATAATAAAAGAAAGTAACTCTACCTTCCGTGCAGTTGTCTCCCATAAACCCTGAGTCACATCCATCTGCACATGTTCCGAATATATGATGACATTGTTGGTTATTAAGACAGTGTCCACAAGGTGTGCTACAGTTTGCTCCAAAAAGCCCACCATCGCATTCTATAAAAAAAATAGTAACTCCAATTAAAAGTGTATACAATTATTTACTGATATATAAATCTCAAGATATTAAGGTTTTAAATAATATTATCTGAATGTTATACAACTTAGACAGTGTTAAACGACCGACGTTCAGCTTTAAATCCAAGGAACTAAATAAAAGTACCCTAATTATAATGTTTTTTTTTCTTCCAAATCAGATTGTGTGTAAAGAAGAAGGGCAACACGTTTAATAAAGAGCAAAGACATGGTTTAAAGATACATTGCAAATAATTCAGATATCAATTTATTATCTTTTGTATATTAAACATTTCTCTAGCTATTCTTGGTTTAGTAAGATAAACTGACTTAAATATTTCAAGTCTATCAGTTTATATGCTTTTGATACTAAAGGAGCTCAAAATGATAATAATAATTTATTAATTAATATATATGCGTTTCAGACATATAACATGATTGCGTAGTACCAAATCTTGAATATCTTATGCTTGAATATTCGTATAACCTGATGAATTATCCCGATACATACTTTCTGTACAATGTGTCCCTTTCCATCCCGGATGACATCCAACATCACAAAGCCCAGATCTTTTATTACAGCTGTGACAGTTAGCAGAACATTCCCGAGCACAGTTTTCACCAAAGTATCCTTCCTGGCACTCTACAAAAAATGAATAAAACCAGTGCACGCTAATTTAAGTAATAAAAGTTTTGGCTTGAGTTAACAATAAAAAAGAGTGAATGCATGATATAAAGAGGTGTTTTAAAAACATTGACAACTTCATTGAGAAAAATTGTCATTGTCAAAATGGCCAATCAAAAATATAAAGACAGAACAGAGTGTTTAAGTTAATCAACTCACCCTGATCACACGTTTGACCTTCATACCCCACTTCACACCCCTCTGAGCAAGTCCCATGCACGTGGTCACATTGCGTTATGTTTATACAATGTCCGCATTGTCTTTGGCATCCGTCTCCGTACCATCCTTTGTCACATTCTGTGATGAAAGAACGAATGAGAGCACAAACATAAAATTACAGTTATATGTATTTGAAATAAAATTTTTGACAAAGGTTCTTTAAAACGTAATTATGACTTTTTTTTATAATTGATAATAATTGAAATAAACATGAAAATAAATTTATATTTCAGAAAAACAGGGAAAACAATTATTATTGAACATTCTATATACAGTACCCGCAACGTTATTCTTTACAATCCTATCCTATCGTGTAACAATCCTATCGTATCGTGCCTGTATACTGTTCTATCGTGCGTTAATCCTATGAGGATTATCGTTTAATTTTAACAGTTTTCCGTTTACCCTATCGTGTTAATCGTTGTTTGCCTTTTCATAAGCAAGTAAAGTTATTTTAAAGTTACGAGTCAATCAGTGCGCCGTCTACGGACATTTATTTAACAAAAATGTAAATTCGTATCCAGCATTCTATCCTGATACTAAATTCTCAATTCTCTAGATCAAATTAACCAGTAGTGCATGTAAATCATATCTATAAGCAGTGGAAGTGAAAAACTATCGAATTTCTTTGGAACAAGGTAACATATTTACCTGTATATCGAATATATTAAATTGTACGCGGACTCAACACCTGTGTAAACATTAAGTTGTATTGCATGCATCATTGTTTTAAGGAGCAAAAGTAATTATTATATAATTAATATTTACTTAAAACAAAAGTATTATTATAATTGAACCCGCTATATTTTCCGTGTGATATTTGATCTCGGGCTAAAATGTTCCCGACGATCGGCTTGGGTCTGCAGTAATAAAAACAATGTCAACAAATTGTGCGCGGAATCTGTATCTGTGAAAATATTTTTTAACGTGTATGCAATAGAATTTGTTTTTAATGCATCATTTTTTATACAGAAACAAATGTTTTTTATGATAGATTTTATATTTATTTAGAGCAAGAGTTGTATTTTCATTGAGTCCGCTATTTTCTGTGTTATTTGCTCTCGGGCTGAAATGTTCGCGACGATCGGCTGGGTTGTTCGGTATTGAAACAATGTTAACAATACAAATAATTGATCATTTCAGCTAATAATATTCGTTTATCCCTTCCTATCGTGTATCAATCCTATCATATCGTGAGTGTATACCGTCCTATCGTGCGTTAATCTTATCCTATCGTGCGTGAATCCTATCCTATCGTTTATCTTGTAAAAATTAACGTTGCGGGTACAGTACCATGACATATAATAAATAATAAATTAGTTTATGATAAAAATAAATTACGGTTCTCATTATTTACATCTTGATCTATATCTTAAGTTAATGACAATATTAGAAACAAGTTTATGACAATATTAGACACAAGTTAATGACAATATTAGAACAATACTGACTATAAAAATGAATTATTTATCAAAAATGATTAAACAGTAGACAACTACAGTATTTTTGAATTGAGTGTCGCTATACTATACCCAATTCACACCGGTGCCCTTTGTATCCAGGTTTACATCCCTGACAGGTGCCCGTCTCGATGTGACAGTATCGACAGTTGACGTCAGGACAGGGGAGGTCACAGTCAATACCATAGTATCCGGGTCGGGGACAACCTAGGTATAATCATAACTTGTTTTCATTCTCCGTTTACATTATCTTGTCTACTGTCTTTATATGTGCATTGTGGAAACGTATTGTCAATTGCTATCTGACACCAAAATCAAATTTAAACTTAATGAGGGTTGTAAATTGATCAATTTGATCAAATTTTCAACCTAGGTATAATCAAAAAGGACATTTTCACTATGCGATGTCATTATAAACATTGTGATACATTGATACATTGTACTAGTTTTCCAGTTAATCAAATGCAAACTTAATGAGGGTTGTATATTGATCAATTTGATCAAATTTGTCAAGGAAAGAGATAAGATTACTGAAATTTTTACGTACCTATTGAATAAAATCCATACAAAATTTATATATATTTTTTTTTGAAATTTATTTTATTTTTATAAGTTGATTAAAATTCTAAAACGAAACCTTAAACATAAACATGTTTACCATAGACTTCTACTTCACAGAGTTCGTTATAGGCGTAGTCAGAATATCCACTAGGATAGGTAACTCCTGGTAGTCTCTCGTTGTAGTAAATGACGTACTGACCATGTTCAAAGCAGGTGGTGTTAAATACTGCTGGTATCGTGCTTCTTTTAAAGCTACTATCTTTATAGCAAAGTTTTCCCTCTAACTTGTCTGTTGTGTTTGAGACGTATATAGAGAATCCCAGAAATCTCGCTGTATGCCCGTTTGATGGACCTTCCAGAAAAATATACTGCATGCTCACAAAAATACAATGAATAAACAGAAAAAAATAAAGCAAGAAAAAGAACTATCCACTCGTTTCAAAACTACCCTCTAGCAAACTAGATCAAAACAATCTGAGTCAAAAAATCAATTTAAGGTTGTTTGGGACATCTATCGATATTAATTAAGAAATAAAGTACGAGTTTTCGTGAATGTTGCAGAATAACCTCCGAGGTCGAGAAATGTTGTTTTGAAATATAAAAGCCGAGGCGTTAGCTGAGGCTTTATATTTCAAACAACATTTCGAGGTCAAGGAGGTTTTCCTGCAACATTCATGATAACAAGAACTTTATTTCTATTCTACTAACAACCCAGTTTTTCTACAGATCGCTTCTCCTATAGAGAGACGATCTTAGTCATTTTGACGGCTGTTCCATGTAACTCAAACGGTTTTGTTAGTAATATTTACATATGTATCGATCAAAGTAATCAAATGCAGACGACATAATTCTTATTTTGATTTTTAACATTCTTCACTTATTCATAAAATATCTCTGATTCATATTTCTAATATTTTGAGGGCAATTTAAGACGATTATTACTACTACACGTTGTATATATTATGTAAAAACACTCAGTGAAAATGTGCTAAGAAGGTCCTAGGAACAGCTGCATTGATATATTAAAAATAAACATTTGAGGCAACACACTTCGTTTTGACTAGAACAAACGCGTGAAATTGACATAGTTTTAAAACTGTTTACGGTTTGAAGTTGTACATGTACTTTCATGATCAGTGCGAGACAAATAAGTATTTCTGATCTGATAATTTACTGATGACCTTTGTGGTATATTGGAGAATAATGTCCGCGGCATCTCGTTGATCTCGGCAATAACTGTAGTAGAATGTTGATTAAAGTACATTATAATTAACAGACTTTCACCGGTTTAGAATTTTCAAATTTTACAATATCTTACCACAAATAGCTTTTTAAAAATGTATGGAGAGGTAAAAATTGTAAAACCCCGAGCGGGATTCGAACTCATTACTTACAGAATCGTAGTAAACCCTCTAACACACTGCGATACGCTGTTAGGTGACAATATTGGTAAAGAAAATACTTATATAATTACACTTTATTTTATCGTTTATTTCGATAATCAAAACGTCACAACATGGAAGTATCCCTTACCACGTTAAGGTCTTAAAAAGCAAAGAAAACACAAAAAATTAATTGAAATGTTGCCAAAAATAATTTCCAATTTTTGAAGCATGATATAAATTTCTATGAAGCAATAATTTCAACAAGAAAATTAACTTTAGACCTTTCTTTCAGGTATGGATACCCCCCTTTTTTCACAAATTCAGTATGTGTAACAAAATGAACCTCACTCTTTAATACCATCAAAGGTTTAATTGTAAAGACGAATCTAAATGTATATTAATTATCAGGAAATACCTACATGTACTTAGGTCACCAACTCCTAATGACATCCCCCTACACTTTACAGCTATATGTTAAAGTTTGACTTATTTCATTCAACTTACGTGATTCTACAAAATTTTATATATTATAATGATATCGATTAACCAAAATTAACAATTTATGGCTCATTGACTATAATCCCTGACTTAACATCGACATGACCTTTAATTTTTGTTAAATAACTTATAAATGTGACTTCTTTAATAACTTAACATGCAATAAGGTTTTGCATTAGTTATGTCAATGTTCCGTATTGTTTTGCAGATAATAACAAATCTGGAAATAATACATGAGTTTTATACTGTGTATATATAGAGTACATGTATATTACGATTGTATTGTATTTTTCGAGTTCCAACTTGTTGGCGTTATATGCATCATAAAAAGTGTTTCATACGACAAACAAATATTGCAGTAGTGAATCAGTAATTCTCTGCAGAAATTGTTCCTTGAGTATAGATGGCTCTCTAAGATATCATTTTTTTTAATAAAAAAGGTTAACGAGCACCCCTTACATTAAAAACAACTTTTTACTTGCTTTTTAACTTTGAATTCTTTGTATAAACACTTTGTGTATTGATTACATCACATTTCAATTCAATTTATTCCCCCTTTTGAGAAATATATATCCGATAGCATTTGGCATGGCCTCTGACAGTTTGATCAATGCACTGTTGCAACCACTATTGAAATAAAACCACTATTGAAATAAATTATTTCAATAGTGGTTGGGAATGCATTTCATTAGAAAAATCACTTTGCAACCACTATTGACATAAAACCACTATTGAAATAAATTATTTCAATACTGGTTGGGAATGTATTTCATCTGAAGAATCACTTTACAACCACTATTGAAATACAACCACTACTAAAATAAAATGTTTAAATAGTATTCCGGGATGTATTCCATTTTGAAAATCAATTTACAGACACTGTTGAAGTAAAACTACATTTAAAACAATTTTTTTCAATCGTGGCTTAGAATGAATTCCTTCATTAATTTTTCTTTGAAAATTTACATTTTTTTCTTTACATTTCTCTTTCTACAAACATATGTCCTATGCTATTGTATATTATTTGCACAATTGTGAACATCTTGTAAATTGCCAGAACTTCTATTCAAACCCCCTGTATATTGAATAATTATATATTCATAAATATTATTATAAATATCACAATTGATATAAATTATTTCAATAGGGGTTGGGGGTTATTTCACTACAACCACTATTGAAATACATTATTTCAATAGTGGTTAAGGATGCGATTCATTTCAACCACTATTGAAATAATTTATTTCAATAGTGGTTGGGGATGCCTTTCATTTCAACCACTATTGAAATAAAGTATTTCAATAGTGGTTGATGATGCATTTTAGTTTTATGTCTATTATTATGTCTGTTTGTAACAATTTCCTTTCTGCTAGGGGAGTTTCTTTAGAAAAGAAGTAAGTATGTCTTATGAGATGATGAATTCCTTTTTTATCATGACGTTCTTTGATTTACCTCTATATGGTCATGTTTCCCATACCACCTGTCATCTGGAACCGAAAGTGTTATGCACAGTCGGAATAATAGGCATTAGAATAACATCCTACCACTATTAAAATATTTTATTTCAATAATGGTTGTAATGAACCGCATCCTTAACCACAATTGAAATAAAGAAAGTGAGCGTTCAAGATTGTAAGTTTGCAGGAATCCTCGACACGAATCAATTGGGATTTAAATGTCTATAACCACGAAAAGCTATGTACAGGTTTCAACAAAAATATATTATGTTGAGAGTCGAAGTACATGGCTATTCCGGTTATTAAAAAACTCACAAAGCTTTCAAAAAATGGCAATGAGAGGTCAACCGATAACTAGTTGGAAATGTTAATGAAACATTATTTAATGAAGTTATATTGTGTTATCCTAAAAAACTAGTAATAAGAAAAGAATTTGTTTATAGTGTTCATACAGCAGATTTAGAAACCAATAAAAACAAATTAAAATATACCGGTATATTATAATTCAACATCATGTTATAATAACATACATTTAAAACAAAAAAGTTTAATTTTTTTAAATAGACCACAAGTTGGATTTGAACCCAAAACACTGAATGTATGTATTCACTAAATCCAGGACGAAACCACTGAGCCACGGAGACTTGTCAATATATGCTCTATAAAGTACTGTTTGAAACACCACTGTCATATCAATGGACTTTGTTTTTTATCCTTCAGAAACTAAAAAGTACATAATTAGTCATCTCTGGGTCATCTTTTTTTAAAATGCGACATTTTTAATGTTGAAATATGTTACCTTTACACGTTTCAAATTTGTGGAGAGAAGACCCAGAGACAACAAAATCATTTAAAAACAGTTGTAAATAAGTAGGATTTTGCATGAATTGCATCGTGTTGCTATATTTAGACCCATATTATAATAAAACATATTGCATTTCAAATATTTTTCGACTCATTCCACATCCAACAGAAACCAAATAACGGTTAAAATTCGAAAAATATTCAAAATTAATTGATGAAATTTTCACTCTCCTTGTGCGCCCAGATTCCTGCCGAATCTACATCTTAAGCGCCCACATTATTATTTCAATAGTGGTTGTAATGAAATGCATACCTAACCACTATTGAAATAATTTATTTCAATAGTGGTTATAATGAAACGCATACCCAACCACTATTGAAATAATTTATATTTCATTCAATATTGGTCTTAATGAAGTACATCCCCAACCATCATTGAAATTATTTATCTTAATAGTGATATTCATTATCACATAAATCTATAATGATATATAAGCTATCAATTATTTTTTAATATTCAGGGGTTTTGAATAGAGGTTCTGGCAATTTACAACGTTGTTTTCTAGTACAAATAATTTACAATTTCCATAAAACATGATATATCTATAGAAAGAGACAGGTAAAGATAAATATGAAAACAATTTCATATCTTAATCTGCGAGGATTGGTTATTTCTGCACAACAGTGAAAATCCTAAAATAAGTACATTTACATCGTAGTCTTGATTACTATTACCATAAAATATGCAAGTCTTTAGTACCTTAATTGTGTATTTGAATTGTTTGTTAAATAAAAACAAATGTATATGCATGTTTATCTGCGAGAATTGGTTATTTACTTCTACACAGCAGTGGAAATTATACCATACTTGTGTATTTAATATCATTCGTTAGATTTCTTGCATTTCAAAATAGTTTGCAAATATGATATACACTTCTTTCTTTCCAAATGTATTACATAGTAGTGATAACATAGTTATATTTACAAGTAATTCATTCCCATCTACAATTTAAAAAAAAATTATTTAATAGTAGTTGAATTCTAATGGTGTCTGTAAAGTAGTTCTTATCATGAAATACATCCCTAACCTCTATTGAATCATTACTTCAATAGTGGTTGTATTTCAATAGTGGTTGCAAAGTGATTTTTCTAATGAAACACGTCCCCAGCCACTATTGAAATAATTTATTTCAATAGTGGTTGTATTTCAATAGTGATTGCAAGGTGATTTTTCTAATGAAATACATTCCCAACCACTATTGAAATAATCTATTTCAATAGTGGTTTTATTTCAATAGTGGTTGCAACAATGCACTAACAATTAGAAAACAGATAGTATTCTAATCGGATCGCTGTCTATATAATTATTAATTTTTTTTTAGCAATTGCTTCTTTTTCTTTTGGCCCTTTTACCTGCTAAACCAACGGTATTTATAATATATCAGCAATTGTAATATTAATATACAATTAAAATGAACTATTTTAAATTAATTACGATTGGAAAAATATATCTGATATATTTGTACGTACCCCAGGCTAAATTCTCGGTCCTGTAATAGATACGAATGTTATGGATGCTATAGATGCTCTCTAGATTAACCCACCAGGTGGTACTACGTTCATAGTTTTTAGACATTGAACACTCTCCTCCAGTACCACGCAAGTTTGATTTGCGTCCATCCACAGCATTGCCGGCATTAACGTTAGCATGGCTGTATATGTTCTCCTCATATGCTGGTTTGTGTAGAGCCAGGTTAACTGTAAAATCAATTAGATCCTCACTTTTTGAGACTTTCAGTAAAAAGAAGTGTCTTACAAATGTTGAACTCTTATCTCGTATCACAGAAGTTTTGGGAATGCATATAAAATCTCGCTTCTTGTAAATTTGCAAAATAAAATATCACCGTTATTATGCATCATACAAAAATTTAAACCTAACATAGACCAAAAAATAATAACTATTAGAGACAATTTCCATCGAATAATTGTGTTACGCACATTTACACATTACTCTCCTTAAATCGTATGATACACCAGATTTATATATTCATATCTCTAATTAAAAAGACTTGGTATATATCTGTTTTACGTTGTTCGTATTTGGAACTTAGTACAAGGTAACAAGTAACCTAAATACAACCTAGGTTACATGTGCGTCCTCCATATCCCTCTGCACATCCCTGTAAACAAGTTCCATCAACGTGATCACATTTGGAGCTGTTTAAACAATGTCCGCATTTCCTCTGGCATCGGTAACCATATGATCTATTTTGACATTCTATAAAAGAAAAAAAAGAAAGTTTAAAGCAATTGGTGCAAACTTATAGAGTTGTTCAAAGAAAATATTTTAAACGCAATAATAATATTGTTCTCAAGACCAACACAGTCTTATAACCAAAAGATATATTTAGCTTATTACTAAGTACACTACATAAATAATATCTCTTTGTACAATTATTCTCAGTTTTCGCAGTCATTAAAAAAAATATGAATAAATCTGAACCACCTCTACCTATTAAGGACGACGGATCCAATTCAAGATTTCGAACCTCTGGGCAGGAATCCGCGCATATGCTATGATTATGACTGTCGTAATAACGTACATCAGAATAAGTTCTACTAAACATAACTTGTGATGCCGAAATATTTCAAGTGGAAAAATCTAAGACACAAACAATAATCCGAATTTCCTCTGTATGCGACGAGTCCGTTATGTTTCCAAGGTTTATAAGTACTAAAACGTCCAAAGTCAGTTTATAGTTCAGAAATCTGGTAGAAATTGAATTTATACCTTAACCTTACAATAATTATATAGATAGCAGTTAATGTAACGTCAGGCAATAATTAATTATGTCCTTTTTAAATGATCTTTCTATAATAAAATGAACCACGCAGTGAACATTGCATTGGTAAGCTAATTGACTTTTTAATATTACAAATGAATTTTCAGAATTTTTAAAATATCAGTTTTTATACCAAACCTCAAAACATTTCCATTACTTTCTATTATATCTGAGAATTTTCGTACCCAAATTCTGAAACGCCCCCAAATAAGGAAGTCGATGATCATGTAATTTTTTTAATTGATTTTCCTTTTCCATTCACTGATTTACATTATATAAAACTTGGATAAAAGAAATAAATTGGGTCTCACAACAGTTTTTTCAGGAGTTTTTCAAGACCATACATTTACGTTGTTATTTGTACATTTCAAAACAAATACCGAATCTTTTATTGGTCCTAGTTTTCAGAACCTTAGTGAGTTTTTCTTGAACAGACTAAGTCTCCATTATATCATGAAGTTTATGAAATGTTTTAGGATTGCAGCCTATCTACAGATCGAAATCTTGATAAAAACATATACTAAACATCAACTTTATTTTATTCCTTATTCGTAGATGCGTTGTGCTAAGTTTGATATGAACTGGTTAAGTAACTATTGGTGAAGAAGTATAGAAAATGTAAGCTGATTACAACTTCAAACCCCCCAAACAATATCAAAACATCACCTATGGCTGACACAACCCTGTTGAACTTGAGGAATCTCTATTCTAACTTGACGTGTATGTTGTACTCATATATGAAATGTTAAAAAAACAGTTAAACTTAAATTATATTTATTTCAAAATTGAGAGTAAAGTCTTTGAAATTTGTTTGTTGATATTCTAATATACAGAGTACCAATTGATTCATACAACATTTTGATAAATCATGCCAACGTGTTTTATAACTTGAATGTGGTTTTCGAAAAGAACTTTAATCCATAAGATAAACGATTTTATTGTTTTTTATTTTTTTAATCCTTTAATCCATGGCTAAAAGCGTGATAGGCAGAACACTTATTGCCAGGTTTGATTAAATAATAGTAAATCGGTATTGAAACTACATGTATGAAAGAGAAAAAAAATACTGACGAACGGATGGATGTACATATTGTACGTTAAATTGTGATGAAGAAAGCTCATTTTAGCTTTCGGACATTAGAGGTGGGAATTATGACCTAAAAACCGAGACTGTGTGCAGGGAAAGTGGTCCTAGGTATTACTTTTCATAGCTATTAGATTAACATAAAACTGCCTACTTTGCTAAGCTTTATTGATTAATTATAGAAACTTTTTTTCTACATTATGTATCAAAAATGAAAGATACTTCGTATATGTATGGGTATTTTGATACTATTAACTGGTAAATAATCATGAAGAGTTTTTGATAACAATATGCAAAAGTTAAATATAAGGATTAAAGCCATACAAGAAATGCAATACCAGCACATGTTTATAGTTACGTACCCTGATTACACTTTTGGCCTTCATATCCAGGATCGCAGCCGTCAAAACAAGTTCCATTTATATGGTGACACTGACTCATGTTAAAACAATGTCCACAGTTTGTTTGGCATCCTTCTCCATATTTGTTATTGGGACATTCTAAGATTAAAATATTCGTTTTAAAGGACTGACCGACATGTAATATCATTGGTCAGCTCTATCAATGTAATGCGAAAACATTAGC
Organism: Magallana gigas; assembly: GCF_963853765.1. Classification (NCBI taxonomy): domain Eukaryota; kingdom Metazoa; phylum Mollusca; class Bivalvia; order Ostreida; family Ostreidae; genus Magallana; species Magallana gigas. Next base: position 50,668,400 of record NC_088853.1, on the reverse strand, counting down.
GTGCATACAATTATCAAAATGAATAAAAGATATGTCGCACCGTTTTATTGATTTCTGAAAAAGCGAGGCATGAATAAGCTTTTAGTAAATCGTACTTCCAATTGATATTCTTACGCATATGTAAGGAAAAACGTAGCTTGAAGCATTCTGTATGTGACTGCATAAACGTTTTAGTCTCAGGACAGACACATTAGAATAACGGTTTTAGTCATCTACATGTAATTAAATATTTACATGAGCCTGTTATTGCATGGTAAATTAAGTAGTGCAAAGAGCAATGCGTGCGCAAATAGTGAAATATGCCGGAAACCTCATATGGGGACAACTGTGAATGGCCAAAGCCGATCACAATAATAGAGTCTAAACTGTTATATTGAATAACTCTAATGTTTGTCGAGGATTAAAAATGTTTTATTTCTTGTCGATATATCATTAAATCAATTACTTTAATCTAATAAGTTCAGTTAAAAAAATATACAGCTATTGACTGAGCATGCGGGCAAATATGATTTCTATTTATGTCGCCAGGTCCAAAAAATTATAGGTTCCCTTTATACCCAGTCAAGAATTACTTTGTATTGCCTTCACTACAGATGCAAGGGTAGTGTTGAGCAGCTTACAGTTATGAATGTCGCACAGCCCGTCAGCTCTTTTCATTTCCGCGACTAATTTACTTATTGTGACGTAAACGATTAACAAATTTTATGTTTGACAGGCTGACCCTGTCAGCATCTCGATGTTTAGACTGGTTGAATCATCCATTTGTTTAACTGGGCCTTTTGTGATTACATGTACGAACTTTGAACTATATGGCTGAAAATATGATTTTCTTAATTCCGGATCAAAGAACAGATTGTCTGCTCCAACTCTTGACTTTGTAACTTTTAGTCAGAAGTTTATAAAACAATCACTTTACTCTTAAGAGCTTTGGTAGTAATCGCTCTTGTCTCTGATGCAAAGACTGTTGATATTATATTTTGTTATACTTTCATGTTAAATACTGAAATCTGATTGGCTAAGACGCAGTTAATAATATTTACTATTACCCTCAGCGTTAGCAACGCACTTGGCAACGGGTAACATTAAAAAATGTTACATGCGCGAAAATTATGCGCGTACGGTTCGCTGTAGAATTCACGTTATTCCTATATAATAAAAATTTTTTAAAAAGACATTCAGTATAACAAAATAAATAGTGCCTGTTTGGGAGGATAACAGTTGAAATTGACACCCCTCGAAAACCATTGTCAACCTCCGCTTCGCGTCGGTTGACAATGGTTTTCTCGGGGTGTCAATTTCAACTGTTACCCTCCCAAACAGGCACTATTTATATAGTATTATTTAATTCATTTTTGTTGAAATAAAGTGGGATAATTGTATAAAAACGTTAAAAGGCAGCGGGAATAGACCAAGAAAACGTCTATAATAGCAAATATCGTCTGCTTGATACTATGCGATTATGCAATTATTTACTGTAGTATAACACATAAAATGTATTAAGCATACAAGGAAATTTATGCTTGTTGTTTCTGAAATTTATGATTTTTTTTGCCATTTAAACGAATTCTACGTAGGCTGTCAACAGATCTTTTGTTATACTGATCAAAGCGTACATGTAGTTAAAGATCCCCCGGAGTGTACAGCTTACCTAGATAACACCGAGAACCTCTATATCCCGGATCACATCCCTCAAAGCAGGTCCCGTTCACGTGGTTACAGAGTGACTTGTTCACGCAATGTCCACATGTTTTATCGCATCCGTTTCCGTATGTTCCATTGTTACATTCTACAATCAAAGTATCAAAGTACTGAAAGCCTGTATCTTTTGATGTGTCATTATGCATAATGTGTAGTAAAGCTAGCAACATCTTTCTGTCTTTCTCGTTTTTTTCTGTCTCATGCTTCTAAAGTCCACAAAGCGTCAGAGCGACTATTAACTATTTACAATAACATGTCTGTCTGCTATAAAATGAGCAGTGCGTAGAATTTTCAACATGCGGTGAAAAATCATCCTCAGTTCGTTGATTTGCAGCCTTTGCATACCTTTGCATTGCATAGTAGTTCATTCAAAATTGCGTAATCTTGTTTTAAAACTCAATAAAAAAAACCACTCGTCGCTGAATTCATTTGACCCCCCCCCCCCCGAAATAATAGATTGAAAGGCGACATATGAACATAAAATAGATAATTCAAATTTTCAAGATATTTGAATATGAAAAAAAAACATTATAGGATTGGGCATCAGGAGTTCTGGCTATCTAAGACACCACAGCCATATTTAAAAATTTTCATAAAGGGAATCTTAATCTGTCATTAATTTTTGAAAGAAATCCAAATCACACCTACGTTCATAGTCATGTATAGTTAGAAGTATTGTTTGGCAAGTAGTCATCCCATTAAATCAAATGAGTCAAATAAATTCAAAATATCAAAATATATCTATATTATCCTTTTTAGCCCTTTAGAAGGAGGTTGTTAAATGACCTGAAGATTTTAGTAACTGCATTTCTTCGAAGCTATTTTAAACACATATTGTTCAGCCTTTTCTACTTTTCTAATTAATTCTTCCAAGCTTTGCACAGAGAGAGAGAGAGAGAGAGAGAGAGAGAGAGAGAGAGAGAGAGAGAGAGAGAGAGAGAGAATATAGCTTAAAGAAACTTATTCAAAACATATTATTTCAATATATATATATAAAACATAGAATATACAATATAAATAAACGGTTCTTGTGTTTTATGCGGTTTTAAACATATATAATTAAGAAAAATCAACAATAGAGCAGCCCCCCTCCCCCCCCCCCCCCAAAAAAAAAAAACAACAACAAAGAAAACAAAAACAAACCATTTATATACAAATACAAATGTGTGACATGCCGCTCACGATACTCAACAACTGAAGTTCTTTGTTTAGCACAATTCAATTGTCTTTGTATATCTGTGATGAGATAACTAATGTAGTGCAATAACCCTGATATTATTAAATTTCTAATCCACCAATTCTAAAAGCTTTCAATTTTACCCTTACGCCAAATTCTTTCTTGTGAAATACCTTTGTCGCATTTTAAGCCCTGGTATCCCTTTTCACATCCATTCATACAAGATCCATTAATGTAATGACATTGTTGATTGTTTTTACAGTTGCCACAAGACTTGCTGCAGTTTTCACCGTACAAATTACCATCACACTCTACATTTATATTAAAATAATGTATCAATTGACTTAGAGATATACAAAAAAAAATAGGACTGTATTACATTACGAAAATTCGGAGCATTTCTTTTAAATTAACGCCGCATTATACTACAAAAACATGCCAGATAAATATATCATTTAATATATATCTTCAACAAATAAACTTGTCTTAAACTCATAAGGATAAAGAGCTAGAGCCACGAAGCATCAAAATGTGCCTTAAAATTTTCACAAAACTCAAGTTTGAAACAATACAAATTGTAATTACTTATAATGTAGGGCACAATATTCTACATCTATGCATATGATTTTTTTTCACTTCGGCCCCACCGTTTAGCACATGCGCATCATCAAACATACTATGATCGTTAAAAATAGCTGAAAATTGTAGATTTTACTGCAGTATTTCCCAAATTTGAATGTGGCCATACTTGAGTACCTCTTTGAAACTTTTAAAACTAAGAGATATTGCATAAATGCTTCTGCCTGCAAAATTTCGTAGAGGTACTCAAGTGTGGCCAATGTGTATTCTATAAATTTTGAAAATTTTGGTTAACAGAAAATAAAACAGACCACTCTATTTTAGGGTAATTATTTGCTTCCTTTTTTATTTAAATAGCAGAATTTAATTCATAATGATAAAGAATTATTTGTGATTATTTACAAAATCATCATTTTATTAAATATTTGAGGAAGAAATGCATATAAACTGAACTTTAACATGTTTTATCTAGTAATTTTATACTGTGGATTCATGCTTACAACGTGCATCATCAATGCATCATAGTTTGACGTTAGCGACGTCAGTTGAATCTGTACAGGGAATCTTGAGTTCTTTCAGTATTTTGCCGATAGAATCTACCAGTAAAGTCTGCATTTTTAAAAAGCATTATTTCTATGTACCACGGTATTATTCAATTGCAGTAGAATATGAGATACATGAACATTGCTAACAAACAGAAAAAAATTAAATTGGCAAAGTTAACATTGTACGTACGTAAGTAAATATATATCCCTATACCTTTATGTGGAATAACCGATAGCATGTATAAGTAGCTAGTTGTGGGTTTTTTGTCAAACGGTGAAATGCATTAAACGAAAGGAAAGATGCAAGCGATTTTTTTTTTACACAAGTACGTGTTCCTGAATACCGCGGGAGAGAGACAGTCGACATCACGTGTAAACATGAAGGCCTACATATATGATAAACTTAACTTATTCCGTCAAAAAACTTGATTAATTCCTAAGTACAGCTGTAATTGAATATTAAGCCATCGTCCCTTGCATAAAAACATTTTGCCAATGCATACGTCTTTTCTTTATCAGCCACCTGTTGATCAGTGTTGATTCGTCGCGTGGTCAATTTAATGTATTTCCGGTGAACCGTTACATGCAGTTACACTCCTTTCTTAAAAGATCGATTGTGTCCGTTTTGATGAAGACGGCTTTTGGTATACACAGCTTAGAATACATTATCAGCATGTGCACTATATAGAAGTCTAATCCTAATCCTAATTGCGATGTCTTTGTTGATCATTTGTCCAATAAAATTTAACAAAAACACCCTAAATGTGTGTACATCGGTGACTTACTTTTGCCTATAAAATTGTCGATTGAAATTATCTTTGATTATTTTATGCGTATTAAATCTAATTAAAGTTTTTCTTGCATGGCATATAAAAAAAATTCAGATTGCCGGGCCCTTTCTTAAAAAAACAAAACAACGATGAGTACAGAGAGATTTAAAACAGTATTTGTTTCCATTCAACCCCCCCCCCTTCCCTACCCTCTGAAAAAAATGGATTTACAGCCGGGTTCATTACAAATCTATATATATGATAACACAAATTCTACATGCTTGCTATGAATTCGACTTTTCAAGACAATTTTACAACATTATTTATGTGCTACTGCTTGATGTTTTAAATAAAAATGTTCATTTTAACCTATCTTCGCTTCAAAATAGTAAACCCACATATTTTTTTTTTCTCTCTCTCTCTCTCTCTCTCTCTCTCTCTCTCTCTCTCTCTCTCTCTCTCTCTCTCTCTGGAATATGATCTTAATTCTCAAGACATTTACGGATAGCTTATCACTTGGAACAATTCTCAAAAGACATCACTAGAAAAAATGAAATGTAAATGAATAGACGTTATGGCATTTATAAGGAATAATTAACTAAATATTTTTCAAGAAATCGATATTCTTTTTTCATTTAGTTAATGAACATTAAAACACTGCTGTAATGTCATTCCATTGTTCCAGCAGTCAAAATTTTTACTTGTGACAGTCCGATATATTAGAGAGCTTCTAAATAATACTGTTATTCTTTAAAATCGGACTGTCTCAGGAATCAACAATGATATCCAATGGAGTGATTTTGGGTAGTTAGTGTCAAACTACAATGTATGCCTCAAACACTTCTGTATCAAAAAATATCACAGTTCTCGGCCCTATAACGGACATCAAAACTGTTTTATATTATTTCATACAGAACTGCTTTCGGCATACTAGTACAGAGGCGGATCCAGCGATTTTGAAAAGGGGGGGTTCCAATTGATGAAAATTAATGCGTGCAAAATTCATTATCAATAAACAAGGGCTTTCGAATGTTTTCCGTGCATAAATTTAATAAACATTTATCTCGTCAATATCTATTTCATATCTATTCTAATATCAGAGTGCACTGCATTATTGAACGGTTTGGTTTAGGTAAGGAAGATTTGCATAATATCTAGCCTCAAAAAACCAAATCTCCAGCAATGAGAATGTGCTTAATAGAACGAAACACTAAGAAACCAAAAATAATTCAGACTTATTACGATAAGCTTTTATAAAAATGAATTTTTGGTAAAATTTTTTTTTATCTCTTTGATGTTTAAATTCTGAACTATTTATTGATTTCAATTTCTATCAATTGCCATCTTAAATAAAGGTCAAAATGATAGGAATGGATATGATAAAAATTGGAATAGTTTATCTGCTGAATAGATGGAACATGTGTAATACAATTGTACAAGCAATAGTCGTCCCAAGGAACTTGATGTGACCTCTGTATAATGGGTGCGCCACATCATCCGGCACTTGTACAAATGCGATCTTATTTAGGAAAGTTTTGAAAAGTTGTGCATTTTCATAATGGTTTACATATAAACCCCTTACACGGTATTTTGTAACATAATTTCCGATTCTTGTAAACAAAACAAAAAAGGCTTTCTTTTGTTTCTCATGTGGGTATATGAAGGTACGGTATAGCTACATGTAGCATTCCAGAAAAATAGCATAACTTGCATAAGCGGGTCAATGTGTTCGTATGAAACGAAGTAGAACTTTTCTATTATAATTAATTAAGTTAATTAACTAAACAATACATTTGAAAGCAACTGTTAAAAGTAAAACGAATGCGCGTACTCGTACTTGAACGTTGTTTTACTCGATGGCTAATCAGTTTAAAACTGTATGAACTATAGTCGATTTTTTAAAGAAGTAAAGCAGAAAATACATTGTAGATGTTATTATAAATGTGTGTTTTTAGCAAAACTGCTTGAATAATTTTTTTTTAAATTTTCCACATGTTTACTCATGGATGTGAACACCGGATGCTGATGAGTAAAAAGAAGCGCCTTTTTCGATAAAAAAAAATGGAACCGTAAGCAAGTTCCAATTACGTGGTCACATTGCGCTCTATTTAAACAATTCCCACAATTCCTTTGGCATCCGTCTCCGTATTTTCTATTGCCACATTCTAAGGTAAAAATAATTCAAAGGGTAGTGTGATCAGTTTGGGAGTTGAAATGAAGATCCATGTGATGTATTTATACAGTCTGAATTGCTGGCAACTTAGTGGCTCATTATAGCTTTATTAAAATCAAGGAGAGAAAATTGTACGGAGATAAACGCAAAATGTTTGAATAAAAAAAGTTTAAACGTTCCTTTACTTGAAAAGTGCTGATATAATCCTAAGTTATGCATTGGTTTGTTTGTCGTAACTAAACATATGCACTGATTTAGGAAAATATTTATGTGAAGTTCAAAACAAAAGCATTGACTACAAAAACGATGACAATATATTGCAAAGAAAATTAAAAAAAAGATGCTGATTTCTTTGATGATGGGGATGATAGAATGATGATGATGATGACGATGATGACTGATACATGAATATGAGAACCCTAAAATAATGCTAATTATAGTTGAACATAACAACTAACTTAGAAGACATTTTATGAGACTTTAATTTTAACTGTGTACCCAATTCACACTGGTGTCCTTTGTATCCAGGTTTACATCCCCCCTGACAGGTGCCCGTCTCGATGTGACAGTATCCACAGTTGACGTCAGGACAGGGAATGGTGCAATTGATACCATAGTAACCAGGTGTAGGGCATCCTACAAAAGTATGACTTGATATAAAGTAATGTTTGATTTGAGTAATCACAGGGTATGAGTAAAGTTGAATAGTTTTCTGAATGAAAAACAATGGTTATGTTTGTATTTTAATTTTTGACCGAATATAAGGGCAATGGGAAGCTTTTTTTTTTTTTTTTTTACATTTTCCACCTAACAAGGTCACAATGAGTATGCTATTGAAATTCTGAATATGCAAACACGACAATTGTTTTTATACATTAGTCACCTGCTTTAGTATGTATATCAAATAAATTAAAAAGAGGGATTATCAAAAGCATAAATTTATTTTTTAAAAAAATCGAAAACGTTTATTAATGATAAAAGAAGACGCCTTTTTAATTTTTTTCTAGAAAACCTTATATATTTCGAGTGTATTACTTGAGGTTAGAATAAAGCTATTAGTAATAGACGGGCAGATATTACAGACAAACTAGAATACATTAAATTGTTCACCATAGACTTCTACTTCACAGAGGTCGTTAAAGGCGTAGTCAGAATATCCACTAGGATAGGTAACTCCTGGTAGTCTCTCGTTGTAGTAGATGACGTACTGACCATGAACAAAGCAGGTGGTGTTAAAGACAGCTGGTATCGTGCTTCTTGTGAAGTAGGTGTCTTTGTAGCAAAGTTTTCCCTCCGACTTGTTTGTTGTGTTTGAGACGTATAAAGAAAATCCAAGAAACCTCGACGTATATCCGTTTGATGCATCTAAAATAATCAACAGTATTTTATTACAATCATCGAGAATTTTGTCAATTCTCTATGCTTTTCTATAGGGAAATATACATAAAACAAAATGAAATACTGTACGGTAATTTTACAGGTTTTCTAAACCACACAATCAACACATCGCCCTTGAAAATAAACATTTCATATGCTTACGTGTTCCTTTATTTATAAACAATTTAATTTATTTGACATTTTTAGGAACATACTCCAAAATACATTGTCTGTCCTGTAATAGATCCGGATGTCGTGGATACTGCGGGTACTGGTCAGATTTACCCACCAGGTGGAGGTACGTTGATTTGTGGCTGATATTGAACATTGTCCTCCAATACCTCGCAGATCAGTTTTTAGTCCATCAACAGCATTGCTGGCATCAGTATTAACATTATAGTATGGGTACTCTTCATGAGCTGGTTTATTAAGTGCCAAGTTTTCTGTTGAATAAAAATTTAACCCAAGTAAATATGATTTACAGATTATATGATTATATAATTATTAGTTAAAAAAGATGCGCCGTTTTAAAATGTTTTGTGATTTTGTATTCTGCTTAAAATTATTCTAAATATGATATCTTCTTCCTTTACTAAAATTCTGCACTTGAGCCGGGCTTTCTAATCTCCATATTCGGGATTTTGATATTGTAAACCAAAAGATATACCATGAATATTTTTCACACGAAGTTGAATACATGACACATTCTGTATGAATACTATTGCATAACTAATGATGATCAGTTGGTTTCTTGAACCTTGGTTTTTGTTCTGTTTTGCAACCCTGTGTTAATTTATGATTACCTATGATTGGAACTATAGTAAACTATAACATGAAAACAATGTACATGTCAACTATTGACATATTTAGGCATTACTTGTTTACATTATTTATTTTAAAATTTTAAAATATGTTTCATTACTGGACGAATTCAACATATAAGAAGAATCTATTTGTCCAAAAATGTAATAAAGCAGCATATGCAAATGGAGCATGTTCAGAAGAATGTTAATCGGTTGACAATACAAAATTAATAAAGAAAGGTACTGTATACAGTGTAATTTTCGCCGTGTGTGATTTTCGCCCTTTTACTCTTGAAACAGTTTCCGCCCCGTCTTAAATTCGCCCAGACAGATGTGTTTTAAGAGAGGTAGTTTGAGACATCGTAATTCGCCCAGTCTTAAATTCGCCCGTTGACAACGAGGGCGAAAGAGGCAAAAATAAAACGGGGGCGAATATATTCCTGTATACAGTATATGTGGTGGTTCAAAATTCCAAGAGAGATAACTCTATCTTAACCCCTATTGCTTTATGTTCAGTCATTGTCCCTGTATTGTGTGAGGTGTTGTTTCGACTTTTATAAATGTAAAAAAAAAAGTTTTTAACTTTTGTACAGATAAACCTAAGCTATTTAACCACCTTTATTACACTTTTAGCTAGCAATCACTTACATGAATGACTTAGGATTTTGTCATTACTAAATGAAGGAATGTAGTATATGTTACATATATATGAAACACTTACATTAGAAGTTTAAATATTTGTCATCATAAAGCCATGTTACGATGCTAATATTGCATTTTGATTAATGCAATTAATTAAACTGAGCATATCGTTCAAAGAGTCATAAAAGCAAACGGTTCCCGTCAGATGAAGATTTTTTTAATGTTTTGTAAAAGATCACGCCTTAGAACGCCGAAATGTCATTTACCAAAGGTTAAACTGCAAAAAGGATTAATATTGTCAAAAGTCATTTCTAGGGTGAGGGCATTTGGATCAAAAGTAATAATCATGATAATTGATGTAATCATTTCATTGATATATGAAATCCTTATTCCCGTAATTTTTCGTCGGTAAAACGCAAAAAAAATTAATAATTATATCCCATGGCAAAAACCGTGAATGTATAAAAAAATTCTCTTCATTTCCCTAAATAAATAAAGGGAAGTATTTCGTATTGTGGTATGTGAATTGCTCACACAAAGCTAGCTCTCATAGTCTTCACAACGAATAAGAAATAAGTATACTTATAAATGTTTGCTTACCGTAAGCAGAAGAGAAGGAAAACCATAAAGCAATACAAGTATTTGTCAAAAACATTTCTTCAAGGTCTTTTAAAACAAGAAAACATGTTGGTCTCCAAACTTTTTTTTAAGTGCGAAAGACTAACATCTTCCTTGTTCCGGGATCCCCCAATCGTATTTGAGTCATTTTGGTAGCTTTATTTAAAGTTGTGATAAGAGCACGAGAAACTTTAAACATGTACTTGTATGTAATATGTAGTTCCGTTTAATACATTATATCGGTTAATTGCGCCTTTCTTTTAGACAGAAAAACATTTGTACATTTAAATGGGTTTTTTTCCCTATGAGTTTCTGGTAGTTTGATTTTTATAAAGACAAGTTCGGTTTTGTTTAAAATACATTGTTAAGAAAAAAAAAACAATAAAGATAAACACAGAGAGAATAAAATACCGTATAAAGGAATAATTTCACTGTCGTGAAATTTTACGAATTTGTTCGGAAACTCGCTGTTTTTACATAATATTTTTTCATGTTATTTTTTACGAAAAGAGAAATTGCGTACAAAATAATAAAAAAAAAAGATTCCTATATTATTAAATTGTATAAAATGTTATTTCTGAAATATAAACCTTTTATCTGCAGATTTCTTTCATCAGAACTTCATGTGCGCGACATCAAGTATATACAAATATGTATTAAGTATCTTTTTTGGGGGGGGGATACGTTAATATTTTATTTGGTCCGATTAAGTCCAAAAGAAACTTTTTACTTTGAACGGCAAATAATTCTCATTTGGTCCAGCATGTTTCTTTTTTTTTTTATAATAAAAGTATGCCGAATCCGAGAAAATATGCTGGTCTTCAAGAAATGGCTTTTACTAGGTCAAAATGGCGGACAATTAACATTCAACGGTATTTATTAAACTTCAAGGTAAAATTCAATTATAGCTTAGGGACATCCTACATGTATTACACGTGTTGAAATACCAACTGTAGAAGCGGTTACTTCATTGCAGGCGTTTGGTAGTTTATTGGCAAATTGTACTAATTTATAAGTATTTTCTTTTCCTCGTGATTTCTAGTAATTACAAAATTGGTCCCAAGATATTTGAAACCTAGTTCAGTATTTCTTTTAATTTTTTAATTTTATTCAATTTTTTTTTTCATCTCATTACCAACGAATATGTTCAGATTTTTCTGAGATTCCCTCGAGCAGTTTGTCTTATAGGAATTTTTCAAATATTTTAGTTTCATATTAATGTGGACTCCAATAAAATTAAACAATCTCAGTTCATGTTAATTTTGTTTTCTTATTTCAAAACAACTTTATAACATTTCATTTTCAAAAGGATTCAAAAATAGAAATGTTTAGAAATTTGAAAGGTTATAATATTGAACAAGATTGATATTTTATGTTTTTTGGTAGAAAATAGAGCATTGTACTTTAAGGTGTTATATCGTTTAATACCGTTCCAACCAATAGTATCAACTGCATGCAACAAAAATCTCCTACAATTATTTGGTGTATAGATCCACCTTAAATATCTTCATTAAACGATTCATTATTTGAACAAGTCTGCATATTGATAAATGATATTGTTAAAACTAGGTGCGGGATTGATGAATCCTTTAAATGGACAATTAAAAATTATTCAAGTTAAGGTTTAAAACAGGTAGTGTTTGTGTGGGTTAAAGGCATCTGTTTCATTTCATATCATAATCCTAAAAAAGTCTGATGTGAGGTTTTGTTTTATTGACAAATAATTATTAGATTATGATAAATTCTATGCTTTTTTACTTCATTCGTTTGCTTAGCTATACATTATATGCACTTTCCAGTAAACTTGACATGACATACATCTTGTTTCATGTATAAATCTATTTGATATTTGGTGTCATCACACCTGCACTGTATTACAATACATTATATTTGGTTATATTTGTAAGCCCCCCCTCCCCCAGAAATTCCCACCAAAACTACAATAAATCATAATATATTGCCTTTGCTAAACTTTCTACTAAATTTTGTTTGTGAATTAGTGATTTTTGTTAAAATAAATCAACTTTCATCCACAAATGTTTGAAACGTTGTTACATAACATAATTTAAGGACGAGGAAGGATGTAACATCTTAAAGCTAAAGTGGGAAAAAGAAGAAAAGAGGCAAAAATGAATTTTATAGGAAGTTAACGCAAAAGTGATGGTTGAAACGTAGATAACATTGACAGATGTTACAAAGAAGATAACGCACAGTTAATGCAAGAATACTCTGCTCTCCTGTGATAAGAAAATGAACCTTTTATAAAATCAAAGTAATGTTCACCTTTTTAGAGAAATATATTATGTTAAAGGTTTACAAATTCTTGTAAAGAGTACAGTTAACGGTTTGGAATTTTAAATAAAGGATGAAATCTTATAACACAAACCAACATCCTCCTTTATCAGCTGAATTTAAAACAAAAATTAAACATGTTCATACGTAAGTAATTTTATTTAAGTCTTTAAGCAATCGTACTGTTCACAATGACATTCAAATGTTTATCTACTCTTTATCTTAAGTTTCACCATGCACTGTTTCTTGATCCTACAATGTAACAACTATGTTCGAGAATAAACAGAAAAGATACTCCATCGCTTGCTTAGAAGTTTCCGTCGGAAGAAAAAATGGCGCTTCTTCAATATATCATATATTTTGGCCAAAAAAATAAATGAATAAAAATAACTTATAATTGTTATAGTTTAGATTATTAAGAAATCTTATGAAACATTCATATGGCTGTGTTTCATGTGCTCAACGAGGTTATTTTGTTTTTTCTGCTTTCTTCTCAAGACTTTTGTTCTAAGACTTGTTTAAAGTATATCATTATTCATTTGACAGGTTTTGTAAAATATGTCTTGTTACAACTCAATAATCAATGAAATCAATGCATTGTCCACCTGAAAAACAAAGTTGAACTAACTCTTAATGATTGCAGACGATCCCCCCCATTAATAAGCTTTTTCTTTTTTCGGGCAACATAAACTTGAACATTTTGCTTTTACTTACTTATATTTACTATACTTATATTGTATAGACTATATGATATTCTAGATTTCAGCTACGTTTAATGTCTGGAATTAATTCACAGTTGTGTTTCGTATTTCACCTATAAATTATTAGAAAAATAAAATGCTTCCTATGGTATTTCCATCCTGTTTGAAAATACATGTAGTGAAAAAAGAAATCACTAAACGAAACAAACATATTTATCAAAGCAATATGTATATATGTTTTTTTTAAAGCTACTTTTTGCATTGGTGAGTTACAAATAAAAAAAAAAATACAAGATAATATATATATATTATGATAAAAAGAATACAAAAGAATAGAAAAAAACCAACAGTATAAAAGAGGTTGCATAAAATAGTTTATCAAATGAGAATAGGATTAACAGTCAAGAAACACCTGTCTATGGTACATGTATACAGTCAGGTATATATATTTCTTAAAATTCAAAAGTATTGTTTATGTTCAACAATGAAGGTAATAACTGTTTTTAACTTCATGACGCTTAAGTTCTGCAATCATGTAATTAAATTAATATAACATTGATGAACGAATATAAGTTGCTTATGTAGTATTTTTTATTTATTTAATTTCTTTTATTAAATTGCAGATATAATGCAAGTAGAATTAAGCATTGATAAAGCAGACACAAAAATAACTTGTTTTTAAAATTTCATCTCATCTTACAACGAACTAAAAATATATTGTGAAAATGGAACGTAATTGTTAATATGCTTTCTTTATGACTACATGTATATAAAAGATCTCATACCGAACGATCAATACTAAAATAAGTCATACACTGTGAGGAATCTATCGTAAAAATACATTTAAACCACCTTATTGGATGCACCATAAATCTATGAGAAATATCCGAGTAAAAGGTAAGAGCCAAATTTGTACATTTAACATTTTACAGTTAACTTATGTTAAAATTGTTCTTTTCCTCTGGTCTGCGACATTTCTCTCTTTCTTTCACAAATTAGAAGTTTAATCAGAATTTGTTTCATTTCTCTGTAAATAAAAATGTGAAGATTCAAAATATAGCGAATTTTGCTCAATGTATAAAATTAATCGTGACATTTTAAGTGCTTTCACAATTTTAATTTATCGTTTATTTTAATTTTTTGCAAAGAATTTGAACTTGAATGTTGACGTTTAAGGCTTACTTTTTCATGAGAAACACTTTGTGGACAACTTGTAGACATCGTTTTTTCTGACATTGATAACTCAGACTTCTTCTCTTTGGTTTGCCGAATTCTTTTAAGCAAACTCTTTTTCTAAAAAGAAAAAAAAATGTTATTTTCTCTGGTAGTTACAACCGAATTGATCCTCTAAAAATGCGAAGATTTATTATAGATCGAAGATCATAGAATTGCACAGCTAGCCTTTAACTTAATCTAATCATGATACAGTTTGAGAATAAAAAATGATTGAAGGAATTCTTTATAATGTCGATTTTTTAATCTAATATAAAAAGCAATTATAGATACTCTTGATATTTCATATTTGATTTCAAAATGATACATGTAATACTATTAATGATAATCATGTGTAAAATAACATTCTTCCCTCACCTGTTTCATCAATGGTTCATTTGATTTAGATGTCGACGGGCTTTGTGAACTAAGAGTAGTTTCTTTTGTCCCTCGCTCAGCAAAACTCAATATTGTACTCAAACTCGGGTATCTATTCAATATGCCTTGCCTAACCTGACAAGAAATTGCAAATATAATATTTGCTGTAAGATATTTTAATGAAATCCCCATAGATCTTTCTTTGAAATAAAAAAAGAAGGGTCATATCCAAATCAAGATTAAGATTAAAAAAAAAATAGTCATTTTTATATATGTATAGGTTCATTATAAAATTTATTACAAATTTAAAAAGCTGACCTTTTTGTCTAACAAAACGTGTGAAACAAAAATGAAGAACCCCTGAAAAATAGATATTAATTATAAAAATGGCAATGTGTAAGTAAAACACATAATTCTGATTTTTAAAACAACAAATAACTTAAAAAATAAGAAATAAGAAAGAAATAAAACTTCTTTTTTTTTTTTTAAAGAAAACTACCCCAAACACCTCTGCAAATTAAACAAAGTTAAAAAAAAACAAACACGAAAAAAACATAATAAAGATATCAAACCTGGAATGAATTTGCAATGACAAACAAATACTGAAACACAACTGCATTTTCGTTCACTGCCAGGATTCCGAACAGCCAAGTTACTCCTAGAACTGGCAGAAGTGTTCCGAGTGACCGCAGACCGGATCTAGTAATTATTGAAAATATTTGTTTTATCAGAACGTTTTACAAATATAACATGGACGATTCCATGTTTTGTTATGCATGTATGTTAGTGAGTTTGTTGGTAAGAAGAAAAAAACTATGTACCAGTATTTTGTATGTTTTGTGGATACATGCGATATGTTTGTGAAAACTGGTATTGTTTTATTATGTTAAACTTTATGTTTGATATTCGATTGTCGGATTATGTTGGGGCATATGTACTAATAAAACAAGTTTTTTCTATACTGCTGGTAGACCAAATTATATGAATTTCAAAGCTCTTTTTGGTTTGACTCACGACGCTTTCCTCTGCAGTGAAGACCTTGCCACTATGCTCGAAGCAAACAACACCCTCAAAAGTGAAACAATTATAAGAATGTTGATCTGAAAGAAAAGCAATTAATTTTTTTTAGTTAGAGAACATTAAATTTCAATTCTATGACAAACATTTAAATTCGGTGCCCACGAATAATCACCAATTTTCATTACGCTTTTAAAGACTTTGATGTTAAAGAAAAAAATGAATAGTATAATTTGTTGCTTAAGACCTTACCAAACTAATCAGACAGACTGGAATGATAAACATATAAAGTGAGCCACTTTCTATGGACAACCAGCAGCTAAAAGTTCAAAAAGAGTTATCTTTTCAACGACTGAAGTCAGAGGTTAAAATATGTATGGGAATAAATGCTTTATTCAAGTATTTATGTAAGGGTAGACACAATCTATAGTTCTTGCAAAGATACAATACTATGTAAAATACGCATACTATGACTTCAGGTGGTATCCTTTCCCCCAAAACGCTCCAAGATTTGTTGTAGTAATAATGACCGGTATACCTGCAAATCAACCGCTATGAGAATGGAACAATATCATCCTTATTTTTTAATACTTACATCTAATTCCATATCTGTATTTTAAGCTACTACCCGAATCAACCGCTATGAGAATGGAACAATATCATCCTTATTTTTTAATACTTACATCTAATTCCATATCTGTATTTTAAGCTACTACCCGAATCAACCGCTATGAGAATGGAACAATATCATCCTTATTTTTTAATACTTACATCTAATTCCATATCTGTATTTTAAGCTACTACCCAAATCAACCGCTATGAGAATGGAACAATATTATCCTTATTTTTTAATACTTACATCTAATTCCATATCTGTATTTTAAGCTACTACCCAAATCAACCGCTATGAGAATGGAACAATATCATCCTTATTTTTTAATACTTACATCTAATTCCATATCTGTATTTTAAGCTACTACCCAAATCAACCGCTATGAGAATGGGACAATATCATCCTTATCTGTTAATACTTACATCTAATTCCATATCTGTATTTTAAGCTACTACCCGACTCTCCTTTGGACCAATGTATACCGTAATCAAAGAACAATTTGAAGATAAAAATTCAAATGAGGATTTATTTTTGTGATGATAGTTTATCCCACCAACTCCAAAAAACTTAAAATTTCAACGCATTTTGATACCAAAAAAAGAAAGAAAAAAAATTGGTCACCGAAACGAATGTTTGAAAAGTCGATACGACTTTTTAAAATTTTAAAATTTATTCAAATAAAACAAAAGGAAATATCTTACGATGAAAATATATCTAAAAGGTTAAATCAAGCTCGTGAAATGTTTATTCAGATACATACCCCAGATTCCACCCAGAAACCAACGAATCCTTGATTTCGACTTGAAGTTGTTTGCAACATACAGGGCATAGTAAGTCACTGTAATACTCATGAAGTAATAAACACCTAACCCAAGCATACTGAAAAATGTCACTAAGAAAAAGTAGTGGATAATGACCGTTATTGCAACGCAAGCAACCTGAAACATAAAAAGTAATTAAACGCTGGTGATTAGATATATACTCAGTGTCGGTACATGTATACAGATTACTATTTTACAAATATCAATCCAATAATTTTCAATATATTTCAGGTACAATTTTACATGATTGTTTAATGCATTATGAATTTTTGTGGATTGTTTTCTTTCTTTAGAAAATCTACGTACATGTATATATTATTAATGTATAAGAATTATATATTCACATATCGGTTACTAAATACCATTAGTGTTTTACGTAATACATTGTATATTTTATTAATTTATTTTGAATGGTTTTTTTTGTAACATCTACGTTTGTATCTTAATTATGAAGTTATATATTTACATTGTACACTCAAATACCTATTACTTATCAGGAGGTAGAAATCAATTTTTACCTCATTCGATGTCTGTTCCACTGACGATATAAATATTGTATACGACAGTATTAACGATCCACAGATATTCAGCATCATGATGTTTTTGTCACTCCTTATATATCTGAAATTTACATACAATAAAATGATTTTGAATTTCTATATTACATGTACACTCGCTGGAGTAATATTTGTGCATGAATGATACAAATCAGTCTTACATACCTCCATGTCAAGATGTAAATCAAAGAAGTAAGAAACGTAAACGCTATGGAGAGAGCTATCCCAACAAATGACATCGTTTTTAAGAATAGACTTTCTTCGGATACCTGAAATTTAATCAAGATAATTTGGAATTCCAACAGTAAATTTCAGTTTTGATTTCTTTGACTCTATTTGCATAAGAAAGGGGCGTTTACCTGAGTGTATGGTCTCATTAAAATAGCAAAGTTTGTGAGATGGTTGCAATGACAAACAGTTCTCTGACGATCTGTTTGGATCACAGTGCATCCTTCCTCTGACCATTTGCTATATGAAAAAATGAATTAGAAATAAACCCACTTATTGCTGTAACTTTTGTATAAAAAAAGCTTGAATTTTAAAATCAGAGAAAACAATTTGTTCACAATCACTTACTTTAGATTAAAATCCCATGATACACATAAAGCGCGCATTTCTGTAGACTCATTCTAAATAAACAGTTAAATATACAAAAAATAAAAAAACCAAGCTAAAAAAACAACAAACAATAGGATTAACCTAGGTTAATTGCACTTTTACACACGTCGCCAATAATAGGAAACTTTTAAGTTAATTGTACATAATAACTTTACGTCAATTGTAAACCAAAATCATATATTTCTGATATCTTACTTTAATAGTGTGTCCAAACCTAAGATTGAGAGGTGGGTCCAACACTCCTAAGTCTGTCTGGGTAGTGAGGGACAGTATTGGGGAATTGACAAAGGATCTTTGTTTAGACTTTTTCGCCTGTTTACCTTTCAACTCTTTACTGATTGGTTCAATTGATTTTCCAAAAAGACATGAATAAGATATATCATGTTTAGTATAAAAACAAAGTACAAACAATAATAATCATACATAATATCATATCAGATGTATAATTTAAGTTTAGACAAATTTAGCTTTATGAAAAGAAAGATTTAAACGAAAACTGAAAACTTGTTTTAACAGTTTACCTGTTAGAATCAGATCCCAGAATGTCTGACATTGTTTTATATAGAACAGCAACATAGTTGATCGCTTGTAGGAAAAAAAATATTGAGAGATTGATTGGTATACTCTTCCAGTATCAATAATTGTTATTTTAATCTTAAATTAAATTGTGTTTTTTGCATAATTGTCATTAACAATAATTGCGTATAACGAACAAAAATTAGTTTTTTTTACCTTTTGTAGCGTTTGATGCTTGTTTTGGTAATTCTAGAAAGGTAAGACTTTCTTCGGGGTTTGGAGAAACCTTGTTTGATTGTTCATCCGGAAAACGTATTCTCGTTTCATCGATTTTTGTTTGGTTGATAACCAGCTCTTAAAAAAAACCCATCAATTTATACAGAGTGGTTTTTCTACTACACGTATCGACAATTTAAACGATAAGGAAATGCTTGTTTACCAAAATTAAATCCGTTAAATTCAGTTGCTGTAATATTGTCGTTTTGGAGTGTTATTTTGCTGAAACGGTCCATATTCTTTAGGAGAAAGGTGGGGCCATTTTCTGTCTAAAAGATAACAAACTTTGTAAAATACTAATACATACTAACGAGCAAATAAACCACAATTAAGCGTTATACTCTTTTGCTAGATGCATGCATTTTTTAAAAAACTTTTATTTCCTTAACTAATTTATTAAACTTTTCTTACATTATGTGTTGAAACAATAGTTTCCGATAAATGTAACACCTGTCAATTTTTTTAAAATCAGTGTTTTGGATTGTTAATGTACAATGCATATTGTTACGCTTAAGATGTTTTGAGTCTGTAACAAAAGAACAATGCCAAATACTTGTCACGAAATACAAATTTACATTGAATGTTATGATTTTGTACAGTAATAGAAAGCGTCTTCGAACTCCTGTTAGAATTCTTTGTAGCATCTCACTCTGAAAATCAGTAAGTGTCAAACAATGACCTGGAACAAGTCTTGACCATGCATATATGATCGAAATATTACAAATGGTCAATAAAAATAAATCTTTCAGGTTTGACATTAAACGATGGATTGATTGTGCTCCAGACCACAAGTATGCTCTTGTAAGTAATGACAAATTTAATTTTGTCATATTTAGTTAATAGATACGCAAATGCAATAAACTTTTTAAAGTATTTATACCAAATGATTTGATTTGATTTTTTTTACAATGTAGCATACTGTAAATTTACCTGTTCGCTTATAGTAGTCCAAGAGTTGGAGTTATTGGGCGACAAAATGTTATCAATAACAGCGTAAAAGACCTGAAATTAATTAAAACACTTAAATAATATTTTTGTTCAAGTTATTATTATTATAGAAAGGCATGTGCAAACATTTGTGTCAAAATTTGTTTTTTGATAATTTTTAGAACTTTTGCGTAAAAGTAGGCAGAAAATTATACAGGGTTCATAAGGGGGAAACCTTTTCGCTAATTTATCATATATGATTTAGTCTAATACTTATTGATAATGTGGAAAACGAAGAAGATGATATTATAAGGAAAATTCCAATAAGTGACCTCTTTTTCGATAACTGATCTCGTAGCGTTTGTTACTGTGACAATCTTCTCCAAAACTCCAAGAGAGGAGCTCAGATCACCAGCACTGATTCCGCTGTTCGACGATGTAAGGCTTTTCATCAATTGTAGAGTATTGTTAACCGTCTTCTGGATTCTGAATTTATCCTGTGTTTCATTTGCGATGATACTATCCAACTATTTAGATGTTTGAAAAAAACTTTAATTGAAAGATTATCACGTTTAATAAGGTTACATATACCCATGATTTAAATTATGATTGTTTATGCGTCGTGCAAGGAAACTTACAAGTGATGATGCATTCACAAGAGCTTCGTTGGTGCAGTTAATAAGGTTAGGAAGCTTCCATTCTCCATGTTCATCACAGAATCGTGTTGCCACTCCTATATATATATATATATATATATATATATATATATATATATATATATATATATATATATATATATATATATATATATATATAATAAGATGTTACAAATGTGTATACATGTAAGAGGTGTTCGATTATACCATTTTTATAAGATCGACAATAAACTTTCGATTTTATCATTTTTTCAAGAGATATTCGGCAAACTATAAGGCATAGATATAATTTTACTTTAGATTATCATTATTCAATTCCCAAGTATTTGCTTTAACATTTTTCTAAGTTTAATGTATTATATTTGAAAGTAATTATGACAAAATTTCTGAAAAAGAAAAAAGAGGATGGTTTGAATGAAAACAGTCATTTCATTGTTCGTTTGTTTTTCTAAATGCATTGTTCGAAGTATGTCCAGAGGTTTGTCAATAAGATGAACTTCATAAAGGAAAACCTTGTGACAAATGTAAAAGCTTCTTTGATTTTTTGTATGAATTGAGTAATAAAGTTATTCTATGTAAGGATAAATGGATATTATCTTACGTTTGTGCGGATTTGCGCATGTTGGGAAAATAAACAGCGATGAGAAAAAGGGATGGCAGCAAGTTTGTTAAAACAATTAATTTGACATATTTTATAAAAGCATTAACATCTCTGTCATAAATATCATTATATGTTTACATTTTAACTGTCATTTTCTGTGTTAATTTTGAGCCCTAAAACCCAATAACTTCAAGAAACATGAGTGACACCAAATTGGCGTGCCTTATAGCGTAACCGAAAAAAAAAAGGTATTGGCTGTGCCGCGTAGTAATACATAACATCTGCTACATAAAAATAGTAGGTTTAAAGTAATGTTGTTTTTAAATTGTACAAATTGGAAATGACGTAAATATAAGTAATAAGAAATCATTCTATGAATCTTATGAGGTAACAACTTCGGTCGACGGGTGGTTAAATCTATCATAAAGACCTTCGGTTTTTCTTGTATTTGACCACGCCTTGCCTGAAATAATCACTTCAAAGAATGATTCCTTATTCCGTAATCAAAAGTATATTGTATACCTTTAAACACAATAGTCTGTAATTGCATACAGTAGTTCATTTTTATTAAAAGAACAGAAGTTATTAAAAGTTATTTTTATATAAGAAGTTAGTACGCCTACATTAATGAGAATAATACATTAGCCACTTAACGTTGTTATCGGCCGTACACGGATATCCCTTATATATTTTTGACGTTTGGTTTTGTTTTTCAGTCTGTGTCAATTCTATTTATTTTTGTTTTTTTTTTTATCTTACTAAAGTTTTTAACCTTTAATCAATTTAGTTAATTTTAAATGATAAATTTGATATCTTAAATTCATGTTATGATTAAATGATTTAACTCATTTGTTCATATTTAATTCCTAAAAAACAAAACAGTTTCTACTAAAGTTATAGCAATAAATGAGTACATGTAAATATAGATAATTAATTAATTTTTATAACAATATCCCTACCTTTTTGATTTTCAGGGCACGGAATTTCTTCATTTCTTCCTGCAAAAGTTGTTTTCCATAATTTACCGTCTGTTTTTCCTTCTATGCAGCTCTTTTGCTCTTCAAAATTGCAAAAAAAAAAATCACATTCTTATAGTAGTTAAAGTTTATATAAAAGAACAATCCTGTTCTTGTTTCTCTAAAGTCAAAACAATATAATGTTTGAATGTATAAAAATGCTTTCAATGTAAAAAAAAAAACAACAACGCTTTTTATGTATGTTATAGTATGTTTAATATATTCTATCAATTGAGAATATTGTCGTCACAATAATAGTACATGTAACAATAAATGTATTTATCAGATTAATTAAGATTTCAGAAAAATAAATTTTGATTTGATAATGGCTTCAAACATTATGAGTGGAATGATGATGAATGCATGAGTATGTCAATCAAATAGTAGTGTTTTATTAGAAAACAATGAGGCATTATTTGATAAAAAAAAGAGAAGAAACAACCATTTAAGATTATCTAATATTTCAATTGAAATTTTTTTTTGAAAAAAAAAGTAAATACCAAATCAACATTGAAGTTCATCACTTTCCGAATATCAACCCTGACAGGTGCCCGTTATTTTGACATGCCATCCGTGGTTCAGTTAGATTAGTTGACTTAAATATTTCAATTCTATTAGTCTATTTGCGTTTGATACTTAATGAGCTCAAAATGATAATAACAATGTAATATTGTGTGTGCGTGTGTGATATGGAATATGAACGCGTAGTATCATATCTTGAAAATCTCTGTCTTAAGGTCCTGTCACATTAAGTTGCGTTCCCACGACGTGTTCACGGCGTTATAAACTTCATGGTTTCGGCGTAGGATCGCAAGGAAAATTCAGAAAAAAACGTACAATTTCATTTGAAAATTTTAGAAGTGGAGATGTCACGGCGTCCTGACGGCGACCGAGGCGGTCTAACGGAGCTCCCACGGCGTGTAACTGCGTTTTCACATAGTTCTTCTTGGCGTTTGACTGCGCTCTTGCCGAGTGTCCAACGACCGCTAATGGCGTGCTGGGAGTTTTTACCCCGCATCCATGGCGTGCTCTGCGTGCTGACTGCGTTCACAAGACGTTCTTTACTTTTTGTTAGGTTAATGTTAATTTGTACAATTGTATGGGAAACAAACAAGAATTTACAACTAGTTAATAATTGATAAAAAATTGTTTTGTTTGGAAAAATATTTACTTTGTAATTGAAACGTTACAAAAAATGTGAGGCTAGGACAAAACTCTTAGTACTCAGATCTACTAAAAAGTGACCCGTTATTGGTTATCAAAAAATACACAAAAGATGTGAAAACATGAGAACAAATGGCATGAATTCCATCTACGTCCTTTGATAGGTCCTGGAATATTAGCATATGCTACTTTTTACATAGTCATCCACATCCAGTTTGAAAATTACCACATCGCTTGCTATTGTACAACAGCTATTGTTTGAGTTTTCGATATCTAGATGACAACGCACTAGAAACGCCGTGGGAGCGCGGTACAAACGCTAATAAACGCAGAAGAAACGTCACAAGAACGCAGCAACAAACCTTTGGGGTCGCTGTGTGAACGCAGCCAAATGATTCTTTTTATTTACATCTTGATATTTATCATAATTAATGTCAATATTAGAAACAAGTTTATGACAACATTAGAAACAAATGACTATGAAAATCAATTTTTTATCATAAAGGTTTAAAGAGTAAAAAAGTACAATATTCCTGTATTGAGTGTCGCTATACTATACCCAATTCACAATGGTGCCCTTTGTATCCAGGTTTACAGCCCTGACAGGTGCCCGTCTCGATGTGACAGTATCGACAGTTGACGTCAGGACAGGGGAGGTTACAGTCAATACCATAGTATCCGGGTCTGGGACAACCTAGGTATAATCATAACTTGTTTTCATTCTCCGTTTACATTATCTTGTCTTCTTACTTAATATATGCATTGTGGAAACGTATTGTCAATTGCTAACAGATGATAACAAGTAAACGACATTTTCACTATGCCATGTCATTATAAACACTCTGATACATTGATCAATGTCCTGGTTTTCAAGTTAATCAAATGCAAACTTAATGAGGATTGTAAATTGATCAATTTGATTAAATTTGTCAATAAAAGAGATAAGATTACTCAAATTTTTACGTGCCTTTTGAATAAAATCCATACACATTTTACAAATTGTGTTTTGAAATTTATTTTATCTTTATTATTTGATTAAAATTGCAAATTTGACATTCTACGACGAAACTTAAACATGTTTACCATAGACTTCTACTTCACAGAGTTCGTTAAAGGCGTAGTCAGAATAACCACTAGGATAGGTAACTCCTTGTAGTCTCTCGTTGTAGTAGATGACGTATTGACCATGAACAAAGCAGGTGGTGTTAAAGACAGCTGGTATCGTGCTTCTTGTGAAGTTCCTGTCTTTGTAGCAACGTTTTCCCTCCGACTTGTCTGTTGTGTTTGCGACGTATAAAGAGAATCCCAGAAATCTCGTTGTATGCCCGTTTAATGGACCTTCAAAAAAATTTGGTTTATGCTCATATAATGAATAAAACAGACAACAAAATTAAAGCAAGAAAAAGAACTATCCACTCACTTAGTATGTGTAACCAAATGACCCTCACTCTTTAATACTCTAAAAGGTTTAATTGTATAGATGAATCTAAATGTATATTAATTATCAGGAAATGACAACATGTGCTTAGGCTCACTCCTAATGACACCCCCCTCCATTTTACAGCTATATTCTAAAGTTTAAATTATTTTTTATTCAACTTAGGTAATTTTACTAAATTGTTTATATTATGATAATATCGATTAACCAGTACTAACAATTCATGACTCACTAACCATAATCCCTGGCTTATCATCGACATGACCTGTAATATTTGTAAAATAGCCTATAAATGTGACTTCTTTAATGACTTAACATGCAATAAGTTTTGCATAAGTTATGTCAATGTTCCGTATTATTTTGCAGGTAATACCAAAAACTAAAATCAAATCTGGAAATAATAGATTAGTATTATACTGTGTATATATAGAATACATGTATATTGAGATTGTATCACATTATCAGCACAAATCGAGTTCAAACTCTTTGGCATCATAAAAGGTGGTCCATACGCTGAACACAAATATTGCAGTAGCGAATCAGTAGTTCTCTGCTGAAATTGTTCCTCGAGTATAGATGGCTCTCTAAGATATCATATTTTTTAATAATTTTTTTTATCGTGTACCCCTTACATTAAAAACAACTTTTTACTTGCTTTTAAACGTTTAAATTCTTTGCATAAACACTTGCTGTATTAATTACATCACAATTCAATTCAATTTATTCCCCCTTTTAGAGAAAAATAGATCCCATAGCATTTGGCATACGGCCTCTGAAAGTTTGATCAATACACCAAAAAATGGAAAACGGATAAAATTCTAATCTGATCGCTGTCTATAAAACTATTATGATTTTTAGCAATATCTTCTTTTTATTTCGACCCTTTTACCTGCTAAAACGATAATTATAATATATCAGCAGTTGTATTATTAATATACAATTCAAAAACACTATTTTAAATTAATTACGATTGTAAAAATATTACTGATATATTGGTACATAGTAAAAATATTACTGATTTACTGGTAAGTAGTAAAAATATTACTGATATATTGGTACGTACCCCAGGCAATATTACTGATATATTGGTACGTACCCCAGGCTAAATTCTCGGTCCTGTGATAGATTCGAATGTTATGGATGCTATAGATGCTCTCTAGATTTACCCACCAGGTGGCGGTGCGTTTTTTCTCAGCTGACATTGAACACTCTCCTCCAATACCTCTCAAGTTAGATTTGCGTCCATCCACAGCATTGCCGGCACTGACGTTAGCATGGCTGTATATGTTCTCCTGATACGCTGGTTTGCGTAGAGCCAAGTTAACTGTAACATTATTTAGACCAACACTATTTGAGCCTTTTAGCGAAAAGAAGTGTCTCCCAAATGTTGAACTCTTATCTCGTATCACAGAAGTATTGAGAATGCATATAAATTCTCGCTTCTTGTAAATTCCCAAAATAAAACAACATTGTTATTATGCATCATACAAAAATTTAAAACTAACCTAGATCAAAAAACAATTATTATCAGACACAATTTCTCCGAATAACTAGGTTACGCACATTTCCACATTACTCTCCTTAAATCGTAAGATACGCAGTTTTATATATTCATATCTTTAAGAAGATTTTGCGTCTGTTTTACGATGTACGAATTCGGAATTAAAAACAAGATGGCAAGTAACTAAAAATACAACCTAGGTTACATGTGCGTCCTCCATAACCCTCTTCACATCCCTGTAAACACGTTCCAATAACGTGGTCACATTTGGAGCTGTATAAACAATGTCCGCATTTCCTCTGGCATCGGTAACCATATGATCTATTTTGACATTCTATAAAAGAAAAAAAATGAAAGTTTTAAAGCAATTGGTGAAAACGTATAGAGTTGTTCAAAGAAAATATTTTAAACACAATGGTAACATTGTTCTAAAGAGCAACACAGCCTTATTACTAAAATATATATATTAAGCTAATTACTAAGTATACTATAAACAATATCCTCTTCATACAATTATACTCAATTTTCGTAGTCAATGAAAAAAAGTGGATAAATCTGATTTACCTCTACCTATTAATTTTTCACAACAGTTTTTTTTTTCAGAAGTTTTTCAAGAGCATAAATTTACGTTGTTCTCTGTATATTACAAAACAAATACCGACTTTAATTGGTCCTGATATTTAGAACCAAAGTGAGGTTTTCTTGAACAGACTTGAGTCTCTTATATATCATGATGTTTATGAAAAGTTTTAGGATTGCAGCCTAATTACTATTCAAAATCTTGATAAAAACATATTCTAAACATCACCTTTTTTTTATTCTTTATTTGTGCTAAGTTTGATCTGAAAATGTAACCTGATTACAACATCAAACCCCAAAAACACTATCAAAACATCGCCTATGGCTGTCACAACCCTGTTGATCTTGAGGAATATCTATTCTAACTTATCATGTATTTTGTATTCATATATAAAACATTAAAAACATTTGAACAAATTTTATCTATTTCAATATTGACAGTAAAGTCATTGAAAGGGTCATAGCATTTTTGTTTTTTGTTTGTTGATATTCTAATATACAGAGTACCTAAATGATTCATATAAATTTTGATAAATCATGACAACGTGGTTTACGACTTAAATATGGTTTTTTAAAAGAACTTTAGACCATAAGATAAACCATTTTATTGTTTTTATTTTTTTATCCTTTAATCCTTGACTGAAAGCATGATAAACAAAATGCTTTGATAAAATAATAGTAAATCGGTACTGAAACTACTCGTATGAAAGAGAAAAAAAAATAATGACGAACGGATGTTAGTTAAATTGTGATGAGGAAAGCTCATTTTAGCTTTCGGACATTAAAGGTTGGAATTATGCCAAAAAAACTGAGACCGTGTGCAGGGAAAGTGGTCCTTGGTATTACTATTCACAGCTGTTCGATTAACATAAAACTGGTCACTTTGTTAAGCTTTATTTTATTAATTATAGAAACTTTTTTCTACATTATGTATAAAAAATAAAAGTGCTTACTTGTAAATGATAAGAAAAACATACTTCGTTTATGTACGGGTATTTTGATACTATTACCTAGTAAATAATCATGAAGAGTTTTTGATAGCAATATGCAAAAGTTAAATATAAGGATTAAAGGCCTAAAAGAAAAGCATTGCAAGCAACTGTTTATAGTTACGTACCCTGATTACAGTTTTGGCCTTCATATCCAGGATCGCAGCCTTCAAAACAAGTTCCATTTATATGGTGACACTGACTCATGTTCAAACAATGTCCACAGTTTGTTTGGCATCCGTCTCCATATTTGTTATTGATACATTCTAAGATTAGAATATTCATATTAAAGGAATGACCGACATTTTATATCATTGGTCAGCTCTATCTATGTAATGCGAAATAAGGGTGCATACAATAATTAAGATGAATAAGATATGTCGCACCGTTTTATTGATTTCTGAAAAAGTAAGGCATGGATAAGCTTTACTTTTAGTAAACGAATCGTACTCCCAATTGATATTCTTACGCATACGTAAGGAAAAACGTAACTTGAATCATTATGTATATGACTTTATAAACGTTTTAGTCCCAGGGCATTTTAGTTAACTACATGTAATTAAATATTTACATGAGACTGTGTTATTGCATGGTAAATTAAGTAGTGCAAAGCGCAATGCGTGCGCAAATAGTGAAATATGCCGGAAACCTCATGTGAACATAACTGTGATCGACCAAAGCCGACCACAATAATGGAGTCTAAACTGTTATATTGAATAATTAAGATGGAATAATCATCATCACAAAATGTCTGACCGCTGATCGAAACGACATTTCGTTTTATTCAAAGGATTTCATGGACTGTAATATTTAACTTACTCCATAGACGAGTGGATAAAGTGTTAAACTTGTGATCTGTACATCCCGAGTTCGAATCCCACAGGGTCTTTTGTTATTACTTACTGGAATAATTATTTCAGATATTCATTATTTATCCCCAAACTGCATATTTTTCGCTTATTTGACATTTGTACAGTTTATTAAGGTCTTCCGTTTCCAACGGAAGACCTTATAGTGATTGTAATGTTTCTTCTTATTATTATTATTATTTTTTTGTACGTTTTTTTTCCACAAAATTTCTCAGAGATGGCTGGATAGATTTTCTTGAAATTTTCAAGACTGATAGAAAATGATAAAATCTCTAGGCGTTTTTTTCATTTTGTCAAAATTCACTTCCTGTCGTCCGTTTCCTGTCCCGCGACAAAAAGCTATGGACAATGAGATCTCAGAAACGATAAAGACTTGAACCTCCAAACTTTGAGGGATGATAGACCTATAGTTGTAGATGTGTTTAAACTATTTTGTTTTGTTCGTCACCGCGCAGCATTGTTAAGGCGTCCCGATGCTAAAATACGGCTGGAAAACGATATTATTTGAATCATGGCAAAAATAATTTTACCGGGAGTATTTCTTTAAATCTATGTTACATTTATTGACATCGATGTTAAACATTATATTTGATGCATTTTTGTGACGTCATATGTACTTCGTAATCACGTGACAGGCGAATCCTAATATTGCAAATGATCTAGTTAAAACGCATCGGCGCAGGTGATTAATGACATTAAATCATACATATTCTTAAGAAAAATCCTTTGTTCAGTCATAAACTTTGAAGTTCTTGCTTGGGAAAGAAATAGATATTTCGTTTATAGAAGATATTGTTGAAACATTCGACAAAATCATCAAAATAATGCACATTTTTACTAATCAAAAGCGATTTACAAAAAAATGGGGTAAATCCGTAGGTTTCCGCAGCACGATTCACATCGGTACTTATATTCTCTACCAATTTTACGTAAAATATTCTAAAATTGTGTTGATCTTTCACCTGCGCCAAGCTGGTTTTACATGCATTAAAATTTCTTCATTCAGTTGTTTACACGTAGTAGGGAGAGTCTCCAAACCACTAGTTTATAAATAGTCTTTAACTTAAAACGAAGCTTTAAAACTGCCGATTATTTGATACTGGTTTTTAATATGAATGAATTCTGTACGTCTAGAATTAACTGCAACATCTATATAAAGGAAACATGCGGTATTATACTGGTTTGATATAATTCACTTTTAACGTTAAGATACATTCCCTGAGAACTATCGACAGGAATGCAGATCGTGACGTCAAAGTTAATTATGACGTCATATCGTATGAAGTACAGACAAGTGACTTTCTACATATCGCATCGGGAAGCCTTAACATGCCCGCGCGGAAGCTCTTCAAAAATTATGCTTTTACGCATTTAATGTATTTCTCGGAGAATTGAAGTATAAGTATACTTGCTTACATATGTCATCTATCCGATGATTAATAAACATAAAAATTCTACTTCCGGTGAGATATCTCAAATATCTCATGAAGCCTTTTTTAAAATAAATGTTTGAACCCCGAGATCTCAGAAACTGTAAGTGATCAAGACACGAAACTTACAGGGATGATAGACATTTGATAGAAGATGTGTTTAACCGTTTTTATTTTGTCGACCGTCACTTCCGGTCCACACAGGAAGAGTTCAAACAAATCAAGTTTTTTAAAAGTTTAACCTGATTTCTCAGAGATGCATGGGTGGATTTTCTTGAAATTTTTAGGACTGATAGGGAACAATAAAATCTAGAGGAGTTTTTTTTTCATTTTTTCAAAATTCACTTCCTGTCGTCTGTTTCCTGTCCCGCGACAAAAAGCTATGGTCAATGAGATCTCGGAAACGATAAAGACTTGAACATCCAAACTTTGAGGGATGATAGACCTATAGTTGTAGATGTGTTTAAACTATTTTGTTTTGTTCGTCGTAACTTCCGGTCGTCACCGGAAGCACTTCAAAAATTATGTTTTTACACATTTTATTTCTTTAACACAAAATTGAAATATTACTATAAGCGCTTTCATATGTCATCTATCCGATGATTAATAAACAAAAAAAAATACTTCCGGTGAGATATCTCAAATATCTCAGGTACTCTTTTTAAAACAACTATTATTACAGCGAGATCTCATAAACTGTAAGTGACCAAGACACAAAGCTTAGATGGCTGGTAGACATTTGAAAGAAGATGTGTTTAACCGCTCTCATTTTGTCAACCGTCACTTCCGGTCCACACCCGAAGAGTTCAAACAATTCAAGTTGGTTAAGAGTTTAACTGTTTTTGTTTGACAATGTAAGACAAATTGATAGCCAATAAAGTCCTGTTGTGTAATGGTTAAGAAATACTAACTTTCATTTTCATCAAACACTTCCGTTTGTCCGTTTCCTGTCCCGAAACAAAAAAACATTGATTCCTAGAGATCTTAAAAACGGTGATGACTTGAATAATCAAACTGTGTGGGGTGATAGAAGTATGCATGTACATGTGTTTACACTATAATGTATTGTTCGGCGTAACTTCCGGTCGTCACCGGAAGCACTTCAAAAATTTGTTTTTTTTTCCAAATATTATTCATTTTACATAAAAAGAAAATAACAGTATATAATCTTACATATGTCATCTATATAATGTTAAATAAGCAAATAAATTTTACTTCCGGTTTGAAATCTCAAATATATCTGTGTAACTTTCATCTTTAAAAATTTGATGTCTGCGAGATTTTTGTCACTGTAAGTGATTCAGAAACGAAGTTCTCTTGATTAATAGAAATTTGATTGGGGATGTGTTTAATGGGTTTAATTCTGTCAACTTTAAGAACCGGTTCTTACCGGAAGGGTTCAAACAAATCATGTTTTTAACAAGTTTAACCGATTTTATTGGGTGTTTTATCTAGCCTGATAAACAGTGATGTACGCTAAGCAAATGTACGAGAAATACCAGCTTTTGTTTTTATTAATCACTTCCGTTTGTCTGTTTCCGGTCCCGAGACAAAAACTATTGTTTCAAAGAGATCTTAGATTTGGCAGAGACGTGAACAACCAAACTCTGAGGAAGGATTAACTTATGATTGTACAAATGGTTAACATTTTTGTTTAGATCGGCGTTGCTTCCGGTCGTCACAGAAAGTACTTCAAAAATTGATTTTTTTTTCATTCTTGTTGTTTTACATGTAAGTAACGTCTGGATATATCATTCACAATAATTATCATATCCACTTCTTTTTCTATGTGAGAGAAGCAATGTCTTACAGTTAAATTGATACATGTATATCAAAACGGAAGACCTTTTTGTTGCTTTTGCAACAAGTGTCTAGTTTATCATTATATTTTTCATTTTTTGTTAACTTGAGGGACTTTTTCCAGGTGTGTTATTCCACCTTTAGTTGTTTGTCGAGGATTAAGATTTTTTTTTATTTCTTGTCGATGTATCATTAAATCCATAACTATAATCAAATGAGCTAAAGTACAGTCAAAAAAATATACAGCTGATGACGGAGCATGAGGGCAAATATGATTTCTGTTTACGTCGTCAGGTTCCCTCCCCAGTCAACAATTACTTTGTATTGCCTTCACTACAAATGCAAGTGTATGCAGTTATTAATGTCGCACAGCCCTTCAGCTCTTTTCATTTCTGCGACGAATTTACTCATTGTTACGTAATCGATTAACAAATTTTATGTATGACAGGCTGACTTGGTCAGCATCACAATGTTTAGACCGGTGGAATCAGCCATCTGTTTTACTGGAACTTTTGTGATTACATGTAAAAACTTTCAACTATTGGGCTGAAAATATGATTTTCCTAATTCCGGATCAAAGAACAGGTTTTTTGCTCCACCTCTTGTCTATGTAACGTTTGGTCAGAGTTTTATAAAACAATGAATTTATTCTTAAGAGCTTTGGCAATAATCGCTCTCGTCTCTGATGCAAAAACTGTTAATATTATATTGTATCATTTAATTCAATCTTTGTAATTAAAATATTGTTGAAATTAACTTACATATTTGTATAAAAACGTTAAAAGGTAGTGGGAATAGACAAAGCAAACGTCAACACGGCGAGTATCGTCCGCTTCATACTATGCAATTATGCAATTATATACTATAGTATAACGAAAATTTATGCTTGTTTTTCAGCATTTTATCAATTTTTTGTCATTTAAACGAATTCTACGCAGACAGTCAACAGATCTTTTGTTATACTGATCAAAACGTCCCTGTAATTAAAAATCCTCAGGAGTGTACATCAGAACTAACTTAGAGGACATTTTCAGAGACTTTAATTTTAAATGTGTACCCAATTCACACTTGTGTCCCCTGTATCCAGGCTTACATCCCCCCTGACAGGTGCCCGTCTCGATGTGACAGTATCCACAGTTGTCGTCAGGACAGGGGATAGTGCAATTGTTACCATAGTAACCAGGTGTAGGACATCCTACAAAGGTATGATTTAATATAAAGTAATGTTTGATTTGAGTAATCACAGAGTATGAGTAAAGTTGAATAGTTTTCTGAATTTAGAACAATGTTTTTGTTTGTATTTTAATAATTGACCGAATATGATGAAAAGGGGAAGCTTTTTTTTTGACATTTTCCTCCTAACAAGTTTACAATTAGCATGCTGTTGAAATTCTGAATAAGCAAACACAACAATTTTTTTTCATTAGTCACCTGCTTTAGTATGTAAATCAAATAAATTAAAAAAAGAGAGGATATCAAAAGCATAAATGTATTTTTAAAAATTGAAAACGTTTATTAGTGATAAAAGAGGACGCCTTTTAAATTTTTTTCCAGAAAACCTTACATATTTCGAGTGTATTACTTGAGTTTAGGATAAAACTATTTGTGATAGACAGGCAGATATTACAGACAAACTAGAATACATTAAATTGTTTACCATAGACTTCTACTTCACAGAGGTTGTTATGGGAGTAGAAAGAATATCCAGTAGGATAGGTAACTCCTGGTAGTCTTTCGTTGTAGTAGATGACGTATTGACCATGTACAAAGCAGGTGGTGTTAAAGACAGCTGGTATCGTGCTTCTTGTGAAGTTTCTGTCTTTGTAGCAAAGTTTTCCATCCGACTTGTTTGTTGTGTTTGAGACGTATATAGAAAATCCAAAAAACCTCGACGTATATCCGTTTGATGCATCTAAAATAATCAACAGTATTTTATTACATCATCGAGAATTTTGTAAATTCTCTATGCTTTTATATAGAGAAAAATACATGGAACAAAATGGATGTACAGCGCTAATGTTACAGGCATTCTAAATCACACAATCAACACATCGCCCTGAAACGTAAAAAATCCGTTTGTTTACATGTTCCTTTATTTATAAATAATTTAATTTATCTGACAATTTTAGGAACATACCCCAATGTACATTGTCTGTCCTGTAATAGATCCGGATGTCGTGGATACTGCGGGTACTGGTCAGATTTACCCACCAGGTGGAGGTACGTTGATTTGGGGCTGATAATGAACATTGTCCTCCAAGACCAGACAGATCAGTCTTAAGGCCATCAACAGCATTGTTGGCATCAGTATCACCAAGACCGTATGGGTACTCTTCATGAGCTGGTTTATTTAGTGCCAAATTTTCTGTTGATAAAAATGAAACCCAAGTGAATATGATTTACCAAATAAATAATTATCAGTTAAGTAAAATTGCGCCGTTTTAAAATGTTTGATACTTTTCTGTTCTGCTTTAAAATATTCTAAATATAATAACTTCTTCCTTTACTAAAATTCTGTACTTGAGTCAGGCTTCCTGGCTTTCTGGTCTCAATTTCCGGGATTTTGATGATATTGTAAACCAGAGCAATTTATTCATATTACATGCGATTCTTATTTCTGCTTGTGCAACTGAAAACGATCATTGCCAATTACTGTAGTCTTTTTAGGGGCACTTTTATACGTTGCATTATAGAAAAATATACAATTATAATTTTTCACACGAGGGTGAATAAATGACACATTCAGTATGAAGATTATCACACTACTAATGATCATATGGGTTCGTTTACCTTGAGTTTTGTCCTGTTTTGTAACCCTGTTTTAGTTATTGAATACAGATAAATGAAATTATAGTAAATTTTAACGTGAAAACAATGTACATGTGAATATATTTAGACAACACCTCTTTACATTACCTATGACTTAAAATTTTAAAATTAGTTTCTATATTGGACGAACAAATCAACAGATAAGAAGAATCTATGAGTGTTATCAGTGTGAAAAATTATTATAAAAAAGCGGCATATGCAAATGGAGCATATTTAGAAGAATGGTAATCAGGTGACCCGGAAAAATACAAAATTAATAATAAAAAAAGGTACTGTATACACTCCCTGTGTAATTTTCGCCTTTTTACTCTTGCAAACAGTTTCAGTCTCGTCTTGAATTCGCCTAGACATAGACGTGTTTGAAGGTACATTGTAGTACAAAACATTCCCTGAAATTATTTTTTTGAAATATTTCCGCAAATAAACAAAGTAAAGACAGTCACTTAATACTGGTGGCTGTCATAATGTAGAACTCTTTTTTATTCAAAACCAAAAAAAAAAAAAAACTAGATGCTGTCATTAGACAGTAATACCCGCACCATGTGTTTGCCCCTAAATAATCAAATTTATCCCTTACAGATAAATACAGTTATTGGGAATAAATTAAGTAATTTAAATCTAACAAAATATTAAATTTTTCCGGAATTTTTTGTTCTATACATCATGACTGATACTTTATTTATTCCTGAGCATGCGCTCTTGGCCTTTTCATTTTAATCCTCGGCCGAGTGAACACAGAAATTCCCTCCCACCCCTCCCCTAGATATTATGGTTGGTTTGAACATCTATATACCTTGTTTTGTACGTTTTGCATAGCTATTCAGATACTTTTTGCTGCTGTGTATTTTTTTTCAATTCCAGATATCGTCATGGCGTTTAAAAAGTTTGAAAAGAAATCCATGGTTGTGGTGATGAGGACAGATACATTGATGAGAGTGTTGGCGCAATTTTGACATATAACCATTTGCTGAGGGATACTGTTGTCTCCAGGTCCCCCAGCTCTGATATGGTTTGTTGAATGAATAATTTGTGAATGCTATGCTGCCAAAAGCTTACAAGTGGTAAGATCGGCGCATAGAGTATGAACATGCAAGTGGCATGTTAACTGTGAATGTTGATATGAATAAAAAGCCATGACAGTTCCGCCATATATGTGTTTGAGTAATTTTTACTTATGTCAGAGGTGATGTTGGATTAAATACAAATTCAATTGAAGATCAATAAATGCACAATATATATATATATGTATAATTGTGCAAGAGTGGTTCAATATTTATGCATTTCGAAATAACACTGTTTTGTACCAGTTTAATTAAAAATGAAGGCTATATGCAAGCTCCGGTAATACAATTAAAATTTATAATTTTCATAACTGAAGGATGAGATCCCTTCCCATATGATAATACACATCGTGACATGAGCAGCACTTTATGTGCAATTTGGAGTAGAACTGTTTGCATTGAATTTTCAGTTAATCAATAATCGTAACATTTAATGTCATAGAAAGTATAATGGTCTATATAATTATTACAAACAAAATTAAAAATTAAATTATGCCCCCTCCCCGTGGCGGTTGCCGGTTTTAGATTTGCTTCTGTGTGCCTACATGAAGATCATCGTGTGCACAGATTTAGAGAAGGGGTGGGAGGGAGGGGTCCAGACCCCCCCCCCCCCTCCCCATGAAAATTCATTTATATCAATTGTAAAAGTACCAAAAATACACCTTGGACCCCAATGCTCTTACAGACACGTAAACGCTCAAACCCATTGCGCTTCAATGTTAGGTAACATTATTTGGGGGGTAAATATTTAATCAATATTTGATATACTTTATTGATTATCTCAATAGAAAGTATACATGTACATCACAATATGCAGGTGTCCTGCACCACCTTTAAGCTGTTATTTACCTAATAAAATAGTGCAAGTGGATTTGAAAAATAGGTCATAAAAATACATGCATGTTACAAATGACTGATCTTTGTCTGAAGTTACGTACACAACACAGGTCTGCATGTCTCATTAGCGGGTACTAGTTTTACCCAGCTCTTCGATTAGATGGGTTCACGTGTATACATATATGGGTATTGCTAAAACGCGGAACGGAAAACGGAACGGAAAGCGGAACGGAAGGGAAAACGGAAAATCTTATCTAATGTTATTTACCTCATAGATTTGTTAATCATGCTAAAACGATATACTTAATGTACCTTTTTATTTTTTTTGGAAAGATTAGCAATATTATATTATTTATTCAAGAATATTTATTTCCTCAAAATTAACAGTACATGCATTGACCACTATATTCTGTCCCAAAATATCCTCGATTCACTTTTTGCTGTATATTTATGTATACCTCAGGGTTCAAGCAATTCTCTTTTAGAAGCATTACACATTCTCATTATTCTTTCTTTAAAACGTCCTCTCTAGCTTATCAGCTGGTATAAATACACGGCTAAAACAAAGAAGTCTACGGGGTTTTGCATTTCAACAGACCCGGATTATAGTGTTGAAAAATTGTGCATGGTCTTCTGAGTGACTTCCAAATGGAGAAAAGATGTCAACATTTTCCATTATAAATCGTCCAAATGTGCTGCATTATTATTTTGAGATAGACATACTATAGTCCCAATATATAATCGTAAAATCAAATTAGGCAACGTCTAGAGCTCTCTATTCGGATCATATGTATATAGCTGCTGGAATAAACAACTGCTTAGTAATGCAAACGTAAACAAAATTGCATTGCTAAAAATACTAGTTTCACAAATTACTAGTTTCACAAATTACCGGGTATTTTAATGTTTTCTGTATTTTAATTTTTAATGTCGTCAGTCCTACGGTTTTTTTTCTTCCATCTCAATGATACTGTATCGTCTGTATGATAAAAGATCGTCTGGAACACCGACAATTCAATTTTGATGTAAGTAAATACATGTACATCATCATATTTGAAATATAAAAATACTCAAAACACGCATAAAACGCTTTCACTAACTGCGTACGTTACGCTGATATGCCAGCAATACCATATAAGAAAAATAAGTAAAAAGTTATAGCTAATTTGCTCGTTTAATCATGTAAATGTTTCACAATTCGTATACATTTGATTTTTCCGTTTCGTATACTCAACTAAAGCCGAATGAATACAATGCTATAATTGATAGACATTCATATGAATATTAATAAGATAACAACATGTTGATAATCATTCATTAGATATAAATAAAAGATAAAAAGTAAATCGTTTCTGGCCAGTCTATACCCTTTTTAAGCATCGATAAACGTGATGATATTTTCCATTCCGTTCCGTTTTCCGTTCCGCGTTTTAGCAACACCCATACACTGTGTTTTCCGTATGCAGAAAAGGATTAGGCCCCTAGTTAAGATCAGCTAAAGGAATTCATTATTCTGTTTTAATTGGATTATCATTATGATGTTGACCAATTTAGGTAAGCATAATACATGTAGTAGCAGTAGCGCAATATAATGAGATGCCAGCATGCATATATAAGTTCTACTTTCACTTTCTAAATGTGATCTCCCTTTGACAGCATACTCTATCATCATCTTTTAATATTTAAATAAGCTTATCATCGTTACCTATCTTTTCGCATTTGTAAAGTTTCTGTCATTTTAGTTGCAAAAGTTATTTTTTTCATTTGTCAGACTGCATGATCATGCACTATTGAGTTGACCCCATATTGACCCTGTATAAACAATTTCTTATTAAATTTGTGTATTACATGTAAGTAGGTGTAGACACTTATCATTTTTATATGAGTTATAATAGGAAGGAAGGAGTATTTCTTCCCTAATGTATTATAATGCATCAAATACAATGTAGGTCATGACCTTATGGGACTGTTCTGACCCCACGAAACAGGAAAATACAAAATATCTTCTAATGTCATTATGCATGCATGATGCATCAAATGGTGTCAAGTACATTAATGACCCCCAGGTGTTGTCTTTAACCTCCAACCCCCATAATAATGTATTTTATCTTATTCATATGTTATACAGTAGTGTTTGATCCATGTGGGTAATTCCTAGCCTAATGATATGTCACTGCTTTGTTTAGGAGACTTTACAATTGCCCCAAATAGGCGAATACACATGGAAGTGATGCATATGACATTTTGTTTATAAATCTTAAAAATTGAATTAAGCAATTTCCAAAATGTTAATCACAAGAGAAAATTAAAGCAATCAAGAAATGATTTAAAATTTGCTACTGTACACAAGTAAGAATGTATTAAGAAGACTGAATCTTTTTAACCAGATTAGATTGGGGGGGGGGTGAATGTGGATATAAACATTTATAATTTGAATAATTTATTGTTATTAATTTTAACTTGTCGATGAATACTATTTAACTATTGATCCCAAGGTAGAAATATGACCTCTGATCATATCTCAATAGATCATTTGTCAATTATGCAAGGTGTAATATAA
This sequence comes from Magallana gigas, assembly GCF_963853765.1. NCBI lineage: Eukaryota > Metazoa > Mollusca > Bivalvia > Ostreida > Ostreidae > Magallana > Magallana gigas. The sequence continues at coordinate 50,628,760 of NC_088853.1, read as the reverse complement.
TTTTTTTAAGAATAACATTTTTTACCAGTTTATGTAAGTTTTTAGACACCCAAATTATATTTTAATTTTAATAGATCATTCGACAAGTGAGGGGGGGATAACAGTTTATATTTGAGTTTGTTTGGGAGTGGGGGTTCCAAGTCATATATTTGACAATTTTTTAATGTAATTTAAAATAAGACTAAGCCATACTACAGTCATGAACATGAATAGTATAGAACAAAACAAAAACTAATACATATACATGTATACATACATAGGAAGTATTACAAAACATAGATGATTGATCGATATCTGTGTTCTTAAATTGAATCATATATCATGTACATATTATATTATTGTTTCTTTGTTCAAAGCATTTAAGATGGTATGTAGGTCATGATCCCAAGTGCTCTTCCTGAAATTATTAAATATCATAAAAACGATCCCCACCTTAATCCAAAGATATTATTCCTCCTTAGGTCATGCATGCGCATCAGATCATTATGGCATGTAAGTCATGTTCCTAAGGGGTCATCCTGACCCCCTTAGAATCAGAAATTGTCAATTATCTTTAAATTATTGATGTTTGATGATCCTATCTCTATTTAATCTTTATTATTAAGTCTCCCGAATGAAATTTGAAGACTTATTGTTTTTGTACGGTTCTTAATACATGTATTATTATTCTTCATCTTCTTTTTCTTCTTTCCTGCTCTGAACTTGTTTCTTAGAGATGGCTGAACAGAATTGTACAAAACTCTAGGATATGATAGGCCTGCATATTATCTAGTTGTGCACCCTGGTTTGATTTTTCTCATTTTGGGTTAGACAACCACTTTTCGGGGGAGGGGGGTGTCAAAAGGGTGTGGGGTCTAACATTGAACCTTGTAGGAAGAATCGTAGACTCTATTGTAAATGGAAAACGGACAAAGATAATAATATAGGGTTTTCATAATCATATATTGGCTGTTACTGACAATATATAGGGTTTATTAGATCTGACCCCAGGGGTCATCCCCACCCCCCAGGAATTTGAAATTACTATATTTCTCAGAAACTGTTATAATCATGACCCCTAAACCATATATATTCATGTTTCTGATGTCAAGGGGCATCAAATGTTATGTAGGTCATGGGCCCTGTGGGTGGTCCTGACCCCCTCAAACAGCAAGACCCTTAATATCTTCAAAACTGTTGAGATCCCCACCCTTAAACCATATATATTCTTGTTCCTTGTGTCAAGGGGCATCAAACGGTATGTAGGTCATGGGCCCTGGGGGTGGTCATGACCCACCTTGAACAGGAAGTGCACGAATATCTCGAAAACGGTTGAGATCCCCACCCCTTAACCATATATATTCTTGATCCTTAAAGGGCATCAAAAGGTATGTACCGGTAGGTAATGGGCCTCAGGGTTAAATTTAATTTTTCAAAACTGTAATGCACATCTATGGAACAGTTCCTATCATATCCCAAGATATTATGTGTCTATCCATTAAATCATAAAAGGATTTCTAGGATCTATGTTTTTTTTGAAGTGATAAACGTCAATTTTCTGCTACTTTTTGACTCCCTGGATGAAATTTAAATCTTTAAAACCTTACTGCACATTTATATAACAGTCCCTATCATATCCCAAGATATGATTGTCTATCCGTTAAATCATAAGAGGAGCTCTTGGATCAATGTTTTGTTTTCTAGTAATAAACGTCAATTTTCTGCTACTTTCTGACTCCCTGGATGAAATTTAAATTTTTAAAACCTTATTGCACATCTATTGGACAGCCCCAATTGTATCCCAAGAGATGACGTAGCTACTCCAAAAGTTGTAAGAGGAGTTCTGGGAACCATATTTTTTTGGCCAAAAAACGTCATTTTTTGTTGCCCACTGATCCCCTTAATAAAAAAAAAAATCTGGAACCTGATCACGCCTCAATATGACACCCCCAATCATATTTTAGAAGATCATTTGACTACTGCCAAAAAAAAAACGTTTTTGAAACCAGTTTTTTTTGTAAAAAAACGTCATTTTTCAGCCATTAAATGACCCCCAGGACAAAATTGAAAATTCCGAAACCTTATTGCGCATCTATAGGATACCCTAAAACATATTCCAAAAGATGATTTGTCTACTGTTGAAAATGTAGGAGAAGTTCGAGGAAGAAGGTTTTTTGTGAAAAAACGTCATTTTTTACCAATTATTTGACCCCAAGGACTAACAGAGAAATTTTGAAACCTTTTTACAAAACAACATTATACCCCAAATCAAACTCCAAGAGTTCAGTTTGCTGGTTTATAAGATGTAAGAGCAGTTTGAGAAAGTAAAACGTGACAGACGGACGGACGGACGGACGGACGGACAGACAGACGGACGGACGGACGGACGGACGGAACAGGGTAACAACAATATACCCGAACTTTCTTTAGAAAGTGCGGGTATAAAAATATTATTTTGACGTCACTCCATCTACTCTGGTTTGGTTTCACATATGCAATGAATACAGTGCTCTGAATAAGATGCAATGCGGCGGTTGGCAGCGTCCAACTTCTTCGTCAAGGTGTCGATGGCTTGATGCATTTCCACCATTTCCCTCATCAAGGAGAGTTAAAAGGAACTTCCGGCGCCTTCTTCTGCAGTGGAGTTGCGGTAGGGATGGGACCGTACGGGAGTGGTGCCCTGAACTGGAGTGAATGGCGTTCGTGGTTAACAGATTGGCGGATCAGCTGATGCGGACGGGGCTTCAACAGGCTGACACGTCGGTGGATCAGCAGGCTCTGGCCCCGGCACTGCAGGTTGTAGAGCTGGGGGTTGTCCAACGGCAAGAACAGTTGCCCTGGGTTTCTCAGGTTTTGCCTAAAATAGATTACAATTTGTTAGTCAAATTTTAAATAGCAAACTCCGCCAACTCTTTAAAAATCGACGTGTAAATAAAAAAAAACCCATATTTATGATATTTGCGTTTTGTAATTTCAAAGTATAGAGTTGATTACAAATACATGTACATAGTTGATATTTTAACAAATTATTACTATTATCACTTTTGATATTTTTACAAAAATATGATTGTGAATCGATGACCCTTCCCCAGAAAACGACAAATTCTTGTGTATGAATTTTCAGAAAATCGCAGTTTTCAAGCGTGTATAATGGGATTTTTGTTTTAGAATTATTTCCCAATATCATTAGTTTCTATCAGGAGTATGACTGTTGTCATTTAAAAAAAAGACATAGCGCTTTATCTCATAAACCTGTGTGTATGAACTTGCAAGTAAAGCTATAAAAAAGAATAATCAAAATTTTCTTTACCAATATACTTACAAATGACTTTTCTTTCTTGCGACGTTTGGGTTCCTGGATTGGCGGTGGAGTTGGAGATCTAGGTGAAGGTGGCAAAGAAGTTGATGAGCAAGGAGAGGCTGGTAGACACTCGTTATCTTCCATCTCTCGCAGCTTGGCCCTCATGTCCTGATCACATCCAGCATGCAAGACCACAGCTCGATCGACTTCTTTAGGCCGTCCCCACTGAAAATCATACTCATTTCCATACTGAATATTCAAGTCAGGCTGAGTCTTGAAGAACACACGGCTTGCACTTTAAGATTGGCGTCACAAGAAAGTAACGCAACACAAAATCACTAAAACGTGAATTCACTAAAAATGTTCTTTACACGTAGAAGACTTTGTACGAAATGAACCGAACGTACTAAAACTACCGGGTTGCTAATTATAGGAAGCCCTAATTTTTAATCACTTGCTCATCATTAGTTGACACGCGTGGACTTCAAAAACAAACAATACAAAGTAGGCGGACCAATTAATAGTTAAGAAAACACAATCACACTGCGTACACGTTTATAATTTTATTGGCAATTAAAATCATTTCATGATAGTTTTTATTTTAATGACCTTCTTAGAATATGAACATGGAATCGAAAATATTTTATTTGCAATTGCTGCATAAGTATTAAATTAAATACTTTGATAATTTATTCAATAACTATGAAATAAAAAGATAGTAAAAAAGACTTAGTATTTCGATCAAAATCTTTGTCAAAATCTGGTTAAATATCGTCATTAAATATAAATAAACATGCAATTTTTTTGTCATTCGGGGAGATAACTCTCGCTTGTATACGAGACTTTTTCATCGATAATTTTACCGTGGCGGGGACAGGTTGATGATGAAATTATCGTGATGGGAACGCGGTATACCTGTCTCACCTAGCCGATCACCTCGATGTGTTTATACCGTGACGGGGCGCGGGAAACACAGGATCCGTGTTGCCTGTACTGTATATGCCTTTCTTTACACAAGTATCCGACAGAACAAAATTGATAATGTTAAGGTTCACATGCGGATCTAAAAAATAAATGCATGCACGCATAAATATATGCATTTAATTTAATCAAATAAATGACAGCTATTATTCTGCTTTCATTCAATAATGGAAACGACTTCGAGTATATTCTACTCCAAGTCAAGTTCTTTGCTAACTCAATAAGTATGTTATAAGTAATCGGGATGCTTAATTACTATGCCGAAATTACGACGGCATATAATTTCAAAGATAATTGGTATATGCTGAAAATTTCCACATCTCTCTGGCAATAACTTCTTTAAGATTTGAAAGAACATTTTCATTAGAGGTTGGTTTGTAAATCAGTGGATAGTCAAAGGTAAAACAAAGGGTCTCAAATCAATATTGTTTCAACATTTCCAGAACTTTTCATTTAGAGGGAATATCATGATTTGTTTATACTGATGCTATGTTGATAAAACAAACTGGAATAGATGGTGTGACGTCATAGATTACAGTTCCAATGGCATATCTCATAGAGGCGGGACATTAACATTAAGCGATCAATTTTCTTGATTAAATTCATGTAATTGTCCCCGGAAAATAATGAAGCAAACAAATGAAATAAAATATGAATTACAACTATAGTTGATGCTAGTTAATTGATTTTTTGTACATTTTTTAGTATCCTGCTCCTTTAAATCACCACTAACACATGATTATTACTTACCGTTACATTTCTTTTTAATTTCTGTCTTTAACGTTTTGAATGTACGACTAAAAATAATTTTTGGTCAAGAGAGTTTTGTTAATATACTCTAATTCTTTTTCTCGTGACATCGATAAAACAACATGGTTCGAGCTTTGTTGAGTTAACAAAGAAAATGAGGTAAAGTTGGGTTTAAAAATGGCCATCTTTACAATTAAATACATATGCCCATTTAAAAAATGAATTGTCGCAATTTTTAAATGTCCTTAAATACAGTCATCATCTCTTATCATCAAGCACCTTGTCAAATGCATTTCCTGTATATGTCCACGCAGGAGTGTTAAGGAAGCATATGGGCAATTAAGCGTCTTATTTTGAATGTTGTATTCAAAATCGTGAAATTAAATAATTATTTTGAATAAGATCAAAAACTTAGTATTACCCTTTAGAACAAAAATGTCAGTGCAATAAAATCGGGTAGTACATCACTGCCACATTGGTGCATTATCACGTGACAACTATAAATAGCATACGTATATTCCTCAAATTAAAATGAGATAGAACAACAGCACCCCGCAGTTTCCAAAATAAAAAAAAAACCATACCAAGTGAAGGCAAAACATCTCAGTTTAATCAAAACCGCTGCTAGATTCTCAATAAATCACACCACAATACTTTATTAGAGTTCTTAGATTAGCTATATTTTGAATATGGCTACAATGCTTTCCGATACAATTCACACGACATTCAACTTTTCGTCATGACTTCATCAATGTGTAAATCTACGTAATACATACTATTTTCTGGGAAAAAAATTGTCTTCAGTATTTTTTATTTGCTTTTGGTCTACGTTTCGTTGCTCAGATATTTGAACATGTACATAATAACTAAGATTTGTAGTTTCAAGGAATTACATGCAATTCAGATTCCATATTCGTCCTTAACACCCCCGCGCAATTCATTTTGGACGGCTTTTAACGCCGCATATAACTTGAATATGGACTAGCACAACAAAACACATTAAAAAAGAAAATTGACACATATATCTACAGTTTTCCCCATGTTAGAGTTAATAATTTAGGATTTACCTTGCTACCCCTATCCCATTCAAAAAGATAAAAAAAAAATCATCGGTAGCACCCGTTTCTCAATTAGATTAATGCAAAATTTCTTATAATTAAACATTGTTAATTTGTTCTTTACTCACCGTAAGCAAAGCTTGATGAAATACAAAAGTTCAGACAAAGAATAGTCTTAAACATATTCTGACGATCATCAAAAGCAAAAGACATCATTGTTAAAACTGAAAATATAAAAATGATATTTATTTTTTTTGTAAAAACTAAATACTACTGATAGTGACCAGTCCTTTATAACATGGGAATTATATTTAAATTCTAAGTATTTTCTTAATTATTTCTATCTTTCACTTTGAAAAGATAATAACATTTCTAATGTATTCTTATGTTTTACTTTGCAGTCTTGATGGGTTACTAATTTGGCTACAAGTTATACATAAAGAATAGTAACATTAAAAGTAAAAAAAATAAAAAAAAAATAAAAAATGACACCTATACATAATTAAGTTCATTAATAAATTTCGTCATTAAAAAATCACTTAGGGTTAAACTACTGAAAGAACCAGATTGTTGAAGGATTTCAATACCATCAAACATTAGTTAAAAATAAAGCAAATGTGGAGCAGTAGATGTATATATCATAGTTTGCGCATATTTACTAAAATAAATGAAATTAAAGATTCATTTAAACTCTGCTTCCATCAAATCATAATTTTTGACATTTACCATTTATTGTCTCAAGATTAGCCTAAGACATATATTAATATAATCGAATTTATTAAACAACTGTCCTTTTTGCAAAATATTTATGCATATCAAATCTTTATTCAGTTCAGTTTTGCACTTTTATGAACATTATATCCTGATTTATCTTTTTAGTCTTTTAATTCCTGATGCATTTCTTTATTTGTACAAAGTATGTTAACAAGTGTTTGTCATTCTAAAGAATAATTCAGAACTGTTGATTTAAGACTTCCCATCAAAAGTAATTAGCTACGAGAATTACAATTGCAATAAAGAAGACAACTACTCTAAAAAAACAAGTGTGCAACTCAAGCACGATAATACAATCTAAGTACTTCCTTCGTGAATTCCTGTAAAATGCAGTATACTGACACTACACTACTCAGCTCTGTTAATGAAAAATTTCTTTCAATTGAGTGATGGAAGACCTACACATTTAAACATGTTAATAATTGAAACACATGATATTGTGATTGATGTCGGATTTGCAACACTGGCGAGTAAATTAGAACATGATGAATGTTGTAAAAAATTAATGAATAAATGTATTAAAAACTTAGTATTACACCTATCTATCAATAACAAATTCTTGTTCTTGTTTAAATAACGGCGATATAGTTTAATTATAAGGTTCAGATAAAATAGTACATCAGTAAAGCTGAGTAAAAAAGTAACAGTATATATGTATATTTGATTTATTTTTAATGTCACCATTTAAATTTTAAAATTTTTAATCTATAGATTAAAGTGTAGTTAGATCTGTAGACTAGTACTTTTATTGATTGGATCGCCAAATAATCATAATAACTGAACAAACCTGACTTAGTTAAAAATTCGGATAATATTGTTGCAAACTTAATTCATTAGTAGTAAAAAAAGTTTTAAAAAATACTATTAAAGAATAATGGACAGTACCAAAAGCAAACCGTACAGACAGAGTAAAGCATAAAAATCACACTAGTAGTACTTACATAACAATGTTCCTTCGAACTTCTATCATCACACTACTCCGTGCAACTGCCGTTATACGAAGCCAGCACGGATGTTTAAAAGCAGCTCTTGGTGTACTTAACAACCTTTAGTAAGAGTTTGCAATGCAATTAAGGCTGTATAAGTCATTTTCTCAAAACAAAAGAAATATGGAAAACATGTACATATAATGTTGTAAAAATACTTTGTTCAAATATTAAATACGGATTGATGCATTTATGAGCACTTTGACATTTCCCAAGTAATACCACATACAACAATTAAGGTGGTATGGGACACTTCCATGTTGTGACGTATTATTTATCGAAATAAACAATAAAAATTAGGTGTAGTTATATAATTAGTTTCTTTCCAAAAATGGTCACATAACTCTGTAGCGCAGTGGGTTAGAGGGTTTACTACGAACTTGTAAGTCATGAGTTCGAATCCCGCTGGGGTTTTTATAATTTTTACCTTTACAAATATTTTTAAAAGCTATTTTTTGGTTAAATATTGTAAAATTCTAAGCCGGTGAAAATTTTTCAATTATATAATACTTTAATCTACATTAATATCGATATATGTCCCATACCACCTTAATTGTATAATGCAGTTAATTTCTTCCGACTTTATAGTCAGTTGTTTCATAAACATTGGCAATTAAGTACTGAACCGACCCAATTAATGTTTAAAAATACAATGTCACCTTTAAGGACGAACACGGTTAAATATTTAAAAAAAATTGCTTGTTCCAGCAAACTATTTTTTTTAATTTATTGAGTATCCCCAAATGACGGCTTTCGTTTATTTTTGTGATCTTTGGTAGTGTGTGACTGCTTATTTTTCTCAAGATTGTCCTACTCAATTCATCATTTTTCAATACGTTTTTGATCGTCAAGTATTTTGCAAAAACTTTCGATCTAATTGAATCTCATGATAAATGATTTCTTAATCAAATTTATTCAACGACCGTATTTTTGACCCTGTCAATATGGTCTTTACTAAAATATATTGGAATGTCTTAAAATCGCAGCAAATTTTAAAATCTTCAAGAAATTAAATTTATAAAATACTATTAAATTGTAAAATATAAATGAGCGTTTGAAGAAGCCCTTGCAATATTATAAGATATCCCATTTATTTTCTCAGGTAAGGAATATTTCTGATTGTGCAATGTTGCTGAAAAACAACATTTCACAACAAGAGATAAACATGTCCTTAAGATTAACTGCGTTTCTCATGGACTTTTAAAACTACGAAACTGTTAATTAGACTTTTATTGTATTCATTGTAAATTAACATTTTTCAGAAGTTTTGCTCCAGATCATCACCAAAATAATACCTGGCGTGTTTTGTAACGTGCGCCGAAGTAGAAATCTAAAATTAGCCCAAAAGCTTTCCCCAATTCTAAATATAGCGACACTTACAAAAGACACCAGGCAAAACGATTAACGTTTACACATTTAATAGATTACATATATATCAAAACACAAAACGATAAACAAATACAGAATCAATTAATCTTAACAAAGTTTCACAAATACACAGCTGATTAAAGGACGACAGGACGGATAACAGGACAGTGCAGTTTGATAGGACGGTGCGCGCACACGGACGAATTACAGTTCGAGTTCACACACGGATCACAGTTCACCAATAGATCACAGTTCTCCAAAAGTTAAAGCCAGTCCACCAGTCATAACTTGATCCCGCACGGCATGGCCGAATTACCGAGGATTCCTGAATGTTTTATCGTCTTTCCTCCCCGATCCCTGGCGTCTCTCTAACTTCGCAGAGGACACTACACATCCTGTCGCGCACTATGACGTCACACATAAACATAAACACAAAACAGCTGATCATCATAACAATTTAGATTCCATATCTAGATATTGGCATGACTCTAACAATTGCATCAAAGAAAAATTCATCATTGCACATCATAAGCTTATGATAGATTTCATGTGTGTCACGTTGGCAGTTTAACGTGTGACCTAGTAATAGGATAATAAGGAAGAAATGAAACAATCATGTTAAAAAAATGCCCTCTACATGAATACTTTTCTAAATTAAGAATTTTTTTTTAACTATAATTTTTGTATATGGAATCTGGTTTTGCTATTTCTCCTTTAAGTCTTTAAAAATCTTTGGTGTTAGCCATTTCAATAATAACTTTAATAGCCTCGCATTTTTGGAGTATCACCTATTCAATGAAGTGGCAATTTACCACAAAACATTTAGTGAAGCAATTCATATTTTCCAACCATCATTATCTTAAAACTTCCTTTATGTGTTCGTCTGATATGTGGTAGTATAAATATTGAAAGAAAAAAGAGAGGCACTTTTAAATAATTTCAAAAGAGAGAAACTGTATTAAGTTTAACCGTATTTACAAAGTAGCGCAAGATTTTCAACAACGGTATATGGTTTTAACTTTAAAATGTAGGGGACGATATATTTGATTCTACAAATTGTATCAAACTTTTGAATGAGGTGATTAGTTGGTTGTTTTATATCATAATAATTGAACACATTGATTGTTGCCTATCTTATAATACATTGACACAAACAATCCACTTCGTTATACCTTCCACAGGATAAATCTCTGCCATTCAGTCATCTGAATGATAACTGAATGGTCTGGCAAGGTGCCTGAATGGCACACATATGTCATTCAGTCATATTTTAGTTACCTTTCAGTCAACTTTTAATTGACTGAATGGCAGAGATTCATCTAGCTGCAGAACTGTAGCTATCCGGGAAAAAAAATAAGTCAAATAAAGTTTATGTGCATCTAATTTACAGGTTTGAGCTATGCTTAGATATGCACTTCTTAAGCACTGTTATATATATAATGTTAAATTTGTAAATATTGTATAATTAGAAGTCCCAATTAAAATTAATACAATCGAATAGTACGTCTTTGGATAAGAAAAATTTAATCAGAAATAAAGGTGAGCCTACATGAAAATATTACTGTTAAATTTAATTTGAAATTTTCAAGGAGGGTGAATTATACCTTTTTATTTAAGACTGTTCAGAAATAAAAAAAAAAAGAGAGTAAAGTTGTTTACTCGTGTTTAAATCGGAGACGTTGATACATATCACAAAGGAGATTGTTAATAAAAACAATGAACATTGCAGAAAATGGCATACATTTATTAATATATGAATATCAATAAAACATGTACAAAGAAAAAATATCATTGATGTTGTAAACACTGTTTAGATTCACCCAGCCAATAGCCTTTGTTTAACTACGATGGAAAAGACCTGTTGCATGACATTATGTGTAATGTTTCAAATGTGTTTAAAGTGACTCTTTCAACGATATATACATAAACATACCATCAGCGTAATATATCCAGATATCATTGATGTTGTAAACACTGTTTGGATTCACCCACCAGGTGGCTGTTTTTTCTGTCTTTGAAAATGAACATTGTTCATCACTGTAGTTTTGATCTGGCTTCATCCCATCTACAGCCTTGTTTGAAGCAACGTTGTAACGGATTAGACGTGGATATTACTCAAATGTTTCTTTATTGAGCGCTAAATTAACTAATGAAACATAAAGAAATTCATCCGTTTGATGTTGTTATTTTGAGATTTTATAATCTCCAACAACTAGCTTTGTACTGAATTATCAACTGTTCTTACATGACATTGTGTAATGCCTTAGTCATAAATAAGGTTTGAACCAAAAGAAAATATTTTCCTTTCATCATTTTTTTTGCATAGTTTTGCCCAGAATTAAGTTGTAACCGAATATCGATTATAACATACTATAATATTAGTTTACAATGGTTTGTAGCAAATGTAGCCTTTTCAGAAATAAAGCTGATTTAAAGATCGAAGGCTGACTTACAAAATTTAATGTCATTTTCAATGCTGCATGATTTTTGTTTGCACCATCATCTCTTATGGTATAAAGATATTTGTAATTATATATGATATAATTTGATCGCCATTAATTAGATGAGAAGCAATACATAGGTCCCAATTCTTTCTTTTTTGTAAACAAAGCTGGTGCCTTGCTTTTTTACATTTGTGATACGTCTATATCAGTAAACATTTCTTCAAATCTTTATTTGTTTCCTTTGTTAATGGGTTTTTTTTTTGTTAATGCACTCTAATTTTTCCGTTAAATTTGAAAATAAGGCTCGAGCTTTGTCGAATTTTAACAGGATTAAAAACTATCTATCTGCTTAGACCTACAAGTTTAATAAAAAAATTGTACAAACTCAATTCGTCCATTTAAGTGTTCAAAGACTAAGTAATATATATATCCATAGAACTCAGTATAATAACATATATTACTCTCCTTTTAAACAACGAGTAATTTTTGGATTACATGTTGTATATGTGAACAATTTAGCACGTAATTGAAGAAGAATGTAAATGAATTTTCTCCCTTAATAAAATGCAAGCACGTTTATAATTGCACAGAGGTAAATATTAGTAAATAGTTGTTTTTTCTATTCAATAAAAATAAAATGCGTCCGTTTCAGCAGGAGAATTACAGAAAATACACAATATTTATCTTTTTTTAATATTTAATTATTTAAATGGCGTGGCCATGTGATAGTCAAAGAAGTTGAATTTGGGAAGAAACCAGACTGGACGTGTTTCAATAAAACTATATTGACAGTCGTAATTGTGTTTTGAAAACATCTAAACGTTAGACATTTGGCTAAAATTTGTCAGAAAAAATGATAAATGATTGATGTATAATAAATTTTAATGCAATAAATACTTTTCGATTGTCATATTTATTCAAATCTTGGACAGCATAACGAAACATATTAAACCCCAAAAGACGGGCATACATCTCATTAAATTTTCAACTTTATGAATGCAATCACCCCCCCCCCCCCCCCCAAACAAAAATATATATTAGCGATACCCCTTGCCCTAGAATTATCAAAAACAACATATAAAACATTTATACATTGTAAATAGCATGTATACTCACCATAGGCAAAGCTTGATGAAAGACAAAAGTGAAGACAAAATATTGTCTTAACTATATTCTGACGACCGCTGAAAGCAGTAGAATGAATTCAATCAAATTGTTTAACGTTTTAAAACAAGCAAACATTTGTAAAAAAAAAAAAATAAAGCTATTGTGGTGTATACTTTAGCATTTGCTTTGATCTAACATGAATTAAATTTCAATACAGAATTTTTGCAAAGTAATTTCTGATTTAATCAAATATTGATTTTGGCATTTCGCATTTAAGATTGCCCACAATAAACATTGTTGCTTATTACATTCTTTTTATAGCAGAACTTGTTTTATATCTACTAAAGTGATTTGTTATATCTTAATCTAGACTTAATTATCAAAATGTGTTTTTTCATCTTTATATTCCTGATGCATTTCTCAATATGTAAGATGTACAATACATTGTACCATCACTGTTTGTTAAATTGACTTTTTACAGAGAGGGCACAAATATACAGACTTTCTGCCGTCCAATCCTTTTTATGTAATGTTTTTGCATTATAAAATATTGTTTAAATTAAATATGTAAGAAGTATTATAAAAAAAATAATCAATACAAATTGGAACATGATTTGATGTATTTGCTACTATTTCTATAATACCGGACATATTTTGCCTTTGAACGCAAAAATTACCGTCCGTTATTCAAGAGAACATTTTCAGATTCTTAGATATGATTCTGCTTAGATATGAAAACTCTTGTCAACTGTACTTAAATAAAAAAAAATCTTTTGTTCTCAAACACTTAAGTGCACAATTCAAGCAGATTATATCATCAAAGTACTTCCTTCATGAATTCCTTATCACATGCATTACAGAGACTGTCGTAGCTCTTTCATTTTGATTTGTGTCCCAATTGTGTAATTAAAGCATTGTTTGTACTTACAGAACTTAACTATTATTTCATAAAAAAGCACACATCAGCTCAAAGTTACTGATAAAATACTGATGTGTAAGTTAGAACAGACTGATGGACATTGTAACTTGTAAGAAGTAAATGAAAAAAATCATTATTATTCTTAAGAAAATAGAACATACCTGGCGCGTCGAAAGTTCAGACAGAGAAGTTACATAATTAAAGACATTGTTAGAAAATACAAACAATTTAAAAAGAAAGAGAGATAAAAATTAAAATATAAAGAATGAACATGGACATACCAAAAGCAAGACCGTAGATATCATTAGGATAGTCATATACCAATATGCATGCGACTGCCGTTATACGAATCCAACAAGGACATTATTAGGTTGTTGTCGTTGTGTGATAGCGCAGCGCCGAAAACCAGTGCGCGCCAAAAAAGAAGGAGCTAAACCTACAGATTGATAAAAAAAAATTGGCAGTATCCTAATATGTTTTACGGTGCGACCGTTGGGGCGAGCGCAGCATGTGATCAAATAATGAATTATGATAAAATATAAAAGTATCAACGTAACGTAAATGAATTTGAATGCAAAAAAAAATATATATACATGCCTTTTTTTTTGTCTATTAAATTTATTTAAATATAATTTATCTCAGATACAATGTTGTTGAATAATAAAGATTTTAACATAATGTTTATTGCAGTTTATTTCCTCTTTTCTTGCAGCAGACATTTTTCTTAAACTCACATATTAAAAATTGACTTATCATAGAGTCCCCCCCCCCCCCCCGCTTAAAAAAAATATAATTTACGACGTATAAAAAAAATTGCTGATCATATGAGAAAAACGGTTTTGAACCCCCCCCCCCCCCGGAGGATGTAATAAAATGAAAAAAAAAGATACCATTGAGCAGTTAAAGAGCTAAATGCATACTACGCACTCACCATTCCTCACCCGGATTAGAATTTCCCTGATTTTGAGAATTTCTTTTTCATTTTGCTTTTAAATATTTTTTGAATGATGCTGCCGCACCCCCTTTTAAAAAATGTTCCTGAAAATTACTATAAATATATAGTGAATAAAATAAATGTGAGCATTCATCCAAATGAGAGCAAGTTACAACTGTTTCCTATTAAAAAAAAGAGATGTCCCCATTCGTTAGCTTTGCAAGTTTTTGAGAAGTTTTTGGTATTTATATTTCAGCAGATTTACACAATAACTATTTAGAGTAATTTCTCCTTATTGTGACGTCACAGTTCACGTCGGTCAAGTGTCGTCTGTCTCTTTGAAAAAATTCTGAAAAAAAAATAAGTGAAATATACTGGTTTGTTTACTTAAAAAGCATGATATTCTTGAAATTACACAATTTATCTGTTTCTCAAAAGTTTTACTTTGATTCTCGCGAGAAGGAATCAAGTCTAGTGAGATCGTCCGACATTGATTAATTGCATTGTGGGTCGAAATTTACTGACGCCGAAAAATTCTGTGGGATCAATGTGCAAGAAATCAATTGTGACGTCACTCAAAGGAACAACAGCTTTGTTAGTCTTATGTAATGGTTTTATTTACTATGCATTATGTACATAGTCTTTTATCTTGTTCTCGTGAGAGTGTGAAATGGGACACCATATTTACAGGGAATTACTGGGACGATTAAAACAAAGCATTACTGGTCCGATTTACTGACGTCAAAAAAATCCGTTGAATGAATGTGCAACTAGTCCGAATTTTCTATTCACACATGCCTTGCCGGTAGAGCTCGCTTCGCGCCGGCGCTGCGCGCCTGCGAGATGCGCTCGCTATAATGCTCTCTTATATGAATGGCTGACATTTAACTCGTTATTTAAGGTTCCTTGAAGTTTGATGAAACTATTTGAGTATTGCACAAGCTTTGGTTAGACCCAAGATATTTTTCACATGCAGGTTGTTGCATTAAATAGCTTTTTGTATGAAAATTTCTCACTTGAAGTTTTTGACAACAATGCATCCAATATATATCTTACAACTAATTCGTCAATTGTACATGTATAATCACAATTAGTAAACAATAAACAAATCGATGCCGTGGATTTGAAAACAAATATGAAGTCATCTTTTTCATTTCTAAATGAACTCTCTTTTATTTTGTCTTTTTACTCCTCAATACTCTGGTGTTAGTTGTTTCTTAATCACAATGAAATATGAGCTTCACATGTTTCGAGTATCGCATCTTCAATGAAGTGGCAAATAGCCACCAACCACTTAACTACAGAATTCATTAAATCCAGCTAACATCAGCTTAGAACTTTCTTTTTCTGAACGTTTATTATGCGAGAATATACATGTTAGGAACAACGGAGAGAGAAAAATCGAGAGCTAAATTAACTTTTCTAATTAAGGATAATGTCTACTAGCGTGATAATGAAGAGAAGCTTACTTTTCCTGAATGAATTATTAAATGCATGTAATCCTTTTGTGAAAGATATGATTATTTGTCATAATGATATTGGTTCTGGCTTGTCAATACATTTACAACAACAACTTAACAATGTACATTTAGTAAATAGCATTATAATTATCAGAGTTTCAATTAACGCTCTGTTTTCCGTTTGGCGTGTAAGAGGCCTCTGGTAGATTGCAACTTTTCAGGCCTATTCGACAAGTGGAAAAATCCTAAAATGTAATACAAGGGCGTAAAGGACAATTCAGCTTTTTTCTTAACACAAATGAATTATAAGAATAGCCAGAAAGAAATGCAATTAATGAATGGACATTCTCGATCACGTGTTCACTATTCTTTAATCGTCCGAATCTTAACAAAACTTATTTTTAGTGTACTTTTCAACGACCCACATACCCCTGGATTGTCACATGAGATTAATGAGTAAATAAGTCAATGAATAAAAAAACGAAGGTTAAGAAAAACTAATTGATTTTTCCAAATAAAATTATCAATGAAAATCAAATGAAAGTTTCATTGAAGCATTTCATTGGCGTGTAAGAGGCCGCTGGTAGATTTCTTAGATCGATTGAAACAATTGCAACTTTTCAGGCCTATTCGACAAGTGGAAAGATCCTAAAATGTAATACAAGGGCGTGAATGACATGTACAATTCAGCTTTTTTCTTAACAAAAATGAATTATAAGAAGAGCCAGAAAGAAATGCAATTAATGAATGGACATTCTCGATCACGTGTTCACTATTCTTTAATCGTCCGAATCTTAACAAAACTTATTTTTGGTATACTTTTCAACGACCCACATACCCCTGGACTGTCACATGAGATTAATGAGTAAATTAATCAATGAAAAAAAACCGAAGGTTAAGAAAAACTAATTGATTTTTCTAAATAAAATTATCAATGAAAATCAAATGAAAGTTTCATTGAAGCACGTGAATAAAAACATTTGATTTTTTTATTGTTTAGGAGACACTGATCTCAGAGAGAGAGAGAGAGAGAGAAAGAGAGAGGAGAGAGAGAGAGAGAGAGAGAGAGAGAGAGAGAGAGAGAGAGAGGGTTCTAAATTGTTATAGCTAATAGCTAGTATATTTTTAGATTGGGCTGTAGACTTTTGCTTTAAATTGACTAATCTTAACAATAGAAATGAAATATACTTCATTTTTATAAATTTATTTTACTTTTGATTTTATTGCTATAGTACTAGAATGCAGACAATAAGAGTTCGCGATTTTTTACCCCTGCAAATGTTGTTATTTAAATTTAGATCACATTATTTTATTAGACCCTTTCAGATTCGCAGTAAAAATAGGAGGGTGAATTTCCCCGTTGTGAAAGTCTATCTCCTAGAATAGAAATTCTAGGTACTTGTAGTCGCATATAAAATAGACGATCATTAATTGTTATTAAATCATATTTATAAGTTCTTATGTCTTTGTTGTGATATCACCACGAATCGATTTTGTAATGCATAGTCCGAAACTATTCATCAACGACTACTTTAATATTTAATCGTACAAAGAATCGCACAATCGTTAAAATAATATAAATAATAAGGAAACATTCATAGAATATTTTAAGATGTCATAGATTATTAGACGCCCGATTATATTGTACCTGGTGATACTCAAAAAATGATACCCTTATCATGAATTAATCATTATCGTTTTCCATTGGTGGATAACAATATTTCAGTTAATACTTTTGGCAATAAGACAATCTGCTCTTACAATGGCTGCAGCTCTTTAACTCCCGGTCTGAAAACAAAATTTGGATGAAAGACCTAGTAGCTACAGTTCCGTACATGTCAAAAGGTTGCAATTTACGGTGCACAAACAACTGTGCTAGTTTATATAGATATGCAATATATCTTTCTGTTACATGTACTACAATTACACTTCATGTTTAAGGTTATATGGGACACCTGTCGATTCTAACATGGATAACATTTCATTATAATTGGTAAAATTTAACAAATCTTGAATTTAAAATTTCATAATATTTGACAAAAAATATGCTGAAATTTTTTAGAACATAAAAAAGAACCGGGATTTGAGCTGATGGCTAACAGAGTAGTAGTTTACGCTGTACAGAGCCCATTGTAAACCAATTAGATAGTAAATATTAAAAGAAAACACCTATACAATAATAATGTATTTCATTTTTAATTTCAGTAGAAAGTAGGTCACAATATGGAGGTGTCCCAAACCATCTTAAAGTCCATGTTGTCACCGAACAATCTACAACAGTGTATATTTTGCGCATGTGCAATGAAAAAAAACACACATTAGAGAGTATCGAGCTCGAAGTTTATTTAAATATGTGTGTATGAATTTCAATTGTGGTTTTTTTTAGGTAGTTTTAGCTCACTTGATACCAAATGTTCAAAATTGTTCAAACCCCCAAACCCCAAAACAATTACTGGGGCTTACAAAAATATGTTAGTTACGTTGTTTTAAAAACAAATATATTTCATAACATGCATGATTGACAATATGAGTCAGGACTAAATTTGTGAAAGAGCTACCGATATGTACGAAGGCTTTTCGGAAATTATTGAAACATTTACTCTTATTTTCTAAGAAAAATAGATTATACAGAAAGTTGGCCCCGAAACATTTTATTAATGTTAATATTCTCAATGACACTATTTAGTGTCATCCCTGATAAGCAAAATAACTTGCCTATTTCAGTGTCCCGAGACAACTGCCAAAAAAGAATAATAATATTAACTAGATACGATCTCGTTACGAGTAACGAGTAGGTCTTCCTTGCGATTTCTGTTTAAAATCATACCATGAATAATCGATACAATTTTCAGTTATTTATAATAGAGTTTACAAGTGCCTTGGCCCCTAAAAAAGGGGCCAGCCCCTTTTATTGATTTCTTTGAAAAGGTCTAAGGAATACTAACAGTTTTTGTTTTTACGCCTATCTAGAATTGTTGATCATTTTTGAGATACAAATGATTGAATATTTTAGGGGCCTGCCCTCTAGATCCTTAATGGGGACGTAAATTCCTGTTTTGATAAGGGGAATCAATTTAAAGCATTAATTCAAGCATTTTCTCTTCTACAATGCTTAACAAAATATGTCTCCTTTTCAAGATATATTGCGTCAAAGTTTAAGTACTTTGGCCCCTAAAATTCCCTAATTACGTAATAAATGGGCGTGGCAATAATTTTTTCTGATAGATATTGTTATGATCAACAACTTTGCTTCTATAATGCATTACAACATTTTTATCGTTTTTCGGTTATTTGTAATAGAGTTTACAAGTGCCTTGGCCCCTAAAAAAGGGGGCCAGCCCCTTTTTCTTGATTTTGTTGGAGAGAAATTTTGATTATCTACTTCTTTTGTTATACTTAATTCTTAACAAAATATTAACTAATAAAAAAATACAGATCAAAACGTATAAAAATTTTGAACAATAATTCGTACCCAATTTTCGGGCCCAGGCGAGCTCCAAGAAATGGCGCCACTGGCGTAAAACAACATAATTGTGCACAATTTCAAACTTTAGACTATATATTCTGAAAATTTCATAGTCATATCTCTGATAGTTTCTGAGATCAGCTTTGCACAAAATAGGTCGTAAAAATATACAAAATGGCCGATGAATCGGTACCGGAAGTGACGTTAACAAAAATTTTAAAAAACATATAAAATTCAGATTACATCTCATAATCTGTGAAAAAATGGTTTAAATCGGTCCAATAGTTTTTTGAGAAATCGAGTGCACAAAATTTGGAAAAAAATTAAGAAGAAGAAGAAGAAACAGTACGAAAACAATAAGGTCTTCCGTTGGAAACGGAAGACCTTAATAAAAAAACATCCAAAGATTAAGACGTCATTGTAAAGCGTTTCGTTGCCAGTTTATTATAAACACTTTTCAGACGCAATTCTTTGTCATTTTTTTTATAATCATTTTCAAATCATGTTGAATGGTTATTTAGTTTAATTATACATTGAGCTTTTGTTCAGTGTTTATTTCAATTTGAAACAAAAATCCGCCACTTAGAAGGGGAATATAAATATGATGTCTTTAATCTTTCCGAGCAATTCTATAATATTATATATCATTTCAAAAATACCAAAGTAATATTTAGAAAAGAAACAAAAGGGTTATGGCTTGCATCACTCACTCGATAAGTATGACCATTACTGGCCCAAGTAACCAACTAGCTTTTGGTATTCAGAGAATCAAAAACAACGACAATCTTTCACTTAATTATTAATGGTTCCCTCCCTTGACTTAGTGATTTAATTGTTATTTAACATAGACTTTCTTCAGACTACATGCTTTTCCATATATAATTAAATATAACCTTATATTCATATTTGTTCCTACATGTATATAAATGTTGCCACAGATGTGTACTCCGTGACCTCTAAGGTTGATTATATGAATACACGTACATTATTTATGTATTAGGTAATTAAAAAGCTTCTACCTGATATTACTATAATACCAATATTTCTACTAAATCCTGTTTTTGAAATGAAATAAAAAAGAACCATACCAATCTAAAAGAAAAAAAAAATAGAAAATATTCTTTTAATAATAAATATAAAATTATTTTTTTCTGTATCTGTCCATAACAATTGTATTTTAGTCGCTTGATACGTTTAAATTCTAACAGACAATTATGGTAACGAACAGGCAATACTGATTAAAACAAGTAATGTAACTAATTTTGTCATGAAAAATTGAACAGCACACAACACAAAAAAACGGACAACATGCAGGAAAATTATGGGTGAGACGAAATTATCAATTATTAAGAGATGTTTTGGCTTTGAGAGCTTTCGGTTTCATGTCGTAGGACTTTTGCAAAATCTTCTTTTACGACAAAGTGGTGTCTTCTTTTGTTGAATAGTCTTGTCATAATAACACCGAGAGTTGATTGGTCAAACCTGTGACAATCCGAAGGAATCCACCTTTTGGTGCAGTTTATATAAACTTCCGCATTCGGAAAGTCCATGCAACCATATTCAAGAGCACAGCCCACCCATGGCCGCATTATATAATTAAGTGTAAAGTATGTGCGGGAGATAATCACAATACCAGCTTGTATTTCAGGATAATTAAACATGCACTGATCCTCCTTAAAACGCTCAAAAAGCCGCTTTTGAGTTCTGACAGCAATTGAACCGGATCCCTCTAAAACCTGAATTCCGAGGCATTTCGCTTTAACAAAATATGGGTCTGTATTTTCTAATCTTACAGAAGTATCCAGCCACATCACAAAATCAAATTCTTGAAGCATCATTTGGATGATGATCGGTTTCCACGTATATCCAAGTACATTTTTCACGTGTTTAGGGAAGGTATTGAATGGAAATGCTCTAACCTTGCAATTGCACATTTGCCGCACCAGTTTTGAATTTGCTTTTGATAACCCTATGTCGTACACAAAGATCATTAACTGTGGGTGCTTTGTTTCTTGATATATTTTAAGACTGTTGAGAAGTTGTATGAATTCTTGAAAATGATTATCAGACAGAGCCGTCACAAATATAGGAAGCGATTCTTTGCTCCTTCTTGGTGTTGATAGTTTAATGATTCCCTCTCTGTCTAATTGTAAGCATTTTAACAACTTATTTGAATCATTGAATAAATAGTTGTCTACTTTCTGCATATTTTTCCTTAACACTTTTTCAAAGTTTTTGTCAGAACCTTTGCATTCTTTTAAATCTTTAATGTTTTCATTGTTTTGTTCCTCATCATAATACATAAGATTAACATTCTCACATTGATCTGATGTGTCATCTCTCTGATTCAGCACGATAAATAAAGAATTGTTGTTCATGGGTTCTCGAAAGAGAGAATATGCGACTCCAAGTATGTACACACCAACGCATACAGCTAAGAAAGAAGTAATAGTAAGCAGCTTTGGTTTAAAGGGGATTCTTTTCATGTTGCAATCTAAAAAAGAAAAAAAAAGAAAAAAAAATTTACAATGTAAATATTCTTTGTTTCATCCTTGCTGCCTTTTTAGAAAACTGATATTTCTAAAATCTTCAGCGCAATATTTATTCTTTAATTATACTTCTTTCTTGTTTATTTTGGCTCTAAAAATTATAGGAAAATATGTTTACGGGAGAACAGCTTGAAATTCTAAACTGTTCAAAGCTCCAATATTATCACATTTCAGGATTATGTTTATCAAAAGTTTAAAATGTCAATAAATATCTTCTTGAAGTCCTAATTGTTTTTTTTTCAAATCAATACCAATGTTATAATAAAGATCGACATGTTATCCATTCATGTTTTTTTCTTTGAGTAAGATTTGATTTGTCACCACCGTTAATTATCCAATGCCACTTAATGCCATGAATATAATTAGTGTTGCGATTGCAACGCCTACTACTATAAATCATTGCTATTACTGTTGCCATCTCAAACCGCTGATATTATATCGCCTTTTAATGATATATTTGTATCATTAGGCGACACAAATGCACAGCAACCCTTACGTTTGATGAAATCTGCACATATATACACAACCGCTAATTCTACAAACTCTTTTTTTTCATTAAGCGTTTGTTCCAATTTGTTAATGATACAAAGACAAACAATTGAATGCAAGTCTTTTATGAAATAAAGCCACTTCATTTCGCACAAAGTTGGTTTTTTAACACCTTGTAATAATTGTTGTTTTTGTACGTGATAAAGATTTACAAATAACCTCTATTGTACATGTTACACTAATCTTTAAAAAAGTGAAATATGTTGTACGTGTGTCTACATAAACATCGTAAAACCAACATTACCTGCTGTTTGAAGTAATGGTTGTTTTCTGCTCCCTCAGGTTTTTCCAATTGAAATATAATAAAATGTATTTAAGTCACAGGGAATAAAAATCACTTTGCTGTAAGCGTCAATTCATTATAAGCGTGTTCGCTATAACCGCGTTTTACTGTATTATTATTATTTATTTTTTTCAAAAGTCACAAAAGATTTCAGACATTCCTGTTTTGCTTCATGTGCACGAAGATTAGTCGCGTTTAGCAGTGGTATGCAGACAATATGAAACTGACAAATGCATTAATTGTTCGAAGCTAAAAACCCTCATAACTTTTTCAACGAAAAAAAAACTTCCTGAAAGCTTAATTCATTTCTATATACATGTACGAGAACAAAGAAAAAAACCCAAAAAACAAAAACGGAGTAATGAATAACTAGCAATTAAACTTCAAACAGCGGGAATGAATCTACTTCCCTGAAACAATTACGTATGTGTTTTGCCCCAAATGTCTAAAGGATAATTAAAGTTCGTGCGAATTAATGTTATTCTACTTAAAACAGGCAGGAGTGAGGACATTGACTAACACATTACACGTTCAATAAATGATAATAATTCAAATCAACAGCTGTTAGCCACTAACATAATTTTGACGGATAATTAATCTAAATTATATATAATTCGCAAACAATAACAAACAGCTGTTTTCTAAGGATATGCGCAATAAGGCATTTTTTTCTCTTCATTTACATGTATCAATATCAAAGGGTATCTTCAATGGCTGTCATTTTTTTATATGACGGAGATCTGTGTGGAAAACATCATCCTGGAAATTTTACTGCGATCGCATAAGTACTTTTCATGATACGTGGAGAAAACCCAATGTCATACCTGAACGATTTTTGAATGAAGCCGATTTGGTGCGAAATGAAACTGATGTCACGAGATTAACGCCGCTGTAAGAAAAAACAAGAAAATCGTAGGGAACTGTTTATTTTCGTGCATAGAAGTGTAAATCCGACTGTTGCCCATCCACTGCATTGCTTGAAGTTGCGTTGGAATTGTAGTGACCTGATAAATTGAATGTTGGTACACTAATCGCTTAATTAACTAAAGTAAAAAAAAGAAATTTATATCTTTTTTGTTAAGGTCCTGTAAGTCTTGAAAAAATCATGCAGATTTGTATAGTATTATATCTAATTCTCAGTTGTTTCACTTATTTACATAATGCCCAAAATATGGAAGAAAAAAAACAACGTTTTGTTATCTTCATCCATCAACTTTTTACCTTCGCACGTTTTGCACCCCCACCCCAATGTTTACTTATCGAGATGACCGATGGATATATTGATAGCAACGTTACTATTGACAAACGACACAGACGATACTGATAGCATATAATATGCGAAATTGTTATGCTTTAAAACAAAGTTACAAACTTTTCTGTCTGAAAAAATTGTACTGCTTCACCTTATGATATATTCTTGTAAAAAAACCCAGTAATAAGTGTTATAGTTTTAAAAATAGAAAACGCAATGAAGCATTTGATAGGGTTGTGTTTTTTGCGTTTGCTTTTTTCTCAAGACTTTTGTTCTAAGACTTGTTTCAAGTATATCATCATTCATTTGACAGGTTTTGAAAAATAAGTCTTGTTTCACACCCAACAATCAATGCATGCATTACAAAACAAAGTTGAACTGACTCTAACTGATTGCGGTTGATCTCTCCATTAAAATGCGATGTAAACATGGACTTTTCGCTATTACTTACATATATTTACTTTACTCATATAGTATAGACAATGTGATATTCTAAATTTGAACTACATTTCATCTTTGCAATTAATTCACCGTTGTGTTCCGTATTTCACCTAATATTCATTTAAACAATAGAATACTATCTATGCTGATACATCCCTGCTTGAAGATAGTGAAAAAATAAATCAATGAACGATACAATCATATTTATCAAAGCTATTTGTAAATAAGTTGATCTTTTGTAAGCTAATTATTGCCTTTGAAACCAGTTTTTAGGTGTTCTAGAGGTACATGTATGCGTACATTCATACGCACACAGGTACTTTGAATCCAGTAAAAACTGGAGCATGTATATTTTTAAGATTAGTTTTGTTTCATAATGAATTTCACTCAATTTTCTAATGAAATAGAGTACAAAATAGTAAGCTATGGTGCATAGAATATTTGATAAAATTTCAAACCTTAATATAGCTGTTGTTTCTGAAATAAATGTCTTGGCCTTTTTGTTTGCCATAAGAATGTTAATAAGAATTTATCCTGTTAATTTCCATAACAAACTTTTAAACATTGATGGAAGGCCCTTTTTTGCCATTGATTCGTATTCGAGCATTTTGAAACTACAAAAATTGGTAGGTTTACATAATTAATTTGTTTTTATTTTTTTTAAATAAATGCCTAGAAAAAAAAACAACATGTTTTTTAATAACTCCCTGTTTCAAATTTTGTGTATTTTTATGAAACGACCAACAACGACAACATCAATAACAACTGCCAAACCAGATTCCATAAAAATTCTTTTTTCTACTTTTTCCACATGTACTAAGTGAGGTATAAAGAAAAAAAAATTATATACAAACTAGTAGACTTTTTGTTATCGAATAATTAGAGGTCTTTTCACCTTAATATTTTTAATGAAATGCTAACTTGCTCTATAAGATATAAAAAAAGATATACCTTTGATATACGTTGTATAATAAAATGAAAAAAAACCCTCACAAATCCATAAATGATTTTTAAAGATTTTTTTTTTATTTCAGGCCATTTCTTTAAGAATTATATGTTGTATATCGTAAACATCTATTAAATTACTTTCCTGAATTTTTTTTCCACTTACTCTGAACAAAACTGAGCCAGGTGAATATTATTAACACAAGGATATAAACAGAAAACCTAACAAAAGAAGAGACAATTCTACAGGCTAGCTGTGTACAAAATGAATGTTCCACTTGAGTAACCACAGGACTTGATGCGATACCCGGCCGACCCAATTGATTACCTTATTGCGCAATCCAGAAAACTTTTGAAACCCTTACTATTATTCTGTATTTCATAAGATATGAACATTAATTATTTAATAGTTAATAGATTTCCAAATGACATTGACCTTTATATCATTTTGCCAAGGTAGTTGCTTCTATTCCAATTTGACCGAAGTCTCTATGATAGATAGTAACAAAAAGTTGGAAGTGATTTTATCGAAGTTTCAATACTTTCAGGGGCAGTAACTGCTAGAAAGTGGTCTCAGATCCCTTTGGTATGAATAGATTGAAGAACTCTCTACGTGTACTGAATACATTTGTAAAAGTTGCAAGTCTCTATCTCTTATGGTTTCAGAGGAGTAGCGATAACACGAATTTCTCAAAGGGCAGTAACTCTGCACGTTCTGGGAGTTTTTTGACACAGGGTCAATTGGTATCATAACTTTAACGAGCAATTAGATAAGGTTTAAATTGTATGGATAACCTTAATAACAAAAAAGTGACTCCGTGGAAAATAGAAAGAAGAAGAAGAAGAAGAAGAAGAAGAAGAAGAAGAAGAAGAAGAAGAAGAAGAAGAAACATAAACAAGAGTTATTTAACCTGAAAGGTGGAAAGATCGAAATATCCTATCGTATATAGATATATAATAAAAATAATACAAAAGAATAACAAAGAACACAAAAATATGGTTGTGTAAAATAGTTTTATTTACAATCAAATAAAAATAGAATTTACAGTCCGGGAATACATGTTTATGGTATCAGTCGTGGGTATATATTTTGAAAGTGCAAATGAATCATTGTTAATCCTAAACAATGAATATAATAACCGTTTTGCAAACATGTACTCAAATTAGCTGCTTATGGATTGTTTAAAAAAATTAAATGGCAGATATAGTGCATGTAAAAGTTAGCATTAATAGAGCAGACACAACATTATAACTTGTTTTTTAAATTTTATCTTATGTTACAATGTAACTAAAAATCTATTGTGAAAATGAAACTAAATTCCTAATATGCTTTCTATATGACTATATAAAAGATCTCATACCGAACGATTTATACTAAGATAAGTAATACACTGTAAGAAATCTATCTTAGAACTAAGTTTTCTTAAAAAAATAAGACATTCGACATAATAAAATAGATAGTGCTTGTTTGGAAGGGTAACAGCTGGATTTGACATCCCTCAGAAACCAGGGTAATTCATTTCAAAACTCAGGGTAATTTGACATCCCTCGTAAACCAGGGTAAAACCAGGGGAAACCAGGTTTTCTCAGGGTATCGATTGCAAATGTTACCTCTCCAAACAGGCACTATTTATATAGTGTTACATCCTAGTAATAGGTAAAGAAAATTTGTACATTAGACATTTTACAGCTAACTTATGTTAAAAAAATTGTCCTCTTCGGTCTGCGACATTTCTCTTTTCGTTCACAAATTAGAAGTTTAATCAGAATTTGTTTCATTTCTCTGTTAATAAAGATATGAAGATTACAAATATTGCGAAATTTTCTTAATGAATGAAATTATTCATGACATTTTAAGTGCTTTCACATTTTTGATTTATCATTATCTTATTTTTTTTGGGGCAAAAAATCTGAACTTGAATGTTGACGTTTGAGGCTTACTTTTGCATGAGAAACACTTTGTGGACAACTTGTAGACATCGTTTTTTCTGACATTGATAACGCAGACTTCTTCACTTTGGTTTGCCGAAATCTTTTAAGCAAACTCTTTTTCTAAAAAGAAAAAAAAGTTTATTTTCTCTAGTAGTTACAACCGAATTGATCCTCTAAAAATGCAAAGATTTATTATAGATCGAAAATCATAGAATTGCAAAGCTACTCTTTAACTTAATCTAAGCATGATACCGTTTGCAACAAAAAATGATTATTGGAATTCTTTACAATGTCGATTTTTTAATCTAATATAAAAGGCAATTATAGATACTATTGAAATTTCATATTTGATTTCAAAATGGTACACGTAATACTATGAATGATAATCATGTGTAAAATAAAATTTTTCCCTTACCTTAGGTTTCATCAATGGTTCATTTGATTTAGATGTCGACGGGCTTTGTGAACTAAGAGTAGTTTCTTTTGTCCCTCGCTCAGTAAAACTCAATATTGTACTCAAACTCGGGTATCTATTCCATATGCCTTGCCTCACCTTACAAGAAATTGCAAATATAATATTTGCTGTAAGATATTCTATTGAAATCCCCATAGGTTTTTTTAAATAAAAAAAAGAAGAGTCATATCTCAATCAAGATTAAGATTAAAAAAAAATAGTCATTTTTATATATGTATAAGTACATTATGAAATTTATTACAAATTTTAAAAGCTGACCTTTTTGTCCAACAAAACGTGTGAAACAAAAATGAAGAACCCCTGAAAAATAGATATTTATTATAAAAATGGCAATGTGTAAGTAAAAAACATGATTCTGATTTTTGAAACAACAAATCAAATAAAACTTAAGAAATAAGAAAGAAATAATACTTCTTTTTTTCTAAGAAAACTACCCCAAACACCTCTGCAAATTAAACAAAGTTAAAAGCAAACAAACACGAAAGAAACATAATAAAGATATCAAACCTGGAATGAATTTGCAATGACAAACTAATACTGAAACACAACTGCATGTTCGTTAACTGCCATGATTCCGAACAGCCAAGTTACTCCTAGAACTGGCAGAAGTGTTCCAAGGGACCGCAGACCGGATCTAGTAATTAATGAAAATATTTTTTTTTATCAGAACGTTTTACAAATATAACATGTACAATTCCATGTTTTGTTATGCATGTATGTTAGTGGGTTTGTGGCTAAGAAGAAAAAAACCTATGTAAAAGTATTTTGTATGTTTTGTGGATACATGCAATAAATTTGTGAAAACTAGTATTATTTTATTATGTTAAACTTTATGTTTGATATTCGATTGTCGGATTATGTTGGGGCATATGTACTAATAAAACAAGGTTTTTTTTTCTACACTGCTAGTAAACCAACTTATATGAATATCAACATTCTTCTTGGTTTGACTCACGACGCTTTCCTCTGCAGTGAAGATCTTGCCACTATCCTCGAAGCAAACAACACCCTCAAAAGTGAAACAATTATAAGAATGTTGATCTGAAAAAAAAACCACAATTATTTTTTATAGAGAAACAACATTAAGTTTCAATTCTGTGAGAAACATTTAAATTCGGTGCCCTGAAAAATCTCCTATTCTCTTTACGCTTTTGAAGAATTTGATGTGTAAGGAAAAACTGAATAGTAGAACGTGTTGCTCAAGAACTTACCAAACTAATCAGACAAACTGGAATGATAAACAAATAGAGAGAGCCACTTTCGATGGACAACCAGCAGCTAAAAGGTAAAAAATATTTCTTTACCGACTGGAGTCAGTGGTAAACATATTTATGGCAATCAATTCTGTATTCAAGTATGTATGTAAAAGTAGATACATTCTTTAGTTCTTGAAAAGATAATACTATGTAAAATACGCATACTACGACTTTAGGTGGTATCCTTTACCCCAAAACGCTCCAAGATTTGTTGCAGTAATAATGACCGGTATACCTGCAAAATAACCGCTATGAGAATGAAACAATATCATCCTTATTTTTTTTAATACTTACATCTAATTCCATATCGGTATTTTACGCAACTACCCGACTCTTTTTTTGACCAATGTATACCGTGTTGAAAGGGCAATTTAAATCGCTTTAACCCCCACCTCCTTCAAATTGCGTCAAATGAACTGAGGTAATCCCAACAATATTATGTATGAAGTTGAAGAAAATAATTAACCAAGTGCTTTAAAATGTATGTAAACATTCATCCATGTACTTGTATATGGATACATGAACTTGTAATGATCCCATAGAAATTGTATTAGAATTATGTAGCTGTTAATAAGATTTTGTTTATGTGAATGCATATGTAGTCTGAAGATATAATTCAAGTGAGGGTTTATTTTTGTGATGATAGTTTATCCCGCCAACCCCCCAAAAAATTAAAATTTCATCGCATTATGATATAAAAAAATAAAATAAAGAAAACAATCGGTCACTTAAACGAATGTTTGAAAAGTCTATACGACTTTTTAAAATTTTAAAATTTATTTAAATAAAACAAAAGGAAATATCTTACGATGAAAATATAAGATATTATCTAAAGGGTTAAATCCAACTCGTGAAAGGTTCATTCAAATACATACCCCAGATTCCACCCAGAAACCAACGAACCCTTGATTTAGACTTGAAGTTGTTTGCAACATACAGGGCATAGTAAGTCACTGTAATACTCATGAAGTAATATACACCTAACCCAAGCATACTGAAGAAGGTCACTAAGAAAAGGTAGTGGATAATGGCCGTTATCGCGACGCAAGCAACCTGAAATATAAAATATATACTCAGTGTCGGTACATGTATACAGATTATTATTTTACAAATATGAATCCAATAATTTTCAATATATAATTTAGGTACAATATTACCTGATTGTTTAATGCTTTATGAATTTTGGTGGATTGTTTTCTTTCTTTATAAAATCTACGTACATGTATATATTAAATGTATAAGAATTATATATTCATATATCGGTAACCAAATAACATGACTGTTTTAAGTAATACATTGTATATTTTATCAATTTATTTTGAATGTTTTTTTTGTAAGATCTACGTTTGTATCTTAATTATGAAGTTATATATATATTTACACTGTACACTCAAATACCTATCACTTATCAGAAGGCAGAAATTGATTTTTACCTCATTCTCTGTCTGTTCGACTTACGATATGAAAATTGTATACGACAGTATTAACGATCCACAGATATTCAGCATCATGATGTTTTTGTCACTCCTGATAAATCTGAAATTTACTTACAATAAAATAAGTTTGAATTTCTATATTACATGTACACTCGCTGGAGTAATATTTGTGCATGAATGATACAAATCAGTCTTACATACCTCCATGTCAGGATGTAAATCAAAGAAGTAAGAAACGTAAAAGCTATGGAGAGAGCTACCCCAACAAGTGACATCGTTTTTAAGAATGGACTTTCTTCTGTTACCTAAAATGTAGTGAAGGTAGTTTGGAATACCAACAGTAAATTTCAGTTTTGATTTCTTTGACTCTATTTGCATAAGAAAGGGGCGTTTACCTGAGTGTATGGTCTCATTAAAATAGCAAAGTTTGTGAGATGGTTGCAATGGCAAACTGTTTTCTGACGATCTGTTCGGTTCACAGTGCATCCCTCCTCAGACCATTTACTATATAAAAAAATGAATTAGAAATAAACCCACTTATTGCTAACTTTTGTATCAAAAAAGCTTGAATTTTAAAATCAGAGAAAATGATTTGTTTACAATCACTTACTTTAGATTAAAATCCCATGATACACATACAGCGCGCATTTTTTGTAGACTCATTCTAAATAAACAGTTAATATACAAAAAATAAAAAACAAAGCTAAAAACAAACAATGGGATTAACCTAGGTTAACTGCACTTTTACACACGTCGGCAATAATAGGAAACTTTTAAGTTAATTGTTCATAAGAACTTTACGTCAATTGTAAACCAAAATCATATATTTCTGATATCTTACTTTGACAGTGTGTCCAAATATAAGATTGAGAGGTGGATCCAACACTCCTAGGTCTGTCTGGGTCGTGAGGGACAATATTGGGGAATTGACAAAGGATCTTTGCTTAGACTTTTCCCCCTGTTTACCTTTCAACTCTTTACTGGTTGGTTTAATTGATTATCCAACAGATATGAGTATGATATATCAAGTTTAGTATCGAAGCAAATTAAAAGAAATCATACATTATGATAATATCAAATCAGATGTTTGAGAACATGTCAGATTTACAAAGATTTAGCTAGATGTAAATAAAGATTTAAACGAAAACTGAAAACTTGTTTTAATAGTTTACCTGTTAGGATCAGATCCCAGAATGTCTGACATTGTTTTATATAGAACAGCAACATAGTTGATCGCTTGTAGGAAAAAAAAATATTGAGAGATTGATTGGTATACTCTTCCAGTATCAATAATTGTTGTTAAATCTTAAATTAAATTGTGTTTTTTGCATAATTGTCATTAACAATAAATGCATATAACGAACAAAAATTAGGGTTTTTTACCTTTTGTAGCGTTTGATGCTTGTTTTGGTAATTCTAGAACGGTAGGATGTTCTTTGGAGTTTTGAGAAACGTTGTTTGATTGTTTATCCGGAAAACGTATCCCCGTTTCATCGATTTTTGTTTGGTTGATAACAAGCTCTATAAAAAAAACATCAATTTACGCAGTGTTTTTTCTACTACATGAATTGGCAATTTTAAACGATAAGGAAATGCTTTTTTACCAAAATTAGATCCGGTAAATTTAGTCGCTGTAATATTGTCGTT
The DNA here is from genome assembly GCF_963853765.1 of Magallana gigas. Classification (NCBI taxonomy): domain Eukaryota; kingdom Metazoa; phylum Mollusca; class Bivalvia; order Ostreida; family Ostreidae; genus Magallana; species Magallana gigas. The sequence goes on along the minus strand of NC_088853.1, from coordinate 50,596,468 downwards.
TTGGAGTGTAATCTTGCTGAAACGGTCCATATTTTTTAGGAGAAAGCTGGGGTCTTTTTCTGTCTAAAAAGTAACAAACTTTGTAAAATACGATATAATAAATCTTTCAGGTTTGACATTAAACGATAGATTGACTTTTGCCCCAGGCCACAGGTATGCTCTTGTAAGTAATGGAAACTTTTAATTTTGTCCTATTTATTTAATAGATACACAAATACAAGAACTTTATTAAATTTTTTATACCGCATGATTTGTTTTATTTGATTTTACAACATTTTATAATGTTAATATACCTCTTTGCTTACAGTAGTCCAAGAGTTTGAGTTATCGGGCGACAAAATGTTATCAATAACAGCGTAAAATACCTGAAAATAATTGAAGAATATACATATCGTTACTGTTTAATTTATATGGACATTAACACGCGCGAACGGTATTCTTTGTGTACTTTGTTAGCTGTACGTTGCGACATCCTAAAAGACACACTAATTATTCCAACACCGTGAAATATATATTCTTTGCTGTGTCTGTGCATTATTTGGGTATATGCTAATGAAGATGACATGAACATTATGCATTAATAAATTAAGAGACAATGGACGTTAAGTGCAAATTGCGGTAAAAATAAAATGATCTTTGCCCTAAATTAAGAGAACTGAAATAAGAGAGCTATATGCAAATATTTGGTTCATAACTATTTAGACTTTGATAATTGTCATTATATATTTTAGAAGCACAAAAGTTAGTGAACCAGTTTGTGAGTAAACGCTACTTATGAAACATGTTAATTGAACTATTTAGGTAAGATTTTACAAATTTTACATATTGCTTTGAACATGTTCAATTGAATAAATCAAAAGGAGAAGGACGGAACAATGTATTGCCATTGAATTTAAAATAAGCAAGTAAAATTAAAAACGAATTTTACTTTGAACGTGTCAGTTACAAACGTTATTCTACTTTTCTAAGTTTTTGCTGCATCCTTAAAAAACAAGTACACGTACATTTTAAAATTATTATCACTTTAACAAAGAAAATAATCAGTACTTTTGAGTGAAAAGGGTCAAAACAATTATTCAGAGTTGAAAACGAGGGAAACGTTTTCGCTGACTTTTCACAATTTTTTAGTCCAACACTTTTTAAAGATGAGTGAAGGAATGAGGGGTTATAACGTAGATAATTCCAGTACATGACCTCTTTTTCGATAGCTAATCCTGTAGCGTTGGTTACTGTTACAATCTTCTCTAAAACGCCCACAGACGAACTCAGATCACCAGCACCGATTCCATTTGTTGACGACGTCAGGTTTTTCATCAGTTGTAGAGTATTGTTAACTGTCTCCTGGATTCTAATTTGATCCTGTGTTTCATTTCCGATGATACTTTCCAACTAAAAAACCCCCAAAACTTATATTGAAAGATTTTTACTACAATAAAAAATGATTGATACACTCATGATGTAATTGATCATTGCTTATGCATTATGTAAGAAAACTTACAAGTGACGATGCATTCACTAAAGCTTCGTTGGTGCAGTTGATAAAGTTAGGAGGTTCCCATTCTCCATGTTCATCACAAAATCTTGTTGCCACTCCTAGATTAGATTTGTTTGTTAATGATTGATAAAACATAACAGATAATACGATAAGAAGCATTCTTACTAACCACTTTTTGGACAAAATATATATTCTATTTTATTATATTTTCGATAATATTCAAGAGAACAAATAACAAAGAAAATAATTATTTTTTATCAATATAATTCATAGTTACTGGTAATATATCGGGGAAAATGTTGACAAAATTCAATAGAAAAAATAGGGACATTTACTCGAGAATGTCCTTAAACAACAATTTTAAAGCTGTTAAAGAATATTATGTGACAAATGTGACATCAAAATGAATTGATTTATAAGATAATTTAATGTAAGGATAAATAAATATTTTCTTTTGTATATTTATATACGATTCGAGTTGATGTGGTTTTGCGCATGTGTGCGGGAAACGTCAACAGCAATGAGAGAGAGAGAGAGAGAGAGAGAGAGAGAGAGGACACCAAGTTTTGAAACGATCGTATCAAAAAACACGTTTAGTGTATATTTATACATAATTGTAAATAGTTACTAACATTTTATATCAATATAGTAATTACGACTACCACCTTTTACTGAAGCTAATCAATTGATATTGGGACCTCACGACTATTGGATCGTCCGAGCGATATATAAAGCAATTAGACGAGTTAACTAGACGTTTGGTCCTGTATTTGAATCGGTGCTAATTTCCGTTTTTTTCTCTTTTCAGATCAATTATTAAATAATTCTTAAACGAGATAAATTGAATTTACGTAACTTAGTTTGACTGAATAATCTATGTAACAAGAAAATAATTTTTTTTATGTATATAGAATAATAAAGTATACAATGCATAAATATTTGAACGAGAAATCTCATAATAAAATCTTACGTATGCATCTTACAAAGGGGCATGGTCACGATTTTGGTCAAAAGTTATTTTTTCGATTTTAATGTTTACAATGCTTTAGTAAGGCATCTTTAATAGGCAACCATCATTTGTTGAGTTAAAGGCGAGTCACAGAGCTTACAATTCCTCACTATGTAAACAAAATCTTTGTTTCCATTTTGAAATTTGAAATGAAGTTTTAGACCTAAAATGAATGTGTTAATCGTTAAGAACTGTTCATTTAAGCTTAAAATGAATAAGATAAAAGAATAATAAGCTTGAATTTTTTTTTACTCGTATATTGAACCTATGTAAATAAAACAGAGCACGAGCCTTGTGTACATCACGAAGAATTGTGAGCCCTGTATCTTGCTTAAAACTCATTGACTTGCACCCAAATTTCATTTGATCATTAGAAATGCATTCAAAAAGCATTGTAAATAACAAAAACCGAAAAATAAAATTTGACCAAAATCGTGACCACGCCCCTTTAAAATAAATCTTCTAGTTTGAGAGAGAGAGAAGAGAGAGAGAAAAAGAAAGAAAGAAAGAACAGAACGTCGATGAACAAACGTTTCTACGCAAGTTATACATGAGGCAATACACGGGTAGGTAAAAAGTTGATAAAATTGTTTTTGCAATTACAAAAATCACAACTGTATGCAACTTTTTATAACAATTTACCTACCCTTTTGATATCTAGGACACGGCTCCTTTAAAGTTTTACCCGCCATAGAAGTATTCCATAATATGCCATCTATTTGTTCATCTTTGCAACTCATCAGTTCCTTAGGATCTTTAAAATACATACATCTATTAACTATAGTAAAATGTGTCATAAAGAAATTTATTAAGTGCATAAATATTTAAAAATAGAGATAATTCAGTAATAAACGTGTATAATTAAACATATTATATATAAATGATGTCGATTTTCTAGTCCAACGTGATTACAAAAATATTCCATATTAGTGGTTTAATGTAATTTCTGAAATGTGACGATAATATTTAGTTTGATTTCAGTTTGCATTTGTAATCTTATCAAATTTAAGACTCAGCATAATCATTATACTTTTATCCGTTATATTATTATTAATACTTATGAAAATTATTTTTTGTATTTTAATATATCAGTTATTATCCTCTAATATGAAGTCAGTGCAAAAAAGTTTTTTTTTTACTCAACTAATGACTGGGAATGAGGGGAAATCTAATGACTGGGAACGAGGGGAAATATGATTTCTGAAACAATTCCAAACCCAAGACCATGCCCATCTAATCATATGTTATCCTTATACCTGTCTTGTAAAACCCTTCACTACAGATGCAAAGGTAATGTTCAGTACAGTACCAATCAGACCAAACCTAACAGAAAGTAATCCCCAACTACAGTACCGATCAGATCCAACGTAACAGAAGGTAAACCCCAACTAAACCCTGGGTTTACTTTCTGTGTTTACTCTGGATTTACTTCGGGTTTACTAGAATGGACCCAGAGTAAACCCAAAATAAACCCAGAGTTGACACAGAGAGTAAACGATCAGAAGTATACTCCTAAAAGCAGACGCTAGGTGTGTATTCGGAATATATAAGGGACATGAATTACAGGCAGTAAGATGGCAAGATAAAATACAGGTCTGCTTCACACATCAGTGCGTAAAGTTGACCACAAAAGCAATTATCGTGTAAACTCAAAGTAAACCCTGAGTAAACCCAAAGTAAACCCCGAGTGGACTCAAATTTTCAACAAGAGGCCAATGGGCAACAGCGCTCAACCAAACAGTTCCTTGTACTATTCGGTTTCGTAGCATACGCTATTTTTATTTTAAACTTCGAACCATTTCAGGGGCCCCAGTATTGTTCCGATGTTTTTGGTTGGCTTTAAAATTTTAGGATCTACACTATAGTTGGATGCTTGCTTAGTAATCTCACAATCTCTTTGTAGTTATGGAAAAGAAAAGTTTTAAACATTCTTCATAATATATATTTCTAAGTAAAACTTTGAACCTCTTGGAGGCCCAGTATTAGTCCGGTGGTCACACTTCTATTGATTACATTATTTAACTTTTTAAAGGATGCTTGCTTAGTTATAGTGTGTAGTGACTTTGAACCAAGTTTATGTGAAGGTCTTATAAGCCAAGTAGGGCTAAGTGAAGAGTATAGTTGCCCTTAAAAAAGAATTTTTGTATGATCTGATAATGACATTGACACTTGACCTACAAACATCAAACAAGGTCACTACATATATGTACCCTTTAATCAAAGGCACCTTGTGGGTGAAAGCCTTAAGGTATGATCAAAAAGACTATGCAAGTATTTTTTTTATTGAAACAAAAACAGTTTTTGAAGTCTTTATATAAATAATTAGACTCATTAATAGTAAAATATTAATTGGCTAACCAAAATCTCTGATAAACAGAACATGTAACCTTAGACCTAGAAACACGGTTCAATATCACTGCGCACCCTTTACCCAAAGGCTCTAACAGTGGGTGAAGTATGAGCCATTTTGGGTAAAGGGGAGAGAAGATAATTATGCTCCAGACAAGAGATATTGTAATGGAGGGAAGCACAGATAGATGTACAGACTGATTCCAATACGGTGCCCGCACAGCACGGCCCTTATAAATTAAACTTGTTAAATGACTTCCAAATGTGCATGCATGCATGAATGCATGTTAACTGAAAAAAAGGCTCCTGAAACAAAACTGTGAGGGAAAAGATTAAAGATTTTATAACGAACAGTCACTGCAACAAGAGGCCAATTGGCCTTAACGGTCACCCGAGTAGCATATAACCCATACACAAACTTGTCGAGGAGTCTCATATACATGTATGCATCTAATTAATTAGGTTTCATACTGGAGTAGAAAAATTATATATTTGTAATGATGATACCTCTCTGCCCGAAATCTTTCAAAAAGAACTGTGAAACCAATAATTTTGGTGAAAAACTAAAAGATCTGGTCTACAAAATCATGAATTCAGTTTTCCTCTCAGGTGTGTGGGAATAAAGAAGATAATTCTTTAACATTACGCAGTACAATTAAGGAGGCCAATAAAAATATCGACAAATTTTTGTGATGAAAACGCATATACTTTAGTTCAACTGGCATGTCCTTTATAAAACCAATAACAGTCACTCAAATAATATATATTTATAAAATATATATATATAAGTACAATATTTTATGTTCATAGTGGTCACATGATATGACAGTCGCATGGTACAAGCAGATGTATTTGTAGTTTTGAGGTCATTTAAAAAATTCAATATTGCAAGGGCATAGTAATGTCAAAATTCACAACTGAATTATAAAATAACTTAATGTTATACCGTAGATTTTGAAAAACGCTGCGAACTTCGTGAGATAAGATTATTTGTTAGTAGTAACCGTAATTTATAATTCATTTGTTGAATAATTTTGAAGGTCACAAGGTTAATTTCATTAAAAAATAATTAATTTTTAAGATTTTACAAGGATCGTTTACATAGCATATTTCAAATTCACATGTAAAAGTTTGTCAGGATCAGTTAAGCGTATGCCCTTGCAATTAAGTGATTTATTTAGGTACTCAGCTTTAAGATATACGGTATTTTACACAAAACAGAGGTTGCCTCTTTATACGATGTATACTTATAACAACATGAATATAAGACTATATAGGTAGCATTCTACTAATAATAATGTTAAACAAAATATTCATTTATAATTTTCCGTTAATCTATGACATTAATTTTCTTCGCTAAAAAAAACTGCATGATAGCCTTCAATGACTTAACTTAATGCGTCATTTTGGAGCATATGACGTCATATTTTGTAGTACAGCGAGAACGACATCTCGCTTATATTTCAGTGTGTAGGATATAACAGACCTCAAAACTGTAAGTAATAGCATTTGTTGTTTTCAATTAAAAGGTTAGCATAAATCAATTTTCCTCATAAATTAATGAATAAGTAGTTTTGAGATTTTTGATATACTGTGATGTCATAATGCACATTTCCCGTACTTTTTGTCTGAACGGAATTTATTGACAGCCTTAACTGTTCTGCGTATATGCATTAACACCTATACATCCATTTTGGCCGAGCCCTAGAGTTAAAACCCATCCTTGAGGGGACATGAAAATTAAAATTTCAATAGAGGACTTTCTGGTAAACATAATGATTAGTCAGTTTTTTTTGTACAGATGGGTGAGAATAAAGAAGAAATTTTTTACAACTTATATGCATTAACACTAGTTATTGCCATATTGCCCCCCCCCCCCCCCCCCTCATGTCCTAAACCCCTGACCCAGGGGCTATGAATTTCACAATTTAGGTAGAGGAGTTAGTGGACAATACAACCATGTATTCAGTTTTTTGCCCATATGTGTTGGAGTACAGAAGAAGATTTTTTAAGATTTAGTACATTTTTACTACTGGTCATATTGGCCCCACCCTAGAGCCTGAACCCCTAACCCAGTAGTGATGAATTTCACAATTTGAGTAGACGGCCTCATGGACATCATAATCATGCATTTAGTTTTTAACAAATATATATGGGAGAATATTTTCTAAGATTTAATACATTTTTACTATATGGCCATATTGGCCCCACCCTAGAGCCTGAACCTCTGACCCAGGGGTCATGAATTTCACAATCTAGGTAGAGAAGTTAGTGGACATTATAACCATGTATTCAGTTTTTTGCCCACATGTGTGGGAGTAGAGAAGATTTTCTAAGAATTAATACATTTTTACTATATGGCCATATTGGCCTAACCCTAGAGCCTGAAACCCTGACCCAGGGGTCATGAATTTCACAATTTAGGTAGGGGGCTTTATGGACATCATAATCATGCATTTAGTTTTTAATAAATATATATTGTAGTAGATAAGAAGATTTTCTAAGATTCAATACATTTTTACTAAATGGCCATATTGGCCCCATCCTAGAGCCAGAACCCATCCCCTAGGGGCCATGAATTTCACAATATTGGTAGAAAGCTTCATGGACAACACAACTATGCAACTAGTATTTTCCTCGCATGTGTGGGAGTAGAGAAGAAGATTTTTAGAAAATTTGGCTTTTTTTTGCATATTTGGCCCCACCCATGGCACCCCAGGGGTGGTAGAGCCATGAATTTCACAATTTATTTTCTTCTTACCAAAGATATAGTTTTCAAGAAGAAGTTAAAAATGTAAAATTGTTAACGCACGACGACGGACGAAGACCAATTGCAATAGGTCACCTGAGTCACTCAGGTGACCTAATAAAATGAGTCAGTTTTAAAGTCTAACAAGGCATACTGTACATTCTAATGAATTCTTGATGGCAATTCAACTTTTAGTCTTAAGCATTGAGAAAAGGTGTGCATATTCAAGATAAAATTGACATAGCTGAGTCCTTTTTATTACTTTAGGATATGGATAAAACAGGCATTGAAGGAATAAACAGGCAGAGCTAAACCCGAAAAATAAAGAACTACCTGTAGACATGGTAGAGACATCTGTAACAGGGAACACAAAACAATGTTTCTTCCCAAAACATATTCACTTATCAAATACAGTAAAACACAGTTATAGTGAAAGGGCTTATAGTGAATTGATGCTAACAGGGAAGTTATTTTCATTTCTTGTGACTTTTTTACAAGTTGTTAACTTGACAGACATAACAAATTATGCTTGTAACGAAGCAAAATCACCCCTCCCTGACTCTTCATTATTTAGCATGTTTTTACTGCAATGTTAGAAGTTCAAGAAAATTAAATTACCAAAAAATATTAATCACAATTATTTTTTTCTTCTAAATTCTAATGCATATGAAATAGTTAATATTAACATTGCGAAATTCATGTTCATGTTGTGCAGCTGTAGAAAATAAACAGTTACTATAAAAGCTATATGGAGTTTAAACCTAAACCATTTAAAAAAAAAATCGTATCTAATGTCTACCCTTTCTCCAAAAAAAAAAAAAAAAAAAAATAACTGTTATTTTTTAAACTTTTTAATTTGTGTCTGTTTTTCAATCTGCTCAAAATAAAATCTAATAATTTAATTCAATGAGTGCCTATAAGCTTTTCTTAAAGTTTGTCCTATTTTTAGTTTTTAAACTCATTCCATCATCATGATCATGCAACCAATTGTATGGCTCTATTTATATTTGAAAAAGTCTGTTGCATTGTTCCACGTGGTTTAATTTCAAAATCTCCATCATGGATAAACTACTGTAAATGTATTACATTTGGCTGTGTATTCTATTTAGCGCTTTTGGCGGAATGCAGCTTACGCTAAAACAATTAGCTCGCTAAATGCCTTGCAAATATGTACAAGAATAGTCACATTCAGGAATACGCTAATTCAAATCCACGCCAACTTGTTCAAAAACTAATTTCCGCCAAATATCTAACACGTCAAATATAATGCGTTTACAGTATGTTTCTTTTATATTATGTACAAATTGATTATTTGTTTTAAACATTTTAAATGTTTAATCCCATGAAACTATGAAATGAAAGTTAACATTGTTTTATGTGCAAACATGCAGTGTAAAATATTTCTTCGTTGAGGAGGAATCAATGATCATAAAAGACAGGTAATCCCTATTGAAAATTGTAAAAAAAAAGAAAAAAAAAAAAGCCACTTTGTAGAAAATCTCTAAGCAGGAAGACTTAATTGAAGTGATGACCAATGAGAGCTGTTTGTTTCTCTCACTCAGTAATGTGCCTATCCAGTACAAACTGTTACCATGCTTGTCCGAGGAAGCCAGTAATTGAGTTGTAAGTGAGATATGCATCAGTTTGTAAATTGCAGTGTTAAGAGGATTTAATGAGCAATAAAATACAATGCGTTATAACTAAGTGTACATGTAGTATGAATGGCCGAGCAGGAGGATACATATTAATGTCAGGATCAGGCCCGGAAAAGGACTGCAGATTGATAGTGTTCGATGAAATGTAAGGGTGGGGATCGGGAGAGTATGGGGGGTATTTAAGTACTTAAATAGATTTTGGCACTTAATGACAGTGCTTTCTGGTAAAAAGCCTTCTTATTTTATGTAACTTCATTTTTAATCAAACGGAATAAAAAGGGATTTTTAACATGAAGAATGATCTTAAGTGCCCAGTGCATTTCAACTTTTTATGATATCTGAATTGCCGAACACTGTAAGCACTTGATGAAAAATATGATATTAAATTGTAAAATACTTTGTCTATCTGTGTGTCTCCGGCTCTACACTGGGTGTGTTTATCTTTAAACTTGATCTATTCGTTGTAAACTTAAATTTCTTGAACACCTCTGCATTAAATTCTCTTTAAATTGTCATCATTCTTTGTCTTTGTAAAAAAATGTTTTTTATAAAAGATCCTTTCTTTCTTTTGAAACCTGATATTAATGGAAAATGCATCTTCTTCTGCATGTGATTTCCCACAGGAAGTATCAAATGATAAACTGTGTGTTTCCTGAAAGTCCCCACTTATTGGGATGATAACACAGCAGTTAATCTGGTGTAAATCGTAGTTTTTAAAAACGTGAAAGTATCAAAGTTAAAAAATAATTCACACATAACAACAATTCCAAATCGTTAACTAATTATCAAGATTAATATATTCTTAAGTAATTTACTTTTGAAATGACACAAAACAGAAGAAATGTGAATACATCATGGCTTGCTCATTGCAAGTGTGTTTTAACAGACACTGACAATGCATACTAGGCATTGCTAGAAATCCTAACTAGTAGTTACATATATATATATGCTCACTAATCAAAAAAGAGACAACTTAATTTGTTTAACATGTTCCCCCACCACATTCAATTCATAGATAGTTATACTGCACCAATAAACTAACAAACACAGCTTCTAACACAATCGTTTCAAGTAGACACTGTTAGTTAGATTGATGTATCCATCATTTCAAACTTAATTAAGTACCTCACTAATCACGAGAGGCAATTTACAGTTTGATTATCGATTGATTCTACTCTAGACCTAAAAGGAATTCTCTTCTTTTTCTGGAGGTCAAAAATACAACCAATAGTAAAGCCTCATACTTTGGGGTTTACTTATCTATGAAATCTACTGATTTAAAAAAAAATGCTGTCTTCTACCATTCTCTGTCTTAATTAATTGTGATAATGTTTCATAAAAATACTAAAATATTGATCTCGTCTCTCACAGATAAATAGGCATCCATTGAAATATTCATCATAACAACAGACTGATATACATGAACCATAAATACGTTTTTTCTTCGCGTGTTAGAAAATTTGCGAAAATAGGGAAAATATGTAGCATTTTAAATTTGCATTGTCAATTTTTGCGATTTTTAAGTTTCTTATGGAAAATAATACAAGACACAATTATTGCGTATTCAATATTTTGCTATTTGACAGAAATTGCAGAAAAGAGAAGCAAGATTGCGAAAGTTATTGGTTATACGGTATGACATATCAACCATCTTACATCATATAACCCCTGAATTCCTGCAAGAGACATTCATAAATATGTGTCAAACAAAATTTAAGTATGATTATAACAATAAGCTAAACATCAGATATATTTTGGTTAAATGCTTGTAATGGTAGAAGGAGTTCGAATACTAGCACCAGACAGCTCAGTGGGTAGAATACCTGACTAGAAATTCAAAGGGCTTGGGTTCAAATCTAATCCATAACCATTTCTCACATCCTGTTACTTGGTTTACATCCACATAACTCTGTATTCCATAAGACTTGAATATCAACAAGTATAAAAGGTGATTTAGATAAACATTACAGAGTTAACATGATTACCTGTGGATTCTTGTAAGGGTTGAACAAGACAGGTTCCTGCAGCATTACAGCATGAATAGTTGCCTGAAGTCGCTTCATCACAGACCTTCACTTGTTTATATCCCATCACTGTCTGCTTCGCGCCATCTGGGGTCTAACAGAGAATACAAAAACAGTCAGGTACGTGTAACTAATATACAAACTTCATTTCTTTGTCATAAAAGCTCAATTCAGTTTATTATGTACATGAAATGTACCTGACCAAACTAAATACTGGTACTTAAACACTATATTTCTTATTGGTGAACCAGTACATATTCTACAGAATGAGGTAGAACTATCTATTAATAACTTTCCTTCCAAAGATTTTGATCAGTGGAACAAAGTCTGCAGTGAGTGTTTGATTTGTTAAATAAAGCCAATTAATGCACCAAAGGACATCTAAAATTGTGACAAAATAAATTTTGAAAATGGGCATGATTCTTTTAATTTTGGGAAATGTTAATCTTTTAGCTGCAACTTTATGTAATTATTTTTATACAAGGTTATCATTTATAAAGTAGAAAGTCGTTTTTATAGGTAGAGGTCGATCATTACATTTTCTTGAATCTTCACAGGATAATGAGGACGCCCACTTTTTTTACAGACTTGATACATAGTCAGTGCATGTTTGTCTATTGTTTTACATTTAAGGCAGCTAAAAATTTTTAAGTTTATATTAACAGGAGATCATTAACAGACATGCTCTTTTAGTTAAACTAAGGAAGAACTGTTACTTCTTGTGCTTGCATTCTCTGTTGTAAACGGCATATTTTGGCCTGTTGAATATTATAATTCACCATGTGATTACTAACCCCTGGTTACTTTCATTGTTCAGTTTCTTAAGTACTGAATAAGTAGAGCTCTACCAGTTAAATACACTGTAAAATGAACGTGTGCTTTAACTTACTATCACTTATCTATCATTAATCTATTCTAATCATGAGGCATATTTACAGAGATAAGTTTTACCTGCATGAACGTCCGTTGATTGTATTCACAATACTTGGTAAATACAGCTACTATGAGAAGATTACTGCATGCTCGCAAAGACATTACTGTGGTTTCATCAATATTCGTTGAATACCAATTTTTGTTGATTTCGTTGTTAAGTTTATCCTTGAAATTAAATATTCATTGAGCTGCAATTTCTACTAATACTTTGTATTGATAGGGTCATTGGCCACGAATTTACATATCCTTGAAACTGTGATTTTCACTTTATCCACGAAAATTGATACCGTTGAATATTAATGAAGTATTTTGCGATTTACTGAATATAAACTGGTTTGCGACAATTAGTTTTTGCAAGTAAGCCTAGACCCGTGTTGTTAAAACAACTGTACAGTAAGGGCTTGTTCGCGATGAGAACTATTCGCGAAGACAAAGCTATCACCAATATTGCGGAATTTTCTCGCTGGCGAATAAATGTTGGTTGACAGTATAGGATGTGTAAGTCAAAGAGACGCTATCTTTCATTTCGTCTGGCAGTCTCACATTTATTTAAGTGCCAAAATTTAGCATAACTATTTCATGACAGAGGTTTAAATTTACAGAGGAAATTTAAAGCAGGGTCTTTTCAAATCATTTTTTCATGTAGAGAAAATGCGCAGCCAATTAAATGCAATCTGTACAAAATGAGAGTATCTTAAAATTTCTGAAGCTTAAATTCGGACATTTTAAACACAAAAAAGGTAAAATTGGAAAGCTACAATAATCATAGTTATAAAACTTCAGAGCACATGCTTAAGCTTTGCTTCACATTAATATTGCCACCAAGGAAAAATATGTTGGTGATCTAACCCATCTAGATTGAGACTTCTGCGGACAAAATAAGAATGCATTTAAAATGTCGATTAAGTACTAAGTATACATTTAAATTATTATTTTTCATTTTTTCACAGTCTTCAAAACAAAAATTAAGCAACACATACTTTTCAAAAATAAAGAAGGTTCACATAACTATCCCAAGGATGAAGTAAGAACAATTTACCTTCAGTACCCCATTGTCTCCTGTATAACATGTTGTAACTGCACACTTGCCCACTTCTTTTGGTTTTTCAAAACAAACATCTACAATAAAAACGATATGTATATTACATGTACTACATACTGTATATATAATAATTTATATATCATTTATGTTAAATTCAGTAATGTCTATAAAAAAAATATCTGCAAATACGTAAAATTATTTGGCATAAAGAAATATTAAAGCAGGCCAGAAAAGCAAAATAAAAATCATAGTCATCTGTAAATATCACAAACAGTATATTACATTTTTCTATATCTAACATTTTTTAATAATTTTTTCATTATTTCTCAAATGAGATAATTTTATTCCTATGCCCTGAAAATTGCTGAGTCATACCGCAAAAAGGTTATATTGCCCTCTCGAAATTGTAATATCACCCTCGCGTGCGATAAATCTAAATGTTAACTACGTCAGTCAGGTTCGAAATTTAGCTAAGCAAACATAGAAAGTTCCTCGAAAATCAAAATGTCAGGACAGTGTCTGCTATTCAGAGGGACTAAATTACTTGAATTGTATAATTTAGAAAATTATCTAAATGTATTTATTGAAAGTACACATCAACATTTTACAAACCATCTTACATCGATTGAATGATATGAAGATTTAGTCATAACCAAAACCATGTTGATAGGGTAAATGGGGTAAATATGTTCTTTTAAATTAATTTTGATTTTTTTCAAAATGTTATATTTATAACATACGCATGATACAGGTGACTCTAGATGGCACAAAGCCCAAGGGACCGAGGAACTCATGTGCTTTAACAACTTTTTTCCCTTGATTGTAAAATATACAGATCTAGACGTGCTAACAACTGAATAGAAACAAATATTGAGTAAAGTCATGAAATTTATTTATTTTATTCATCTAATTATGATCAGATTCCTCAATGTCCTGAGTACAACATATCGGACTGCCTTCGGCATCAACGACATAAAACTATGTCACCTCAGGGATAATATTCTGATAAGTTGCCCTCAAAGCGATGTAATATATGTATAATATTATTAATCAAAAGTAGATCTAGAGCCCAGTAAATACTTTAAAGAATAAAAGCTGAGCTGTGTGTCTATCCACTAATCTTGCTCATAAATAGGTGTGCATATGTCATTCTAATGATTACCTACTGTATACAGGAAAATATTCACTCCCTTTTACTTTCACCCCCTTTCGCTCTCGTCAGTAGGCAAATTTAACGTGTATAAAACTGGGTGAATTCAAACCAATTTTTAAATAATTGTATTTATTATTTATTTCTGTGTCTGGGCAAACTCAAGAAGGACGAAGCCATTTGGAAGTGTAGAAGGGCAAAAATAATATGCAATGAAATTAACCTTAACAATACAGTATCTTCGATGCACATGTATATGAGCATGGCAGTTTACACATTCGTTACACATGACTGCACACCTACAACTCAATGCCCACTACTGGCACTAGACATGTTCAGTACATTTAATTCTCTGCAATTTACTTCATTGTTTTATGTTTGGTTATTTTGCAGTGACTTGCATATCTGATGTTACTTTTCCCCTAACTTGGATTGAAGTTGTATACATTTGATAGTTTTATCCAAACTGAATTACCATGGGTATGTAAGATATACGTCGAAATAGATAAGGCCTGATGCAGTTCCATAAATACGTTTAAGGTTTGTTACTCACTAACTTAGAACTGTTCGTAGTCAGTCAGTAACAAATCTAGTAAGTGCTTTGTTTTCCCTATTACATAGAACATTCATTAACCAAAAGTGATGTTCTCACCTGTCAAATACTCTTTGAAAATCTTTGCTGCACCCTTGTTTATGAACGATTATGTTGCTTTTCAATTTTAAGTGGTTTCTTCTTTTCCTCTGCAGAGGTTTGAGCAAATTTTGACACTGTCATGTTATTCTGCTCCAGACACAACAATGTGATGTCAATTTAAATGTAAACCATCTAATTTAAAAGTTATTCCAAAGGGCAACTACTCAAATTACTTCTGAAAGGGTTTCTCAATAAAATAATATGAAATGTCGCGATGAGTATACAAAACACCAGCCAACGACAGCTAAATTACAAAATATTAATTCTCCCATGATGGACACAGAGATACATGTACAGTGTATATCATGCAGTCACGTGTCATGAATTAATCTAAGCATTAATGCTTATATTTATATTTTCATATTGATGTCTATTTGTATGAGATATTGTGTATTGCTACTATAATGCCATTATTTGCGCTCTTATTCAGGGATATGAAACATACATGGAACAGCCAAATTAATATGTTATTTAGTTATCTTCCACTACAAAAAATATAGTACCAGAAACTTTGTGGAAAAAAATCTTTTTTTTACTAAGGAGTAGATATATTAAAGATTGTTCTTTTAAAGTACATATCAAATTGGTTATGTAAGATCGAACGTTTCATTTAATCTTACAAAAATAAACATACCCAAAACATGTGGAGATGTTTCTATTTGTGCTCACAGCGCATGAATTATCAAAGTGTATTCATAGAAAATGAAACATCGCAGATTCCTAATGCAAAGATAAGGGGAAATATACACTGAATGTAAATATAAACCAATGAAAGTGCAACATTTCAGTCCAAGGGAAAACAAAGGGGAATATTTCCAACTGTGAATCAGTGGCTTCTATCATGGGCCGGCAAAAGATATAAGGGAGAAATAGGCGGAAATAGCAATCAATTTTGCATGACCAATAGACCTTCCCCAAACTCAAGAACACTGATCAACATGATCAAGGGCTGATGAAAAAAGAAATTACTACAACCATCTGACTCAGGACTGTTAATTAAAATTTAACATAAAAATAAATAAATTTTAAAACAGGTGATTTTTTAAAATGTACATACAGCACCAATCAGACCCAACCTAACACCAGATTTGACCCTAACTAAACCCTGGGTTTACTTTCATGGTTTACTTACTGCAAGCAGTGGTCTGCTTTTTTCATATTTGCATCCACTTGAGGTTTAATTTGGGTCCACTTGGAGATTACATTGGGTCCACTTGGGGTTTACTTAACATCTTACTGCCTGTAATTCCTGCCCTTTTTATATTCCAAATACTCATGTAATATTGGCTTTCAGGTGCATTCGTCATATCAGGGTTTACTCTCTGTGTCCACTGTGGTTTACTCTGGTTTTACTTTGGGTCCACTCTAGTGAATCCAAAGTAAACCCCGAAAGTGAATCCAGGGTTTAGTTGGGGTTTACATACTGTTAGGTAGGGTCTGATCGGTACTGTATATCCAACCAAATATATGTAATGTGTACATTCCAATTACGTAGGGTACTTATTTAAGGATCTGTATTTTCTTTACTAAATAGATATAAATTATTACTATTACACAAGACATACTAAAAGTTGAAGGTTGATCTGATGGATAATTTGTTGATCACACAGCCTCCTTAATACCTCCTTAATACTTTTCTACAGATTCCAATATGAAAGTTGCCCAAAATAAAACCAGCTGGAACAGCTGTGGAAAGCATACTATTATAAAATAGGGAAATTGTTTTTTCCTTATATCTACCAGTAAGTGGGTAGGTCTGATGTCAATCAGACTTCAATCTTGTTAGTTTGGACAGCCTAATAACTATCATATTGTAGTAGTTGGGGCTATATGGACCAAGGATATTGGCTTGGTATGCTCATTGCTAGAGCTAGGACTAGATTTGCAGGGGTCCTGGGTTCAATTCCTCATCCAGCCATATGTTCTCAATGTATTTATATTTTCAATCCACCTTTCCTTATTACAATATATTGAACAGTTCACATACCTTGTACTTGTAGGTCTATGATCCATTCTGTGGGTGTTCCAACACAGTTCACATACCTTGTAATTCTAGGCCTATAATATATTCTGTGGATGTTTCAACATAGTTCACATACCTTGTACTTGTAGGTCTATTAGCCATTCTGTGTGTGTTCCAACACAGTTCTCACACCTTGTAATTCTAGGTCTATAATATATTCTGTGGATGTTTCAACATAGTTCAATTACCTTGTACTTGTAGGTCTATGATCCATTCTGTGGGTGTTCCAACATAGTTCACATACCTTGTACTTCTAGGTTTATAATACATTCTGTGGGTGTTCCAACATAGTTCACATACCTTGTACTTCTAGGTCTATAATATATTCTGTGGGTGTTCCAATATAATCAACATAGCTAAGAGCGAGGGTGTACTGCTGTTGATCACTTTTCCTTAAATTCGTGAGGTATAAGGTAGCAGGCTCCTCGGGATAGTGGATTAATCGATTCTGAACCTGGTGCTCGTCATTATAATATATCTCAAGCTGTGATGAAACGCTAGGTTCAAACTTGGCAAAGCTTGGATCTTTGTTTACGCCTCGGACCTTGTTCCATACGTAAGTCTTCACCTCTTTGTCATCTACCAATTCGGGTTTAAACTGCATGGTAACATTGCCAGCTATACATCTTATGACTTTTTCCCTATTATCAGCAAATACTGGAAAAAAAGAAATAAATAACCGCTATTAATCTGCTACCATTCAATGTTGAAAATTACTTCGAGTAAATTCTATTCCAAGTCAAGTTCTTTGCTATCTCAATAAGTATGTTATCTGTGCATGTAATCGGGATGCTCAAGATACTTTTTTTAAAGTCGAAATAACGACAGCAAACATTTTCTAAGATACTTGGCATTTGTTGACAATGTCCATTTCTACGCGTAGTTTTCTCTGACAATAACGTTTTCAAACGATTTCAACGAACATTTTTCATTTGAGGTTGGTTTGTAATTCAGTGGAAAGTCAAAGGTTAAAGAAAAAGGTTTCAGATCGATATTGTTTCAAATCTTCCAGAACGTTTCATTTAGAGCAAATATCATGTTTTTCGTATACTGATGCAATGTTGATAAAACAAACCGGAATAGATGGTGTGACGTCATAGATTAAAGTTCCAATGGCAGATCTTATGGAGGCGGGACATTAAAATTCCGCGATCGATTTACTTGATATATTCATTGTCCCAAATAAAACAAATGTAAGTGAATACGATTTACAATCAAAGTAGATGCTAATTAATTGATTTATTGTACAACATGTTTTTTTACGTTTCCTGCACCTTTAAATTACCATTACCACATGTATATATTAGTTAACATTATATTTAATTTTGTTGTTTTGTTTATTTCTGTCTTTAACGTTTTGAATGTGCAACATAAAAATATGTTTTGGTCAAGAGAGTTTTGTTAATATACTCTAATTATTTTCTCCTTACATTGATGTACACCGATTTAACAAAGGAAATTACGTAAAGTTGGGTTTCAAAATTTCTACAATTAAAAGAAATATGATCATTTTTAAAATTAATTTGGTCGCAATTTTTAATACGTCCTTAAATGCAGTCATTCGCTCTTATCATCAATAACCTTGTCCAATACATTTCCTGTGCATGTCCAGTTGTTATTTACATGTACCTTTTGCACAACTAGAATATAGACCAGCACAAAGAAACACATTTCAAGAGAAAAAGGACACAAAACACATTTTTTCTATATTTTCAAGTCAATAAAAAAAACATAAAAATCAACGGTAGCAATTGTGTATAGATTCAAACAAGTACAAAAATTATGATATTCCAGTATTGTTAATATGTTCTATACTCACCGTAAGCAAAGCTTGATGAAAACCAGAAGTTGAGACAAAGAATTGTCTTAAACATATTTTGACAATTGCCGAAAACAATAGACACCATTATTAAAACCTGAAAATATAAAAATGATATTTAAAGTTTTTGTTCTAATAAAAAAATATTTATGTTTACTACTGCTAGTGACCAGTCAAATTCTGTGTAAATATCACACACACACACACACACACACACACACACACACACACACACACACACACACACACACACACACACACACACACACACACACACACACACACACACACACACACACACACACACACACACACACACACACACACACACACACACACACACACACACACACACACACACACACACACACACACACATTTATATACTAATTTATTTCTATCTTGCACTTTGAAGTCTTCATTTGATACAAATATGGCTATAAGTAACTTTTAAGAAATAATAATTAAAATCAGAAGAAAATGATATGGCGCCTATATTTCAACAATAGTTCACGAATATTAATTTCATTTAAGTAATAAATAAATTAAAAAAAAAATAACCCTTAGGGTTACATTATCGAAAGAACTAGCTATAGTTTACTTGAGGTTTTCAATCCAACAAACACATGTATAAAAAAACGGGTGCGGTATATATAGTTTGCGCATACTGAAATAAATGAAATAAAAGTTTCATTAAAACTCTGCTTTAATCAAATCTTAATTTTTGACATTTATCATTAATTGTCTCAAGATTGCCCTAGATGATTATTTATATAAACGAAGTCATCAAACAACTGTCTTGTTTTTGCAGGATACTTATGAATATCAAATCTTTATTTAGTTCTTTTTGAATTCCTGATGCATTTCTATATTTGTACAAAGTATGTTAAGTGTTTGTCATTTAAAGGAATAATTCAGAACTGTAGATTTAAGAACTCTCATAAACAGTACTTAGCCACGAGAATTATAATTGCAACAAAGACGACAACTACTCTCAAACAAACAAGTGCACAACTCAAGCCAGGAAATTCAATCTAAGTACTTCCTTCGTGAATTCCTGTTACATGCAGTATACTGACACTACATTAGCTCTTTCAATGAAAAATGTCTTTCCATCGAGTTATGTAAGATTTTTTTTTCATTTACAAAGCTATCTTTTTTCCATTTTATCAATGTTACTGATAATTCAAATCCATGTAAATGCGTGATATCATGATTGATAACGGATTTGCAATATTGACGTGTAGATTAGAACATGTTGAATGATGTAAAAATAAATGAAGAAATAACGATCTTTTATTTCCATTTTTGAAAAAACTCTGTCTTAAACCTATCTATCAATTATAACAAAATAATCGTTCTTGTTAAAATAATCGCAATATAGATTAATTATAAGATTCAGATAAAAAAGTGCAGTAAAAAATTACTAGTGTATATGTGTATTGCCTTTATTCTTATTATAATTTTTCAATTGTTATGGCGTTATTTGAAATCTATAGATTAAAGTGTAGTTAGATCAGTAGACTTGTTTGAATTCGATCGCCGAATAATCAATTGATAGAACAAACCTGACTCGGTTAAAAAATCTTATAATATTGCTGCAAACTTAATTCATTAGTACAAAAAAGTAAAAAAAAAATACTATTAAAGAAATTAACCTGAAAGAAATCACCCAAAGCAAACCAGAACATACAAATTAAAGCATGAACAATCATATCAGTAGTACTTACATAACACTGTTCTTTCGAACTTCTATCCTCACATCACTCCATGCAACTGCCGTTATACGAATCCAGGCGGGATGTTAAAAAGCACTTTGTGATGTAATTTAAAACCTCTTGTGAGAGTTTGCAATACAATTAGGGCTGCATAAGTAATGTACTCAAAACAAAAGAAATATGGGAAACATGGACAAATAATGTTGTAAAGGTATGTTGTTAGAATATTAAATACGGATTGATGCATTTATGAGCGCTTTGACATTTCCCAATTAAAACGATAGACAACAATTAATAATTTAGTACAGCTAATTTCTTACATGTTTTACGGCAGTTATTTAAAACAAACATTAGCAATTACATGTGAGTTATGAATCAAACCATTGAATGCTTAAAAAAAAAAACGTCATCTATTAATACAAAAACGGTGAAATGATTAGAAAAAATACTTTTTCAAGCAAAATATGATTTCTTTAGTTATTGATTGTCCACAAGTGATGGCTTCCATTTATTTCCGTGATCTTTGGTATTGTGTTAGTGCTGAATTTTTCACAAGAATGTCTTACTCAATTTATCTTTTTCATAAAGTTTTTGTTTTGATCGTTAATGATTTTTGAAAAAGATGCGATCTAACTGAACCTCACCAATACTGATTTTTTAATGAAATTTATTCTTATTTTTGACACGGTAAAAATTGTGTATATTTAAAGATACTAAAATGTCTTAAAAATTGCAGCTAATTTTAAAATCTACAAGATGATACACATATACAAATTTATCAAATTGTAAAATATAAAATATAAATTAGCGTTTGAATATGCCCTTGCAATATTATAAGACATCCCACTGATATTCTCAGGTAAGAAATATTTCTTAGTGAGCTATATTGCTGAAAAACAACAAACCAATTCGCTGCCAGGAATATGCATTTCCTGAAGATTAAATGCGTTTCTGGTGAGTTTTTAGAACGGCGAGACTGTTGATTAGACTTTAAAGTATTCATTGTTAATTGGCATTTTTCAGAAGTCTTGCCCAAGATTATCATCCAGATAATAAATGGCGTATTTAGATTCTTCATGTATATCTAGATTTTTGTATGACATTAACGATTGCATCAAAAAAAAAAAATTAATCATTGCACATTATTAACTCCTAATAGACTTCATTTATGTGTGTCAGGTGGGCAATATAACAGTATGTCTTGTAATAAGGAAGAAATAAAAACTATCATAATCAGAAAAATGCCCTCTACATTACCACTTTCTAAAACTTAGAAAAAAAACCCCAATATATTTTTTCTGATTTAATAAAATCTGTTTTTGCTATTTGTTATACAAGTATTTTAAAATCTTTTGTGTTAGCCATTTAATAATAATATTGAAATAAGAGCCTCGATTTTTTTTGGGGGGGGGGGGTGTCACATATTCAATGAAGTGGCAAAACACTTAGTTAAACAATTCATGTTATCCAGCCACCATCATCTTAAAAATTCCTTTATGTGTTCGACTATGTGGTAGTATAAATAGTGAGACAAAAAGAGAGACACTCTTAAATAATTCAAAAAGAGAGAAATTGTATTAAGTTAAACTGTATTTACAAAGTAGCGAACCATGTTCAACAACGGTATATGCTTTTAACTTTAACATGTTAAGGTGGAATGTCCCTCTGATAAGAGAGATAACTTCTGTAGAAAATAATATTACTTTGTTTCTGTTAACTCACAATTATTAAGGCATGTAACAACAAGGTATGTGGTGCTGGGTCCCAATTTATGTTGGAAGGCGATACACTTATTTAAATTCAAATATAGAAAAAATAAAATTTGAACGGAACCAATTGAACCCCTGGGCTCTTTTGAAGCAGGGGGCAAAAAAGTAAAGAAAACTTTTACAAAATATTACAAGAAGTGTATCATAATAATAAAGTATTTATGAGGCAATATCTACATGACTATTCCCTTGATTACATTTTTGTGTTTAACATAACAAAATGATCTGGTTTACATTTTTAGAATTTCTTAAATATATATCCATTTACTATTATCTTATCCAAATTTAAAAACAGAAAACCTCTTCCGAAAATTTAAAAACTGAGTCAATTTATCATGCACTGTATGTAAACATGTAGGCCTATGTAAAACCTTCAATAGTCTATGATAAAGAAAGATAACTCTTGCTGATTAAGCAATTTTTGTTGCAAACCTTTACAACAAAGTGCTATTCTGAACTAAAATGCAGCGCTTCAATATGTTTTGTAATATGAATTGAAAATGTATATAACTATATATTATTTTCATATACATTTTAGATTTTTAATTTTATGCTGCGATGGTAAAATTTTGCTTTTTCTGATCACTATGTCTAGTTTTCTTCATAGCATGAGTTGACATATTATCAATTTTTGAAAAATCTAGCAGCGCTTCATCACTTAAACTTTGTTTCATATGAATCGATTGATATTGACTTTAATGAAAATCAATATGAACTTTTTAAAAAAATATATGGCAAAATTAATAGCAGAGGGATATTACACCTTAAAATATTTTTTTTACTAATTGTATCAAACTTGTTAATGAAGTAATTAGTTGGTTACTTTATATTATAATAATTGAAGACATCAATTGTTACCTATTTTATAAAATGTTGACACAAACCGTCCACTTCGTTATACCTAGTTATAGTCTTATTGGGGCTTTGTTCAAAAATGTTGTCGTCATACTTCATGTCAATTAAATATGATAAGATATATATTTTGTTGGTACCTGATCAAATCTTCTTAGAGACCATTAAGGCTTCATAGGATTGGATCACGTGACCAGCCAATGTTATATCCTGGTGAACCTTTTAACTTACTAATTTTTAAAGAAATAAACAACAATTTAGAAAGGTCATCGGGATATAGAATTGGTTGGTCAAGTGATCAAACCATGTGAAGCCCGAAGAGTTTCTCAGATTATTCAAGTACGTACCAACCAAGTTCATATCCTGGTCAACTTTTTAAACATTGCTATTTATTGCTAATATATGCATATAATATATGATAATATCATAATACATACCGTTTAGAATTGTTAAAATTACCGATATTCATGTTTACAATAACCCAACCGACAAGCGATAAACGCGTGCTACGATCATTGTGACGTAATGAAACAATTCATACATAATTGAATGTTTTCACTACTTCAGAGGTTCATATTGTGATAAATTGGCAAATTTATGTTTATGTTAATTGGAGATCTTGTTACTGTGGTTTCATTAATTTTCGTGGGTATCAATTTTCGTGGATTTTCTAAAAACCACAGTTTCGAGGATACGTAATTTCGTGGCCAATGATCCTATCAATACAAAATGTTAGTTGAAATTGAACTTCAATGAACATTTAATTTCGTGAATCAACTTAACAACGAAATCCACGAAAATTGGTATTCAACGAATATTGATGAAACCACAGTAGTCTGAGTGAACCGGTAAATGTCCAGCTGGCACTTAATTGATAAGTCATCCGTCTGTGCAGCTGGTGGGTCTCTGATGTCTTATCAGATCTGTGGGAAAAGGGGGATCATTAGTTTAATTGTTTATTTTCTCTCTAGCCAGGGAGTGGTATGATGGGCGATTTATGGCTTAGAAACCCTGGGAGGAGGGAGTAAAAATGATAACGAGAGAAAGAGAGGGGAAGTCGGGGAGTAAGACTTGAAGAGGACAGATATTTAAGTTCATCATAAGTGATGTGTTTTGCTCTTGTAGTGTTTATGTGTAATTATGTAAATAAACTGTAAATATAACTATTGTTTTAATTTCATTGACAAGTCCATAACGTTACAATTTTTGGTGGCAGCGGTGAGATTATACAAAGTGAAAATGACGGACACAGATACACCTACTGTGCTATTCGGAATTCGCCGGGATAGAAGCGACACTGGCATCGCGACAATGACATCAACGCCAAACGTTAATGAACTTAGAAGAAGACTGGGGCGTGATTATGAAACATTGCAGGAACAAATAAGAAATACCACTAAGGGATTAGGAAACTCCAGTCCAAGATATTTTAGTGTTTCGAATAGTAACTCGAGTGGGCAAGATTTTAAGAAATTGTTAGTTCAACCCGCAGAGTACGATGGTTCTGATCCGTGGGAAGACTACACATTGTGGCGGAAATGTGATGGGATTCTAGACAAAAGTCCATGTTTTGGTTTCATCCCTCAGAAGAGCGGCCCAGGGATTCCTAGCAGATTTAGAGTTGGGAAAGCGACGGTCGTATGAGGAACTCGAGAGAGCGCTCAGTCGTCGATTTGGCTCCGAGAACAGGACGGAACGTTTCCGTGTTCAACTAAAGAACCTGGTACGGAAACGGGATCAAACTTTGCCAGAACTTGAGCAGTACATCAAACGCCTTAGTAGGAAAGTTTATCCGAGTGCTCCATCCAATCTAATGGAGATCCTGGGCAGGGAGCACTTTGTTGATGCCCTCACAGATTCCGATATGAGACTATGCATTCAGCAAGCTTGTATAATGAATATAGATGAAGCAACGAAATTGGCCGTCGAGCTTGATGCTTTCAACCAAGCCAACAAAACAAAAAGAAAAACGATTATCAACCTCTGTACGACACGTAAACACAACAAAAACGTCATTTTGTACAAACAAAATTCAATCGTATGTCGCAGAAATTTAAAAAGAGTTGTCGGAAATTCGAGAAGAAATGAAAACGTTAACAAGAAATCTTTTAAAAATATGCTGGGATTGCGGAGGAAATCGCTATCGTCGTGATTGCAAAAACCAAAAACAATCATCCGCAGCAGGAAAATCAGGATTAAAACCCGGACCGAGATCATCCCGCATTTCTAAGGATGGATCAGGAATGTTCCTTACTGGACTAACCGGTAAGCAAAATCAGTGTAAATTGAAACTTATAATTAATACAGGTGCAAATGTGTCAATCATTAACAGTGCTGTTTTTGAACGATTAAATCCGCTCCCTTCGTTGAGATCAACCGATTTGAGTGTGAGAATAGCAGACGGGAAGAGTATAGGCACTAGGGAGAATGCGACATTGACTCTAGCTTTTGCGGTAACGGTAGAGCACGGTTTCTGGACCGTGGATATTGATGAGGACATAGAGGGATTCTTGTGTTTGATTTCCTGCAAGCCCAGAATTGTGTCCTGGACTTGGGTAATGGGCAATTTCACCGGACGGTAAGGTGATTCGATGTTTGACATTATCCTGTAATTCAATCCGTTGCTGCAAAGTCATTCTGAATGAAACAAATGTCATTCCCACTCGATCGGAGATGGTTCTACAAGGAAAAGTTCTCGATCGATAGTGCGCACCGGAATCTGGTCTACAGATTCCCACTGGGAAATTTGCTGAAAAGTACAACTTGGTGATAGGAATAGCCGTCGTGAATCCAACGAATGAGAATGTGCCTATCCGTGTTCTCAATAAGTCGGATCAGCCCATTAAAGTCTACCAGAGGACACTGGTTGGTCATTGCGAGGCTGTAACTGTTGATGTCACATTGAGTCTGAAAGTTCAAACTGATTCGCGTGTTCCGGACTACCTAAAAACGCTTCTGAGTCATGTGTGAAATTGGATGATAACCAGTCAAAAGTACTGGAGGCCTTTTTCAGTAAAAACCGAGATGTTTTTGTGGCGAACAAGGAAGCGTTAGGGCGAACTGGGATGATTAAACATAAGATCGACACCCAAGGAGCGGAAGCGGTAAAACAACGACCGCGTCGTATGCTATTTGCTTAGAGAGCCGAGGCTACGTCTCAGATCCAATCAATGTTGAAGCAGGACGTGATAGAGAAATCAGAAGGCCCATGGTCCTCGCCGATTGTACTTGTTCGTAAAAAGGATTGTTCTTTACGATTTGAAAAGTATCCTATCCGGATCGTAAGGGAGGTGAATTCGTTCTAGATTCAGACGCGAGCAACAGAGCGATTGGTGCCGTTCTATCGCAAATTCAGGATGGTGAGGAAAAAGTCGTAGGCTACTTTAGGCATGCGCTGGGAAAAGCAGAAAATAATTATTTTGTAACCCGGAAGGAACTACTCGCAATTGTTGAGGCAGTGAAACATTTCCATTGTTATCTGTATGGCAGAAGATTCCGTCTGAGGACAGACCATGGATCACTCCGTCGGCTTTTAAACTTCAAGGATATTAAAGGCCAGTTAGCTCGATGGCTTCAAGTGCTGGGCATATGAAATCAAACATAGATCAGGAGCCAAGCATTTGAATGGCGACGCACTGTCCCGTCGACCATGTCAGGCCTGTGCATACTGCGAACGAACTGAACAAAAAACAAAAAAATGTGACGTCGTTCGTAAGAGAAGGGCTGGAAATCAAAACTGGTTGATTGGTATATCCTCGACTCAAATAGCAAAAGCACAGAGTGAAGACCGCCATATCGGTAAGATTCTGAAGAGGTTTGTTAACAATCATGAAAAACCAAAATGGGAAGAAATATCAATGAAAAGTGTCCCAGTAGGAACCCTGTGGACCCAATGGAAGAGGCTTGAAGTGCATGAAGGTGTTTTGCACAGAAAATGGGAGGAGGAGTCTGGAAAACGGATTACGTACCAACTGCTGGTTACAGAGTTATATCGTGCAGATATATTAAAGTCCCTCCATGAAGCGGTGACATCCGGTCAACTAGGTGTCAATAAAACGCTATCACGAGTTCGAGAACACTTCTATTGGCCTGGAATTGGTTCTTATGTGAAGGATAGGTGTAGGAAGTGTGAGCAGTGTTCTGCACGAAAAAATCCACCAAAATCCTACAAAGCGCCAATGAAGCTATACAATGTGGGTGGCCCAATGGAACGAATTGCACTCGACATAATGGGACCATTGACCATAACTGATCAGGGAAATCGGTATATATTGGTCATTGGTGACTTATTTACTAAATGGACAGAAGCATTCGCCATTCCGGACCAGGAAGCGGAAACAATCTCAAAGAAACTTGTGCTCGAATTTACATGTCGTCTGGGTGTTCCGATTCAAGTGCAAGACAGTGACTGTTCAATTGTTGTTTTATGAACATCAAAATGAATAATTGATTGTTTAACTATATTGTTATAGTTACAGTTATTTTTTATTGAGTTTTTCACTTTCACAATATATATATGTTCATGCATAACTTATATTGTACATATGTTTATATAATCATCTTGAAAAGCTTCTAAGTATATGATTATTCTATATTATACAGTTCTTTTGTAGTGAAGGTAAATTTTGGGAGAGAGAGAGAGAGAGAGAGAGAGAGAGAGAGAGAGTAAATAAAGGGGAGATGGCGAGGGAAAGGATTGGGGCGTTGTTCACATATGGATATAAAATGTTAACCATTATCATCTGATAGATCCCTGTTCTACAGGGATACTTGAGGGAGGAAAAAAGGATTAAACACAAAAACGGACATCACAGTTCAAAACAAGATTGAGATGAGACACAATAAAGAGACAATTTAACTATATATATATTACAGTGCTACAGCTTATCACATATTTTTTGCCAATGGCGTTCATACTCCTTATATCTACAATTTTTCATTAGCATATATTTTTCAGTCAAGAGCCTTTCTATTATAATTTTTTTAATCCATGGATATTTGGATTTGTATTACATTTGTATTTACAAGAAAAAATAGATTCACAATAAGAACCAACAAGTTAAAAAAATCTATAAATATCTCTATTTTTATATATTCCAAAGAGAGCTAATTGTTTATCAAATGTTATTAACAAATCAAACTGTCGCAAAACCAAGTCTTCGACAGCAGACCATAATTCTTTTACAATAGTACATTCATAGAATGAATGCCCAATACTCTCTTCATCTCTTTTACAGAAAGTACATACAGGAGACTCTGCTTTTTTATTTTGAAAAGATATTTATTTGTCGGAACACTCCTATGAAGAATTTAGAACTGTAACCATTGTAGTTTTTATTCTTGTGTAGATTTAAAGGGGAGTTCAAAAATTTTGTGAAAGGTTTCTTGTGCATAGTTATGACAATTTTCTCTCCATTTTGGTATAGATGTACACGTTTCTCTCTTTTTATCTAATAATAAGTTGTACATAAGTTTGCAGCCTTTACAAATATTATTAAATAATAGGATATGATTAGGGATAACAGGTCCATATTCTTTTATAATTTGTAAGTTTGGTATGTTTAAATCTTGTGTATGCAATCTGGTCCTTACAGTAGTTCTTAAACTTGCATATTCAATAAAGTTTGTCATTGGATTTATTTGTTTCAATTTTTCATGGCTTATAAATGTTCCATTAATATTAAGTAAATCACCAACAAAAATAAATCTTGTATTAGCAAAGCTTTTAAAAAATACTGATTTATTGTCTACTGTAATTTTCGGATTGTACCATATATTATCATTTATAATCTGAAGTTTACTTAACACATTTTACTCCTTTATTTTTAACCATTTAATGAACACCTCTTTCCAGAAAGAATTTCCCAAAGTTTTACATAGACTTTATGAATAATCTGTGTCATTCCTCCATATTTCTGGGATTTTAATTTTCAGAATGGATTCTAAAAGCTTTACACATTTTGTATCAGCCCTAATAAGTCTTTTTATCCAAGTAGATCTGAGTGCAGTAATAAAATCCCCATAATCAATCATTTTGAGACCTCCATGGCAGTAATCTTGTACAATTATACTCTTCTTTACTCTATGCACTTTACCACCTCATAAAAATTGAAAAATATCATTTTTGAAGTTTTTCAAGTAATTAATACTTGGGTTGGGTAATGTTAGTATTAAATGATTTAATTTTGGTATTATTAATGTCTTAATGACTGTGATTCGCCCAATTCCATTGATTTATTAATTTTCTTATTTCTGAGAGTTTTGGTAAATAGTTTAAGTCTTCCATTTCATCTAGTGTTACTGAGAATTTAATACCTAGGAGTTCAAAAGTTAAATTGTCCCAACTCAGTTTCCATCGTGAGTGTTGAAATACATCTCTTGAAATTTTTTCTACCTATCCAAACCATATTTGTTTTTGTGAAATTTATTTTTAAGCCTGAAACCTGTGCTGTCCTAAACCCCGAGGATGCCATCATATGATTGAGGTGTACCATCCATTATTAGTAATTGTCGTCTGCATATTGAGATATTTTGTATTCTTCTCTGTCTATGATTATGCCTATAATATTTTTATCGTTTCTTATTAATATTCCTAAAATTTCAGCACAAAGTAAAAATAGTTATGGCGATATTTGGTCGCCTTGTCTACAGCCTCTTTCTGGGTAAAAATATTCTGAAATTACACTGTTTTGAATTACACAAGCTTTTATTCCATTATAAAAGGTTTTAATCCAATTTTTAAAGGAGGGTACAAAAGATCTAGTGCTTTCGAGATAAAACTCCATGAGATAGTGTCAAAAGCTTTTCCAAAGTCAATTAACATTAATAGGCCTGGTATATCATTTTGTTCTGTATAGTACATGAGGTCATTAATATGTTTTATATTTTCCCCAATAAATCTTACTTTTAGAAATCCAGCCTGGTCCTTATTTATCAATTTATCTAGAACTGTACGTTCAGCTATATTTCCTGGTGCTAACTTGTAAATTACATTTACTAAGGTTATAGGGCGCCAATTTTAGGTTTTCCTGCTTTAGGAATG